>NW_026881578.1:0-341947 GCF_032173495.1 Musca vetustissima | reverse complement strand
TTTCCTTTTCCTTCTTCCGTTTTCTTCCAAATTATACCAAATTATAGCGAATTCTGTTGAAAAACGCACTCAAGATCCCCAAAATACCGAAAATTGGAGGGTACCTTTATATGGGGGCTACCCGAAAAAGTGGACCTATATATATATCATTTTTAGTGGGGAAATTTGGTACCCAATAGGAACTCAATGTACCAAATTTCAGCGAATATGATTGAAAAACGCGCATATGAACCCCAAAATCGTTATTTGAAAGCTATATCACAACATACAGGTGCTAACTTCAAATTATGGGCAAATTGTGATCATTTACTGTAGGGAGATTTTGTGGTCGGTGAGAATCCCTAATATCAACTTAAATACACAATGGATATACTTTGATATTAGGGATGCAATAAAAGAATGATAATCGCTTGGTGCCAAGTCCAGTCTGCATGGCAGATGCATTAGAACTTTCTAACCAAGCTCCCGAAGTTTCTGGCGAGTCACTGTAGATGTGTGTGTCCTTGCGTTGTCCCGGCGGAACTCGACACCTCTCCATTTTAAAGATAACTTCATAATGCCTCTCACATAGAAGTCCTGCTCACTATTTGCATTAAAACTTTATCCTCCCTAGAACCAATCCTCCCTAGAACCAATTTTTTAACATTAAAGAAGAGTTGCAATGTAAGAAAAATATAATAATCGTTTGGTGCCAAGTCCGAACAGTATTACAGATGCATTAGAACTTCCTAATCAAGCTCCCGAAGATTCTGGCGAGTCACTATAGATGTGTGTGGCTTAGCGTTGTCCCGGTGGAACACGACACCTCTCCTGTTGGCCAATTCTGGTCAATTACTATCTTCAAACGGTCCAGTTTTTGACGGTTGATATCATTTGGCCATATTGAAGCAACTCATAATAAATAATCACCTCTTACTGCGAAATGTCTCCCTTCCAACGAGCTTAAATCTGAAACTGTTTGATCGAGAAATCTATCAGTATAATGGATTTCTTTTTCCCCATCCTCATATATGGGAACTTACTTAGCTGGCTTGTGACAGAACGTTTGTTCCATAATCCGAGCTTAAAAAGATTTGATGCGCAGCCAGTTTAAAAGACTATGTTCCAAGATGTTTGTTTCACTTGAACTTTCCATCGGATTCGTGGACTTCCCCTTCTGCGTTGGCTTGCTTTTATATGCCTTTTGAGCTAAGACATCCTCATCCATTTACACAGCATGACCTAGCCAACGTAGTCGCTGCAGTTCCACACGTCTGACTATGTCGATGTCCGAGTATAGATGGTACAGCCCAAAGATCTTTCGGGGAATTTTTCTCTCAGACATTATAAGAGCTGCCTCACCTGTTTCCGCTATGTTTCACTTCTGCTTCAGATTCATATAGGTGGCCTTTTTTCTAAACTGCTTACTCTGACCATAGTAGCATCTGTTGGCCATCACTATTCTTCTCCGGATTTCAAAGCTGATATTATTAGTCTTGTCTTTGGCATTACCGAGGTATATAAAATCATTCACTACCTCGAAGCTGTAGTTTTCAAATTCCACAGTAGGTCCGTATTCCGCGTGATACCATGTGGTTGGTCTTCTCGCAATTTACTGTCAGTCCCACTTTGGCAGACTCCTTCTCAATTCGTTTAAAGTAGGCTGTGACCGCTCGCAAGTCGAGTGACATATCCTGCTTGGTGTACAGAGTGTTATTTCTGTTCAAATTTGAACTTCGTATGACCTTTTTCAGCACGTTGTCTGAATCCTCCTCCTATAAACTTTATCTAAATAAACTTAATTCAAAACTGTATGCGAATTTTCCGATAAATCGAACAAACGTGCACCATTTACCTAAAATTCGAAGACCATATTCTATGTGATATTATTGATGCGAGATATTTATACCCTTCACCACACTTTGGTACAGGGTATTATGTCTTTGTGCTTATGTTTGTAACAGGCAAAACGAAACGAGATAGACCCAGGGTTCCTTTTGAGAATATGCATAGAATCACTTTCTGAATCGATTTATGCATGTCCGTCCGTCCGTCTGTAGATGTTAAATTGTAAACAAAGTACAGGTCGCATTTATAATCCGATTTGGATGAAATTTGGCACAGCTCATTTATTGGCCTATGGACGAACCATATTGAAATTGGGAAAAATCAGTTCAGATTTAGATATATCTCCCATATATATTTTCGTTTGATTTAAGGTAAATGGTGCACCAAAGTCCCTGAAAATCAATCGAAAATCAAAGTCCCTGAAAATCAATCGATTTGCACGAAATTTTCTATAGCATACTAATTTAAATCTAGAATGATGTGTGCTAAGTTTCGTGAAAATCAGTTCAGATTTAGATATAGCTCACATATATAGATTCGCCCCAATGTAGGTGAATGGTACACCAAAGTCCCTGAAAATCATTCGTTTTGCACGAAATATGGTATAGCCTACTGAATTAAATCTAGAATGATATGTGCCAAGTTTCGTGAAAATCGGTTCAGATTTAGATATAGCTCCCATATATAGTTTCGCCCAATTTTAGGTAAATGGTGCACCAAAGTCCCTGAAAACCATTCGAATTGCACGAAATTTGGTATAGCCTACTAAATTAAGCCAAGAATGATGTGTGTTAAGTTTCCTGAAAATCGGTTCAGATTTTGATATAGCGCCCATATATAGTTTCGCCCGATTTTAGGTATATAGTAGAGCCTAAAGAATTAAATCTAGAATGATGTGTGTTAAGTTTCTTGAAAATCGGTTCAGATTTAGATATACTCACCTATATATTTTTCTCCGGTTTTGGCCCGATTTTAGGTATATAATCTCTGCACCTTGAAAGTCCCTGAAATATAGCATTCGCTTCCACATATATTTTCGACCTATTCATGGTAATTGTAAACCAAGTATTCAATGGATGTCTGATTGAGATTAAATTTTAAACCGTGAAGCACGCCAAATAGCGTGTGGCTAATTTGCTTTAAATCGATTTACAAAATTTAGCAAAGGTTGCAGAATGATTTCCTCATTGTGAAGGTTACAACAATCTACTCCAGTCCACATTTTAAGTCCTTTTCATTTGTCAATTCCAAAGGTTGTTAGCAATTGAGAATCATCTAATTGGTTGCATAATTTGTTGTCACCTTCTTCACACTTCAACTGTTTGCACACACCATTTTTCAATGAGTTGAAGATAGTGTTACCCTTAGCAAATGGTAATAGCTCCATAATGTTAAATTAATGAAACACATTTGGAAAATTGTTGTGAATACTTAAATACTCTCCAGGATGGACTACTACAAAAAGATCACACAGTACGGGTGCTTCACGTGAAATTGCTTTGCTAACAGTTTACCATGGGAGACTACTTGTGAAATATATATATATAGCGTTCGTTGGCTTTTATTTACTTTTTAGGCTGCAGGGGCACACACATACAGACACACAAACATAATGTCTAGCGCCTCGGCATGGCATGTACTTGAAAAATCATTAAGAAGCTTAGAAAACAAAATGAAGAAAAATATACACGATAGAACTACCTAACAGCTTATGATTGCCATAAGGTCCGTCGGGACAAGTTCAGGGCTAACCGGACACAGAAGCAAAATAGGAACATTGATTATAAGTGTGAAGAAACACGGCGTGGATGGCAACGGAAATAGGGCCAGGCAAAAGGAGTCCATTACACATTTAGGTACTTCATCTTAGGTTCTTCATCTTAACGACTATTTTTGTCGCTTGCTTTTCTTTTCCGTTTCGATGAACTCCCATCGTGCCTAGATACTGGCAATCATAGCCGTTTTTATTCATTGCTAGAACTTAACTGTTACAGACGGCAATTAATTATTTTGTATATGCCCATTATGTTCATGCGCTTGCTACACGTTTCTATTGGCAAAATGTTTAACAGTTGGTCATTGAACAAATTAGTGAAATTAATTTAGAAGGTATATAGTCATGTTTTTTTTCGTGCAGAACAAAGGATATATAGGTACTTTGATGCACCATTTACATTAAATAAGTCGAACATATATATGGGAGCTGTATCTAAATCTGAACCAATTTCACGAAACTTGGCACTCATTATTCTAGGCTTAAATCAGAACGCTGTGGCAAATTTCGTGCAAATCGAAAGATAAAAAGGGACTTTGTTGCACTATTTAATAAGAAGATATAATGGGAGCTATATCTAAATCTGAACCGATTTTCACGAAACTTGGCACAATTCATTCTAGGCTTAATTCAGAACGCTGTGACAAATTTCGTGCAAATCGAAACATAAAAAGGGACTTTGCTGCACTATTTACAAATATAACACACATCTTTCTAGGCATAATTGAGTACGATATGCCATATTTCGTGGAAATCGAAAGACATGTAGAGACTTTGGTGCACCATTGCCCTTAAATCGGACGAAAATATATATGGGAGCTATATCTAAATCTGAACCGATTTTTGCCAATTTCAATAGAGTTCGTCCTTGGATCAAATAAATGATCTGTGCCAAATATCATCCAATTCGAATCAAAAATGCGGCCTGTTCTTTGTTTACAATTTAACATGGACAGACAGACGGACGGACATGTATAAATCGACTTAGGAAATGATTCTATGCATATTACCTGTTACAAACATATGTACCAAGACGTAATACCCTGTACCACAGTGTGGTTACGGAATATAAGGGTATAAAAAATCTGGAAGAAACATATATATTTACGTCCGATTTGGGGTAAATTGTACACCAAATACACAGAGGGTTGCTCAATTGAGACGAAATTTTGTGCTGCGCATCGTATTAAGTCGTCGAAATCGGCCATAGAATGTACAGAGCCACCAGAAAACTGATATATTAGGAATATCCTGAAACTTGCGTCTAAAATAATGATTTTTGGTGCGGAGATGTGTTATACAATCAGAACCCAAAATACCAAAATAAAGCCTATTAGGTTGAAAAACATGTCCAAAATCCCCAAAATACCTAGTATTGGGGAGCACTGTTAAATGGGGGCTACCCTGAAACTCTCATCAATATTAATAATTTTTGGTACGGCGATTTGCTATACCATGATAACCCAAAATACCAAATTACAGCAAATTCGTTGGAAAACGTGTCCAAAATCCCCAAAATACCAAATATTAGAGGGTACACCAAAGCGTGGACCGATATATGCCATTTGCAATACCTACCATTCTAGGTGTTTATATAATATATATTTCCAGGTGTTGCAAACGGAATGACAAATTCAATATACAATTCACAACATGGTGGAGGGTTAAAAATGTGTTATGTTGATTTTGATTTTTGCAATATTGTATTGTAATACAAAATTATTTCAAATTATTTTGTACTCTGAGAGTGATTTTGAAATGTTTCCCTTTTACTAGCTTTACTATTAAAACAGTACTGAAACAGACCTATTGTAAAAAAATATTTTTTCGAAATTAATTCTCCTTAATGGTTGAGTAAATATTCAATTTAGGTAAAAGTATTTATTTTGTTTTTAATTATTTTTGTGTTAGTAAGTAAACATATGCACTTAGAGGGTAAAACAATTTGTTATGGCCAAATGAAAATTATTTTTTTTTAAACTTTACTCTTTATGCTGTTGTGGTTTTTATGCTGCAATTCCGTGTAAATGTTTGACATGACCAACTTTTTGTTTTACATGTGGGCTTTTGTAAATATCTAAGCTTTGTTGTTGGATTACGATAGTCAAAGGGGGTGGGATTATTTTTCGAAAAAAGAAAATCTTTTGAAGCTATATTTTGAAAACATTTGATCCCCAAAACATTTGAACCCTTTCAATCGGCCTTTCTGTATTTTATCATATTCAATTTTAAAATATACCTTGAAGAACGTGTATTCCCTTTACGACCCATTCTAATGTACTCGTACAATAAAACCATTCCGCTTTTTCAGCTTTCCTTTTATTCGAGTACCAAAAGGAAACAGGACATGCTAAGCATAAAACTAAAACTGCAAATGTAAACAAATGACTGGGCGTTGTTGGACCAAAGCACTGAAGATGGTCAGACATGAAAAAAAGTGCCGAATAAACAAAAAATTAAAATGATAAAATTAGCACGTAGTCCACTTTGTTCAGGCACATGGGAGCCGAAAAAAAGGACCAAGTTGACAGAAAACAAATGTGCTTAAGTGTGGTTTACTTTGTTGAGTGTATCACGTCCCTGTCTCTGTCCACGAACGAAGACACACGCGCTTTCCTACTCAACAGTTGAAATGAATAACATTCCAAAATTTTGTGTAAGTTGAGTTAGAGTTTGGTTAAATATGTTTCAGTTTTTGGGGGTTTTTTTTTTAACAATGTTTGGGGGAAACAACTGTAACAAAATACAAATGGAAAAGTTTACTCTGCTGATGAGTTTCTTAATGTTTGTTTGTCTGATGTGAAGTGTTTGAGAACTTTTGGTGTAAATAGAAGTTTAATTTGCAAGTGATTAATGAATTTCCGATAGGTTGTTATATGCCTTACAAATATTCAATGGAGAAATATACAAAATCAATTACTTTGAACGAATTATATATTCAAAATATGAAATTATATACGAGTATTTAAAATGGTGGAAAAATTAATTTGGAGGTTTTGCAAATGCTACCTAGGTTAGGCTAGAAGATCGTATTTAAAATTTAGAGAAAATTTACATGCATCTCCCTTATATATTGTTGTCCGATTTTATGTCAATGTGTTACTATAAATGCTATGTCAATCCAATCGATACAAACAATTTGCAGAAGGCAATTCAGAAAAAAGAATTAGCTCCTCATTGTTATAGAAACGGTCCTCTTCTTAGTTATTTTGCTCAATTTTCAACATAAGTATGGTTTTTGGGGTTTCAATAATATTGGCGCACTTTTAAGGTTAGGTCCAAACTGTTCCTAGATATATGGGGGCTAGCGATGTATATGGGTAGCTATCCTAAAAAGTGGACCAATATTGATAATTTCCAATAGCCCCCATTTATATAGAGCTACATCTCCCATTGCCTGCATAAAAATTTCGGTATTTTCGGATAACCGCTATAATACCGTTACCCAATATTCGCTTATTAGAAGTTTTTCGGACCGTTTTCCAATAAGTTCTAATAGGGTATTTTAGGTTTTCACTGCATAGAAAATTTTCCTAGGTATATATATATATATATATATATATTATATGGTGGCCCAAGTTTTCGGCTAGATCCCATATAATGGTAGGCCCCACAGTGTGACGATCGTTTTGGTATAGCTTCAAAATAATATTTTCATCATTTACCTACCGATGTGGCTGTAATTTGGTATAAAGAGTACAAGAATGCATACAAGGGTATCGCTCCATTGTAGTGTCAGTAATTTTGCTTTCCAGAATATTGGAGTGTTAAAGTCAATTTGTTTGGAAATTAGTCTATATAGGCCGAAGTTTTCATACAGCATCCACATAGTGTACCCGCCTTATGTTATGTATTATTAAGGTTCCAGTCAAATTTACTCATTGCAAAAGTTCAAACAAATTAAGCCATTCCATTTTCGGTATTTTGAAGTTCCTATCCCAGTTTTCCAACCTAAAAGTCTGTAATTTGGAATGTTATTTTTTCAGAGCTATACCTGAATTATATATTTCCTCATCGTGTTCTATGAACTATTAGTTTGTCCAATATTGTAATTGTTGAAACAATGATAACATTGCACTTGACCTTTCTACCCACAATCTACCACAGGCCAAACTACAAATACAGACAATTCTGATAAACTTACGGGTGGTGATATGATAGGAGAAAAAGCGTGGATGTCTGATGCAAATGTAGTTTATGGAAATTTTATTTCCAGAAAATCTAGTTAAAAGATAAAACTTTTGCTGTTGGTGCACAACAAAAAATGTGGTTTATATTAGATGCCAAGCAGACGGGATGCGGACGTATTAAAACCCATTGCACTTTAAGTTTAATGAATAAAACAAACATCAAATGAATTAAAGGACAAAAACAAGAACAAGATAAGTTAATTTTATATTTGCATTTCGTTTGAGTGTTTTTCTTTCATGATTTGTTTGTAAATTATGTTGCATTTAATATTCATAGTTTAAGTTGGTAGATTATTCAAATTAAATTCCATGAAATGAACATATATATATATATAATTTATTTTTATCAAACTTGACTTACCTGTACTAATACGAGAGGAATGCAATCTGCAACAAATACAAACAAAAATAAATAAAAACATAATTATAAATCTATTTACAATGTTGAAAGAAATATTAATTATATCGAACCTTTGTCTTATAGTAGATAAAATTACTTTAAGTTGAATTTTGGTTAGTGTTCTATTACACGCTGCACTAATAGAATACTCATATTATTTAAGGTTAATAATATTCATATTCATCATGCGGAGGCTAAAGTGAGTCAATTGTGTACATATAATGGTGTGCACAGCATGCATTTCTTATTTCATTGAAATTTATGTCATAAAGCCGATTTAAAAAACACAAGTGAAAAAGCGTTAAGTTTGGCCGGGCCGAACTTTGGATACCCTCCACCATAGATATACTGACAGGTGCTAGAAATGAAAATATAGGGAACATACCAAAAAGTGGACCTATACCGACATGTCTAAAAACGGATTATGTAAACCATAATACAATTTTCAGAAATTTTTAATTGAAAATTCAAATTCGAAGATGAATATCGGTTCACTCCTTCTGAAACCTCCACACAGGGGTTAGGTCTAAATGCGACTATAGTTCATTATCGAACCTTACGTTATAATTTTTTATCTCGCTATCCTCCGCAGGTGAAATGATTACAATAGATTCTTAGAACCAAACTTAAAACGCGGAACAAATCAGATAACTATTTTAATATAAAAAAAGGGGGTTATATGGGGACTACCCCAAAAAGGGGGCGAATCTTAATAATTTTTGGTAGAGAGATTTGTTACCATATACGACTACAAAATACCAAATTGCAGCAAATTCGGCTGAAAAACGCGCTCAAGAACCCCAAAATACCGAAAATTGGGGGTACCCTTATATGGGGGCTGTCCGAAAAAATGGACCTATATTCATAATTTTTTATGGAGAGATTTGGTACCTATTAGGAACTCAAAATACGAAATTACAGCTAATTCGGCGGAAAAATACGATCAAAACCCCCAAAATACTGAAAATTAGGAGGTACCGTTATGTGGGGGCTACCAGAAAAAGTGGACCTATATTTATAATTTTTTGTGGAGACATTTAGGTCTCAATAAGAACCCAATGTACCAAATTTCAGCGAATTCGGCTAAAAAACGCGCTCAAGAACCCCAAAATACCGAAAATTGGGGTACCCTTTTATGGGGGCTACCCAAAAAAATTGACCTATATACATAATTTTTTGTAGAGAGATTTGGTACCTATTAAGAACTCAAAATAATAAAACCCCCAAAATACTGAAAATTATGAGGTACCGTTATATGGGGGCTACCAGAAAATATGGACCTCTACTTATAATTCTTTGTGGAGACATTTAGTATCCAATAAGAACCCAATGTACCAAATTTCAGCGAATTCGGCTGAAAAACGCGCTCAAAAACTCCAAAATATCGAAATTTGGCGGGTAACCTTATATGGGAGCTATGCTTAAACGTGGACCGATATATCCCATCTTCGAAATTGACCTGTCTGCAGACAAAAGACAACCCTATGCAAAATTTCAGCACCCTATCTCAATTTCAATAGCGTGATTACAACAGACGGACGGACGGACAGACAGACGGACGGACATGGCTAGATCGTCTTAGAATTTTACCCTGATCAAGAATATATATACTTTATAGGGTCGGAAATGAATATTTCGATGAGTTACAAACGGAATGACAAAATTAATATACCCTCCATACTATGGTGGAAGGTATAAAAATACCAAGAAAATTTCAAAAGTCAAACAAAGCCGGCTGTACCATATCCCTTAAAAATTTCCGGTATTTGCAAATGATGTCCCAAAGGGTTTTATGAAAAGAAGTCATTACATTGGGACGATAATGCAACAACTGTCACCGCCATTTCTGAGCGTTATGATTATATGATAACCGATGTTAATTGCTATCTATTGAAAAATAAGAAGTGAAAAAGGATATACTGACAGTTACTTGAAATTGAATTATAGAGGACCTATACCTACTATTCTACACATTTCAGTAATTTTTAATTGGGATTTTTCCTAAAATGTCAAAACCTCAAAACGTGAATATTACAATTTACTCGAAAATACTACAAGTTATATGAGCCTATACCTAAAGCAGAACCGGAATATTTGGGATTTTCATTATATGAAGGGCTATGCCTAATTAAGGGCCGATATAGCTCAAATTCGAACCTAATATTTTAGTTGTGTATCTCAATATCTTCCTTCACGCTAAATATTAACAAGATTAAAGGCCGAGCCGAACTATTTATAAATTAATAAGGGCTGCTAGGAATAAACTCATGTTATGTTAGGAAATTAAATATACCGAAAAATATGTGAGAATTACCTAGTAGAGGAACTATCGTTTTATGGCGCAATATAAAATAAGTGTCTCAAAATACCGATTATTAGGGAGGTACCGTTATATATGGACATATTTTAGAATATATTTAGATATTTTCGAATTGGTCACCTTTGGCAAGAATTACGGCCTTCAAACGGAAAATGAAACCGTCACACGCTGCCCGAATGTTACTCTGGGGTATTTTGATCCATTCCCGGCGAAGAGCTTGCTTGAGGTGATCGACACTTTGGTATTTTTTAGTGCCAACCTTGCTTCCAAAATACTCCAGACACAGATACAAACTAACACGCTTGAATTCTATCACGAATAACTTTTTCCTGGAAAATTCTCAGAAAATGCTTTTGTACGACGAGTTGCTTAGAAATGACAGCTGTCTGAAGTTGGTTGCAATTTTTATATCCTACACCACACTGTGGTACAGGGTGTTATGTCTTTGTGCATGTTTGTAACAGGCAAAAATAATCGAGATAGACCCATGGTTCCTTTTGAGAATATGCATAGAATCACTTTCTGAGTCGATTTATGCATGCCCATCTGCCCGTCCGTCCATGTATTTTTGTTAACAAAGTACAGGTCGCATTTATGATCCGATTTGGATGAAATTTGACACAGGTCATTTAATTGGCTCAAGGACGAACCCTATTTAAATTGGGAAAAATCGGTTCAGATTTAGATATAGCTCCCATATATATTTTTGTCCGATTTAAGATAAATGGTGTACCAAAGTCCCTATATATCTTTTGATTTGCACGACACTTGGCATAGCGTAATGAATTAGGTCTAGAATGATGTGTGTTAAGTTTCCTGAAAATCGGTTCAGATTTAGATAGCTCCCATATATATCTTCGTCCGATTTAAGGTAAATGGTGTACCAAAGCCCTATATATCTTTTGATTTGCCCGAAATTTGGAATAGCGAAATGGATTAGGTCTAGAATGGTGTGTGTTAAGTTTCCAGAAAATCGGTACATATAAATTTTCGTCCGATTTAAGGTAAATGGTGTACCAAAGTCCCTATATATCATTCGATTTGCACGAAATGTGGCATAGTGTAATGAATTAGATCTAGAATGGTGTGCGTTAAGTTCCCTGAAAATCGGTTCAGATTTAGATATAGCTCCCATATATATTTTCGTCCGATTTAATTAAATGGTGTACCAAAGCCCCTATATATCTTTCGATTTGTACGAAATTTGTCATAGCGTACTTAATTAAGTCTAGAATAGTGCACGTTAAGTTTCGTGATAATCGGTTTGGATTTACATATAACTCCTATATAAATTTTCGTCCGATTTAATTTTGATATAGCTTCTACATAGTATATATTTACGTCCGATTTTACACAAAATTGACACAAATTTAGGTAATTTTGTTCCATTGTAAGAAGCAAACCTATATGAGAACAAATGAAAAATTTAGTATAATTCGACGTCTGTTAGCATTCATCTGTTGAATATACCCAAAGTGGCGAAGGATATCATATAGTCGGCCCCGCCCGACTTTACTACTTTCCTTACTGGTTTCATCTCAATATGTATATATTTACCCATCTGCCGAAAAATAATGGATTTCTAATATATTAGAGCTTTCTTAATCTAAACCGATGCCGACAAAATGCCGTAAACGGCAATTTGGTACTCTCTGAACTGGTACTTTGGGAGCTATTTCTAAATATAACTGTATAAAATATTTTCTATATCTAAAATATTCCCAATTTATTTTTTTCTTTCATAACATATTTTCGGATTCAATATAATTTTCTTATGCTGTCAATAATTGAAGAAAAAAATATTATTTAAAACTGACTTTGTAGGATGACACTTGTGTGGGTAAAATTATTTCGAGAAGTACGAGTAAGCTGTACGAACATAAATAAGTTAATTTTTCTTCGAAAAAACAGCATAAATTCTACTCAAGCTTATTTATATTAAGTGCCGAGGGACGTGATGAGATTTTCAAGAAAAAATATTCCTTTCTGGAAACCATGAAACTGAGGCGTTGGCACTTCTACCCATCACATGCTGTGATATGGCCATCAACCATCGACATATACTTGTATGTTTTCTTCACTTGCTACAGAATAATATACGACACCCACAAAGGTATGTTCGCACACTCATAAACATTTTTTCCGCTATGTACAACATAGTACCTACATACATATATTCTATAGACCCACGCATGGATTCAACAACCTCCTTTAGGTACGTTTTCTTTTACACCCACACATTTTCAACACGGCCTATTTACATCGTCGCCTGTACTTTGCTGTGGGTGTATTTCAATTAAAGTAAATTTTCTTTTAATTTCTACAACTACAGTTGTTGTGTAGGCTTCTTGAGTCATGTGTATTTAAATATCAGGTAGGTAGTTGCTCTTTGTAAGAAACAAAATGTTTTAGTGTAATGCTGGCTGAAAGGAATTTGTCGCTGATCCTTGGAATCGGGTTTAAAGTGAATTATTTGCAATTGAAACTTTACAAATGTATTCAAGTATGCTACGTTGCAATGATGTTGAGTATGTGAACGTTTTTCCGCGACCACAAAAACCACGTTCATCTACTCAAATCCGGAAAAGCACTTAAGTTGCAAGTTTTTGATTTGTTAAAAGTGTATACATGAATTTGCCATTACTGCACGATTCAAATTACTTTTCACATTTAAAGAAAATAGTGATAATGAAAAATATCTGAATAATAGTGCGTGTGGTACAATATAACGTATGTAAAGAATCATATTCGCACACCCACTAAAAATTATGAACTTACGAAGTATTGAATCCAAAAAAAAAAAAAAAAAAAAAAAATCAGTAAAGAAGGTAGTAAAGTCGGATTGGGCCGACTGGGCCCTTCACCACTTTGGGTATATTCTACATATGTATCCTAACAGACGTCGCCTTTTTGAGGAACTTTGGAATGAAATTGAACGAACTGAAATATGTGATCCTTATCTATATCTAAACCGAATAAGGCAAACCACTACACATGTCATCCTGCAACCTTTGCTAAATTTTGTAAATCGATTTAAAGCAAACTTGAGACACGCTATTTGGTGTGCTTCACAGTTTAAAATTTAATCACAATCAGACATCCATTGAATACTTGGTTTACAATTACCATGAATAGGTCGAAAATATATATGAAAGCTATGCTATATCTACATCTGAACATCAAGGAAACTAGGTACACACATAAATAAAATTTTTGACATCTCCAGTTATTTACAACAATAACACAGCGTTGCCATATGCAGGAATACGGGGTTTGTTAGAACGGTCGACGTGTTGGTTTAGCCCTCACAACGGTGTATCCCAATATTATTTAGGGGATTTTGGACACGTTTTTCAACCGAAATGGCGGTAATTTGGCATTATGGGTTCTAATAGCTTATCTCCGTTCCAAAATTTTAATTGTCATCCTCAATTTTTTAACATAGCTGAAGCCGAGGTCGTTGCAAACTTTTCATGATATTTATCTCCAAACTTGTGTCTACTTTAATGTTCCATATCGATTTGTGACTAAGCTACTCATTTCACGGTCTTCGTGTCAAAATAAAACTAGAAACCCACAAAGTGGGGACTACGTCTCTTAGGTATCATTTTTTATAATTTTAACTGCATCTACCTTTAAATGATGCTGACATTTTGAAGCTCGATTTTGAGTGTTTTTTGAATTTTACTGTTAGTTTTAATACGCCAATAGGAATTTTTAAAAATTGATTATAAGATTATTTTTGTCGCGAATCAGATTAATTTGATATATATTTTTATACCCTACACACCTATGTTGTCAGCTTTGTGCAGCCCCAAGAGTTTGTAACGCCGCGAAATATTGGTCCTAGACCCACCTTTAAGTATACCGATCGTCATATTTCGACTAGCTGAGTCGATCTAGACATGTGTGTCCGTCCGTCTGTCCATTATAATTTGTAAATACGATACAGGCAACAGTTATGGACCAATCTGCACGAAATTTTGCATGTAGGATGGGTTGTGGCCAATGAAGACCCCTATTGTTTTTGGTAAAGATCGCTTAATATTTAGGGTCACCAAAAACTTTAGTTTTCTCTGATTTTCTGGTCGATCCAGAGGCCGCAATTATGGCCCAAACATCGCGAAGAAACATGGAGAAAGGAATCGGGCCAAGGAATAAGCATGCCGGTTTTGATAAAGATCGGTCAATATTTAGCGGGTCAAATGGACCCTGACTTTTGTGTGAAAAAATACAAAATTTGTATTCTATATCGTATATATAGATTCGAGACGTGATAACCTTAAATTGATACCAATTATATTGTCGTATGTAATCGGATGTGGGAGTTACACGTATATATTTTCAGGAGCTTACGTATTCAGTATTATTTAGTAACCCATTACCACATTAGAGGACGGAAATATAGCGCTGATCGCTTTGAAATTTTCCATGAGGTTCCAGTTATGTTCAAGGACAACGCCTATAATTTTCGATGGCGATCAGATAATAATTTGGGATGAAGTGCCCCGAAAACTGTATTTTTTGTGTTTTTTGGAGTCGATATATAGGCCACAATTATAAGCTGAACATCACAACACAACCCACGGTGGAGGGAATCTGGACGAGTATAAGTGGACTGTACTGAATGTTAGAAATATTCGGAAAATATGGCAGTGGAAGAGGTGCTGTTGATCTCTAATGGGGCAAGAGGGTGCAAATATCAGAAATATCATGCTCGGAATAAAAATTCGCAGAAAGTTAAAGTTCCGCGGTACTTGTGTAGGGTATCGTATGGTCGGCTCTGTTCGACTATACTGCTCCGCTCACTGTTTTATGTATGTAGTATGCACATTCAGAGTAATACTTATCGGAAGGTCAAAATTGTGTGCGATCAAATTTCTAAAAAAACTATTATGGGGGCAAATTTTTAGATCTGTCAATTGAAGGGTTTTTACGTTTCGGATGAAATAAAATCTTCTTCGTGAAAATCCATTTGCTAGAACGGCGGGAACTGGCCTTCCATAAACACGAAATTTGCCAAAAAAAAATTTTGAAAATATCTGGGATTTATTTGCGTTTTCTGTGGATAATTTCCGTTTCAAAAAATGACCTGTTACGAAATTTGTACTTTTGTGAAAAGAGAGCATTAACATCTTCAGGCGAATGAGAGATGTACCCAATTTATCTCAAAAATAGAGTGATCTGGGTCATACATGGTTCTTAATGGACCCCATTGAAATAAGTATTGATCGATGTATTTTTTTAGGATGCACACCGAAATCGGATGCGCGTTCGGAAATTATTCGTGTATTACGAGTTTTTGGGTACTTCAATGCAACATATAGTACATCTTAGCCATCAAATTAAATTTTGCAAAATATACATGGATTGGAAGATAATCGTCAGTACTTCCTGGAAATCGCATGCGCATCAAAGATTTAGACGCCATTTAAAATGAATATTTCATAATATAGTTTTATTTTAAGCTTTATTTCTATTTATAGAACCCCAAAATTTATCGGGAGGGTTTTGCTATAATCCGCAAGGTGTATACTTACACACAAAAATTGATTATTTTTATATATGTCTATTTTTCGATGATATTCGGGTAAAATAGAAGAATAACTCCAAACATTTTATTCTGAAAATTCTTGTACAAGAAAATTTGATGACATTTTTTCTTCGAACAATAAACAAATAATTTTCTTCAATATCTTTTTTTGTCGCTGTGCCAAATTTGTGCAAATCGAAAGATATATAGCGTCTTTGGTACACCATTTACCTTAAATCGGACGAAAATATATATGGGAGCTATACCTGAATCACAACCGATTTTCAGGAAACTTAACACACATTATTCTAGACCTATTCCATTACACTGTGGCAAATTTCGTGCACATCGAATGATATATAGGGAAATCGGTCGAAAATATATATGGGAGCTATATCTAAATCTGAACCGATTTTCAGGAAAATTAACACACATCCTTCTATACCTAATTCATTACGCTGTGCCAAATTTCGTGCAAATCGAGAGATATATAGGGACTTTGGTGCACCAAATACATTAAATCGGACGAAAATATATATGGGAGCTATATCTAATTCAGAACCGATTTGTAGAAAAATTAACGTACATCATCCTAGACCTAATTCAATACGCTATGCCAAATTTCGTGCAAATCGAAAAATATATAGGGACTTTGGTGCACCAAATGCATTAAATCGGACGAAAATATATATGGGAGCTATATGTAAATCTGAACCGATTTTCAGGAAACATAACACACATCATTCTAGACCTATGCCAAATTTCGTGCAAATCGAGAGATATATAGGGTCTTTGGTGCAACATTTACATTAAATCGGATGAAAATATATATGGGAGCTATATCTAAATCTCAACCGATTTTTACCAATTTCAATAGGGTTCGTCCTTGGTCCAAATAAGTGACCTATGCCAATTTTCATCCAAATCGGATCATAAATGCGACCTGTACATTGTTCACAAAAATACATGGACGGACGGACGGACATGCGATTCTATGCATATGTTACAAACATATGCACAAAGACATAATACCCTGTACCACAGTGTGGTGAAGGGAATAAAAAAATTATCCTTAGCACAAGGATCTTCTTCATACATGTAAACTGATGTTGATTGTTGAAGTTCCATCCAACCTTTATACATTCCATACAGGATTTAAATGTCATAGTTGACTAACGTGCTAAATTGAATTAAATCTAAATAAAAAGTTTATTGATGTCAACATTATGAATATACACACATACATAATTAAATATTTGTTCTTCATTTTTGACATTTGTGTAAAAAATACCGGTGAATTCTAACAGTTGATATTTCTTTGGCACAATTGTAAACAGAATTTCGAGTAGAAAATTTAATTTTCATAATATAATTGAATAAATAAACTTATGATGTCTGGACTCTATGGAAGTTGATATAATAAACAACAAAAACAAATATTTAAATAAAAATTATACATTTGGGTATTTCTATTATTAAACTAGTATAAAAAAATTAAATTTACCAGAAGGATAAATGTGTTAGAGGGAAGACCATATTTTGGAAAAGCTATGTTAAAGAACCGAAACCAACATTCAATTGAGGAGTTTTTGCATTTCCATGGATTTTTCTTTTCGAATGTCAAAAGAAAAAATTCTAAAATTTTTTAATGGTTTTTTATTACATTTTCTTCTTACTTCGCCCAATGGCATTACAAGCAATTTATTTTCCGTTTCAGCCTTCAAAGTCTTAATTCATTCGTGCCGCCCATAAATACAAATTTGTAAAATGGAAATGAATGGCTCTTCTTCGACAAATGAAATTGAATTACTTTTTAAACTTACGTTATTTTGAAAGAGACTTAACGATTGAATATGAATGTGGATGACAGAGTACTACCGAATGACAAAAAACAAATATTTGCTTTCCGATTCTATTTAATTTACTTAAAATGCAATTAAAAATAAATGAATTAGGGAAAACAAATGAAATTTTAACAGATTATTTTAGATATTGCAAAGAGATTTTGTCTATGTGATTATGAATATTATTGCCACAGAATTTACAATATGTTGGCTGGAGAAATATCGGAGAAGAGAATAGTAGATAGTGGAGGGTAGTATGTGTTCACCGTTTTATGAGAGCTACCCTGAAGATTTTCTACTGAGAATCCAAAATATCAAATTGTTTAAAATCTTCTATATACCGAAACGTGGGAGATATTGTTATATGGGAGCTAACCGAAAAAGTGGTTCGAAGATTTACTACTCAAAGAGGACCCAAAATACCCAATAAATTAGGTAGAAAATGTGCTTAAAATTACCGAGTATTGCGGACAACGTTGTAGGGCAAAAAAAAAAAAAAAAAACCAAAACAAAAAAAAAAAAAAAAAAAAAAACAAATGAATGCTGCACGTATAACAGACGATTTTCAAGTCTTTAAAGCGTAGATGTTGCCGGTTAATTGATGTCGGTCGCCTACAATTTCAAGCTGAGAGCTGACATTTACCCCATTAATACTACGTTACAAATACTAAAAAAAATAAGCATAAGTACATAAGCATTATTTTTTTGTTGTACTTGAACGATGCCAAGTGATTGTCTAAAATAATAGTCTATTTAATCTGACAGATGAATACCGAGGGAATTATCAACATAAATGTCAATGACATTTTAATAAATGTACCCACTGCAATTACTATGAAATCCTTTAAGATTTTACTCCTTATCAAGTAAATGTCATACATCGAAATTGGCTTGAGTCAACAGAAAAGGATATCGCATTACAAGTGAACACACCATAGAATTTGATATTTGATAGTCAGCTAAGGATGTGTGTACATACATACAAAGATACGTTGTGATGACAATGCGGTTTCTTTGCAAGCTGAGGATGAACATTTTGATGATGTCGTCAAATGGCATGACTGTCATTTGCAAGATTACATTGAAATGTAACATTGACAATGTCCAAACCTCGTCTCATTATCAGTAGCGAACAGACGCATATGACCACACCGAAATGTATGTGTATAATGTATATATGTAAGTACTAAAAGTACCATTACAACTAAGCTACTGAAATGCATATTCTATTTTAATTGTTTACTATAACAGTGTGGAAAACAATAAAATGAAGAAAAAAATTGTAACAAATGTAGAATGAAGTGTAATATTAATTTTGGAATGGAAAAATTCTCCATTGTTGCTTTGGAATGTCGTGAATAGTAACTGTTGTTAAATCTTTTAAATGTAATATTCGATGCCTACAACATCTTTGGCAGATACATGCTATTTATACCTTTCACCACACTGTGGTACAGGGTATTATGTCTTTGTGCATATATTTGTAACAGGCAAAAGGAAACGATATAGACACATGGTTCCTTTTGAGCATATGCATAGAATCACTTTCTGTGTCGATTTATGCATGTCCGTCCATCCGTCTGTGAACAAAGTACAGGTCGCATTTATGATCCGATTTGGATGAAATTTGGCACAAGTCACTTATTTGGCCCAAGGACGAACCCTATTGAAATTGGAAAAAATCGGTTCAGATTTAGATATAGCTCCCATATGTATTTTCGTCCGATTTAATGTAAATGGTGTACCAAAGGTCCTATATATCTTTCGATTTGCAATCGGTCCAGATTTCGATATAGCTCCCATATATATATTTGTCCGATTTTATGTAAATGGTGTACCGAAGTCCCTATATATCTTTCGATTTGCACGAAATTTGGCATAGCGTACTGAATAAAGTCCAGAATGATATGTGTTAAATTTCGTGAAAATCGGTTCAGATTTAGATATAGCTCCCATATATATTTTCGTCCGATTTAATGTAAATGGTGTACCAAAGGTCCTATATATCTTTCGATTTGCAAGCGGTCCAGATTTAGATATAGCTCCCATATATATATTTGTCCGATTTTATGTAAATTGTATACCGAAGTCCCTATATATCTTTCGATTTGCACGAAATTTGGCATAGTGTACTGAATTAGGTCAATAATGATGTGTGTTAAGTTTCCTGAAAATCGGTCAAGATTTAGAAATAGCTCCCATATTTATTTTCGTCCGATTTTACACAACATTGACATAAAATTTTGCATAACGTTTTGAAATTAGTATAACATAGAAATTAGATATAAATTCTGCACCAAATTTCCCATGTGGGTCCGATTGCCACAACATTTTGTGACAAGTTTTGTTGAAATCGGTTCAGATTTGAATATAGCTCCTAGATATAGTTCCGTCCGATTTTAAGTAAAAGGTGCACAAAAGACCCAAAGTTAGGCCATTTGCTACAAAACTTTGCACAACGTACTGAAATTAATATTGCCTAACGTTGCCAAGTTTTGTAGGAATCGGTTCCGATTTTGATATAGCTCCTCCATATAGTTTCGTCCGATTTTAGTTAAATGGTACACAAAAGACCCAACATTAGGCCGATTGACACAAAATTTTGCACAACGTACTGAAGCTAATATAACCTAGCATGTGGAAAGTTTTGTTGAAATCAGTTCAAATTTGGATAGAGCTACCATATATATTGTGGCAAGTTTCGTTGAAAACGGTTTAGATTACTATATAGCTTTTATATATATTTTCGTCAGATTTTAAGAAAATGGTACACAAAACTCCTCATGTTTATCAGATATTTATTCTAATAATCAACGGGTGTCCGATTGATATTTGCTTTGAATTGATTTACATAATTTTATCTCATTGTAAGAAGCAACTGACCAATTGAAAAATTTAGTATAGGTTGCAGAATGACATGTTTATGGATCCAATTTCATTTTACTGGTTCTTCAAAAATGCGACGTCTGTTAGGATTCATCTGTTGAATATATCCAAAGTGGTGAAGGGTATCATATAGTCGGTGCTGTCCCACTTTACTACTTTCATGACTGGTTTTAGTTTCCATTCGAAATTTTCAGAATGTTTTGTTTTTGTTTTCAACAAAAGAAAACCAGTAACCAGAAGCTATATCTAAATATGAACCGATTCCAACGAAACTTGTCACAGTTTAGTGCACCATTTACATGAAATCGGGCGAAACTATATATGGGAGCTATATCTAAATCTGGACCGATTTTCTCGAAACTTTGCAGACATCACTCTAGGCTCAATTCAGCACGTTATGCAAAACTTCGTGCAAATCGAAATATATATAAGGTCTTTGGTGCACCATTTACATTAAATGGGGCGAAACTATATATGGGAGCTATATCTAAATCGGGAAATATTGCCCAATATCGCGAAGTATTGCCCAAGCTCAGAATATAGAAATACAGAGAGTTATATTTTTGGGAAGTTGTGTAAGGAATCATATGGTCGGCCCCGTCCGACTATACTGCTCCGCTCACTGGTTCCATACTCAATTCAGTACGCCATGCCACATTTCGTGCAAATCGAAAGATATATAGGGACTTTAGTGCACCATTTACATGAAATCGGGCGAAACTATATATGGGAGCTATATCAAAGTCTAGACCGATTTTCACAAAACTTGGCAGACATCATTCTGTGCTCAATTCAGTACGTTATGCCAAACTTCGTGCAAATCGAAATATATATAAGGACCTTGGTGCACCATTTACAAGAAATCGGACGATACTCTATATGAGAGCTATATCTAAATCTGGACCGATTTTCACAAAACTTGGCAGACATCATTCTCTGCTCAATTCAGTACGTTATGCCAAACTTCCTGCAAATCGAAAGATACATAAGGTCTTTGGTGCACCGTTTACATGAAATCGGGCGAATCTATATATGGGAGCTATATCTAGATCTGAACCGATTTTCACGAAACTTGGCAGACACCACTCCAGGTTGAATCTAGTATGCCATGCCAAATTTCGTGCAAATCGAATGATATATAGGGACTGTGGTGTACCATTTACATGAAATCGGGCGAAACTATATATGGGAGCTGTATCTAAATCTGAACCGATTTTCTCCCATTTCAATAGGGTTCGTGCCAAATGCCAAATTTCATCCAAATCGGATCATAAATGCGACCTGTACTTTATTAACAAAAATACATGGACGGGCGGACAGACGGACGGACGGACATGCGTAAATCGACTCAGAAAGTAATTCTATGCATATTCTCAAAAGTAACCATGGGTTTATCTCGATTCCCTTTGCCTGTTACAAACATATGCACAAAAACATAATACCCTGTACCACAGCACACATATACATATGCAGAAAATGTTCTACATAGATCTAAAGCTAATTGCATGTAATTCGGTTTTTAGGGTTCTCACGGAGTATAAAATGTTCCAGTTAAAAACTATCAATATTTGTTTTCCTTCTCGGGTACCTTTTTTAAAAGTCAATTCATTATAAAACTCATTGTTATAACTCCATTTAATGGTCAATATTATTTCAAAATATTTCGATAGCGTTTTGTTTTGTTTTTTTTTTTGTCACTATTAAAACAATGACATATTTTTATACCCTTCACCACACTGTGGTACAGGGTATTATGTCTTTGTGCATATGTTTGTAACAGGCAAAAGGAAACGAGATAGACACATGGTTCCTTTTGAGAATATGCATAGAATCACTTTCTGAGTCGATTTATGCATGTCCGTCCGTCCGTCTGTAGATGTTAAATTGTAAACAAAGTACAGGTCGCATTTATGATCCGATTTGGACGAAATTTGGCACAAGTCACTTATTCGGGCTAAGGACAAACCCTATTGAAATTGGGAAAAATCGGTTCAGATTTAGATATAGCTCCCATATATATTTTCGTCCGATATAGGCACGATTTGCACGAAATTTGGCATAGCGTACTGAATTAGGTCCATAATGATGTGTGCAAAGTTTCGTGAAAATCGGTTCAGATTTAGATATAGCTCCCATATATATTTTCGTCCGATTTAAGGTAAATGTGGCACCAAAGTACCTATATATATTACGATTTGCAAGAAATTTGGCATAGCGTACTGAATAAGGTCCAGAATGATGTGTGCTAAGTTTCGTGAAAATCGGTTCAGATAGAGATATAGCTCCCATATATATTTTCGACCGATTTTAGATAAATAGTGCACCAAATTCCCTATATATCCTTCGATTTGCACGAAACTTGGCACAGCGTAATGAATTAAGTCTAGAACGATGTGTGTTAAATTTCGTGAAAATCGGTTCAGATTTAGATATAGCTTCCATATATATTTTTGCCAGATTTTTTGTAAATGGTGCACCAAAGACCCTATATACCCTTCCATTTGCACGAAATTTGGATTTATATGTAAATGGGGAACTCAAAATGTGGCCGAAGATGTGACAAGTTTTGATGAAATCGGTTTAGATTTCGATATTTTGCTTTAAATTCATTTACATAATTTTGTCCCATTGTAAGAAGCAACTCTATATCTGATCAAAATTTAGTATAGGTTGCAGAATGACATGTTTAATTTCATGTTAGTGGTCCTTCAAAAATGCGACGTCTGTTAGGATCTCATCTGTTGAATATACCCAAAGTGGTGAAGGGTAGAATATAGTCGGCCCCGTCCGACTTTACTACTTTCCTTACTGGTTTTAAAAATAAATTCCTTTCTACATAAACTTTGTTGCAAAGGTAAATTGTGAAAAACGCTCCACTACAGAATTTTTTACCACATGCTCAACGGATATGAAACACTTTACTTTGATGTTGAAGAATTTTTTGGTTCCATCGTGTAGAATCTGGTTGCATAATTTTTCGTTATTGTTGTTCCTGCATTCTCTTGCCGTACATGTTAACAGTGAAGAATTTATATTGTGTAAATAGTTATAAAATATAATGTAATAGTAAATAATTTGTGGTGTATCCCAAAACGAAGTTAAAATGCGGAGGGAGGTGGAAGAAATTGTTGTGGGCTTGAATGGAAAATGACAAGACATTTCACTAAAGATGATTACATAGTTCGAAAAAAATTATTAAAGTGACAAACGTTTTAATAGAGCAAAACTTTATATGCAGCCCTTATAGAGGGATGTGGGGGATGGCAAATCATAAGGAGGATACGTATAAACTCATGCAGAGTATAGGTGTGTTAAAGATTCAACTATTAATACACAAGACATACAAATTCGGAATTTTATATTTTAATCCGATTAAAACGAGTTTCAATGAGGTTATAATAATGTGGATAGTTAATAGAAGTGAAAACACATATTTGTTTTTTTTTTTGCATTTTGTGATTAAATAAAAGGACTTTTCAAAATTCCAATGCGATTAGGATTATTAACTTAGCGGACGGAAAAGGACTTTTCAAAATTCCAATGCTATTAGGATTATTAACTTACGGAAATTAGCGGTGATATCATATCCTATTAGTCTGATTGAGATTAAATTTTTAATAGCGTGTACCAAGTTTGCTCGAAATCGATGTACATTAACATGTCCCATTGTATGCAAACGACTCTAAACTTGTCCAAATGAATTGAAATTTTGCCAAGTTACGGAAAGACATAAACAACACATATTCGAGTTCCTTCAATTTCATGTCAATGTTCTTTCGAAAGGCGACGTCTGTTAGAAGACATAGGTTTAATATACTCAATGTGGTGAAGGGTATCATATAGTCGGCTCAGGCTGAATTTACTATTTTCCTTACTACTTTAATTTTTAAAGACAATTTTTATATTATCGACAATAAATCTTAAGTTTATGAACGGTCACAGACGATCGCAAAATTCTGCACAGAGAACATATCAAGGCATTGACTGGTGCTGCAACCATTACAATATCCTCTGGCACTGCTTGGCACTAGGTTGGGTAAATCAATTTTTTTTTGGAAAAATCGTATTTATAGATTTTAGATACGGAAATTTTATTGATTTTTTAGAATGTCTAATAATTTTTGCTTTCATTTTAATCAGCAGTTCCGTTTGTGTAACTGACTTTCATTTCATGTTAATATTTTGACGAATGTCAATGTCAATGACTTTGACTTTGAACTCTTGTCAATTGTTAAAATCTCCAGGTTTGAAAGTCTCTTGGAAATATATAGCGTTTTATTGGCTCTACCTAAAATAGACTTTTTGACAAAAAATGGATTTCTGGTCCATAGTGCAGGGCACCAATATTGATTTTTAGTAGTAAGGGTTTCCACCCAGTGAAAACAAAAAATACAAAATTAGACCAAGTTCGGTGGAAAACTTGTCTCATAGCTTCAATACACCAAATATTGAGGGGTTCCGTTATATGGGAGTTACACTAATAAGGGGACCAATAGTGATACTTTTTATTGGGGAAAAACTAAAAACAACAAGTGAAAAAAGCGTTAAGTTCGGCCGGGCCGAACTTTGGATACCATCATTAATAGGTATACTGACAGATTCTTGCAATGAAAATATAGGGAACATACCAACAATTGGACCCATACCGATAGTTCTACAAACCGATTTATGTAAACCATTATGTACACCAAATACAAATTTCTGCAATTTTTAATGGGGATTTCTCCCAAAATCAGAAAACCACAAAACATAGACTGATACTGATAACGCATGCTAGAGTATAAAATCTTCAAACTACTGTAATTTATTATCATTATCATTATATGAGGGCTATGCGTAATTAAGGGTATAAAAAATAATAAAAAACCAGTGAGCGGAGCAGTATAGTCGGACGGGACCGACCATACGACATCCCACACAACTACCACGGAACTCTAACTTTCTGTGGATGTTTATTCCGAGTCTGGGCAATATTTCATGATATTTGCACCCTCTTTCTCGATTAGAGGTCAACAACAACTTTTCCTTACACTGGCATATTTTCTGAATATTTGTAATATTCAATACATCTCTTCTAATTACGTGTCCACCCACTTCATTCCAAAATGTTTATCTGATCATCACCGAAAATTATATACGTTGTCCTTGACCATAACTGGAATCTCATGGAACACATCAAAGCGACCACCGCTATATTTCCGCCCTCTAGTGTGGTAATGGGTTACTAAATAATATCTCAGTACGTGAGCACCTGTAAACGTTTAAGTGTATCTCCCACATCCGAGTACATACTATAATATAATTGGTATCAATTTAAAGGTCAACCACTCCTCTTGGATATACTATCAACTTCTCGGGTCTATGTCCTTCAGGGGTAAATATATGCGCTATAGAATACAAATTTTGATATTTCTCACACAAAAGTCAGGGTCTATTTGACACGCTAGATATTGACCGATCTTTATCAAAACAGGCATGCTTATTCTTTGACCCGATCCCCTTCTCCATGTGAAAATTCGCGATGTTTGGGTCATAATTGCGGCCTCTAGAGAGCCCAGAAAATCAGACAAAAATAAAGTTTTTGGTCCATTTCATCACCTAAATATTAACCGATCTTTTCCAAAAAAAACAATAGGGGTCTTCATTGGCCAGAACCCATCCTACATGCAAATTTTCGTGAAGATTGGTCCATAACTGCGGCCTGTATCGTGTTTACAAATTATAATGGACAGACGGACGGACACACATGTCTAGATCGACTCAGCTAGTCAAGATATGACGATCGGTATACTTAAAGGTGGGTCTAGGATCAATATATCGTGGCGTTACAAACTCTTGGGGCTGCACAAAACTATAATACCCTGACAACAAAGTTGTGTAGGGTATAAAAAACGTGCCTAAAAGCCTCAGAATACTGAATATTGGGAGGTAGCGTGTGGGGAATACCCTATAGAGTGGACTGATATATTTCTAATACCAAACATCCTACCAAAATATTGGGTATTCTACGGCGATTTCAACAAACAGATGGGCGGACGGAGAGATGAACATGGCTAAAGCGATATAGAATTTTATTCTGATAAAGGACATTTCAAGGTATCGCAAACGGAATGACAAATTTAGTATACTCACCACCCGAATCGAGGAAGCATTCTCATTCCGTAACGACAAAATTTCTAGTGATTAAAAAAATTCAATATAGATCCAAATTAGATATTGCTCTATAGCCCTACAAACACTCTAAATCCACCACTATCTTCACTAATACCTATGTTTTCGATTTCGCTATTTTACTCAGATCCTTGGCCGTTATTTTTAAATCTTTTATCGTAAATATACGATTTCATGTTAAATTCTTGCTCGCAGTTGTCGGTGTTCACCATTTCGAAATTACTAAGGTGCAAAATGAACATTTATTGCAAAAGATTTGAAGAAAATTGCATTCGCAAACTGCCAGTAGTGATTTGATGTAAAATAAATTGAAGAAAATGTAAAGCAATAAATTTTTTTTTTTGTTTTGGAAGAGAAAAAAAGAGAAAATCGTTATTTTATAACAACTCAATATCCGTCTTCACATCGTGCAACAAAGTCTCTCGAATCGAATAATGACAGAAACAACAAACCATAATGTTATTTCATTAGGTTTATTGAACCATTATCGTCATGCCTCATTGCCAAAGTCATGTCAATGGCAGAAATCTGGCGGTGGCGGTGGTGTCGATGTCGGTGTCTATTTTCTTGGCATCGACACTGTTCGTAGAATGGGCTATTGCTATCGTTTCGATGTTACGTTCAACCCGTATGTTTCTCATAAAAATGTAATGTTCAGCGGAAGGCCGTACTAATATTAGCCGCAAAGTTGCCCTCGTTCTTTCCCTTCGCCACCGCCTGAATCGTATCCTCGGCAAAGCATTAAAGATGTCTGAGCATCTCAAGCAATCATATTCCCCAAAGTAGAGAAGAGTTTCACTTCCGCCTTTAAGAACAATTTCTATGGATCAGAATAAGATAGGGCTAGTAAGTGGAGAGTGTGTCGTGTCTGACTGTGTGTGTGTGTGCATGTTAGAAGGGAGGCAAACATGGAGTATGTGTATGTGTGTGTTTTTTAACACCCAAGACAATAGTTAAGTTTTCTTTAATTTGCAAAGAGTGTTCATCTACTTTCCACATGCATCTTTATCGTTCTATACATACTACGAGTAGTTTATCAGGATGAGGGTGTAAGTGGGTGTATGGGTGTGTGTGTGTTTTTGTGTACATTTGGGAGTTTGTGTTGAAATCAGCGTTGTTTTAGTTTCTCAGATACATAATGATGCATATCCGTGTCTGTTTCTCTTCGATGGTGTAGTGGTGTTCACCCTTATGTCGATAAAATCAGATATAGACCAACAAAGTAAAAATAATAATAATAAAAAAATAATAATATTGTTAAATGCTACCTTAAAACTCTGTTTGCAGGAAGTGAACATAGTTTGGTTACACTTGAACCTAAGGTGGTGACGTTTGAAAATTATTGCAGTGTGTATAGTGAAACAAAGCAGCCGGATACCAATTACGATAATGAAAATAACTCTGGATATGATGTTTAATAATAATAATAATGGGTTGTCCATTAATAGGTGTTATTTTTAATTATTCGATGTCTCAATAGCTGTCACTTTTGGACATTTTATCCTTTGAATGTTAACAAGGCGCAATCTATTAACCTAATTGTGCCGTATTTTACATCAGCAACGTCGTGTCTTTTCATATTCGGTCTGAGAGCGCTGCCCAAGAATTTTAGTGAAGTTATTTATAAACCAGTGAGCGGAGAAGTATAATCGGGCGTGGCCTACACAACTACCACGAAAATCGATCTTTCTATATCCTGAGCTTGACAATATTTCGCGGTATTTGTACCCTCTTGACGGATTCAAAGTCAACAACTTCACTTTCTAACCCTGACATATTTTCCAAATCTTGTTCTACTGAGGCTAATATTTACGCCATATAATAAACAGTTTGTCACTTTATGTTCTGGTTGATTTGATATGGAATATTGACCGATCATCATATAAACAGCCGTTCTAAGTATTTGGTCAGATTCCCACCACCGTGTAAAATAGGTGAGAATCTGTATAAAATATTGGCCTCTAGAGAGACTAGCAAATCTGACAAAAATAAAGTTTTCGGTTCATTGCACCGCCTAAAGCTCATCTCAATATCATTGAAAATTATAGGCGCCGTCCTTGATCCTAACCGGAACATCGTGTAAAATTTCAAAGCGATCAGCGTCACATTTGCACCCTCTAGTGGGGCAATACTAATACTAAGATATAATACATTTAACATTTAAATATTTACTTATAACTCCCACATCCGAGTACACACAACAATATAATTGATATCAATTTTAAGGTCAATGAGTTTTTTTGGATATACTATCAACTTATAGGGATTATGTTCTTCAGGAGTATATACGCCGCAGAGTTCACATTTTGTATCTTTTCACACAAAAGTCTGGGTCCATTTGATCCGCTAAATATTGACCGAACTTCATTAAACCAGTTATGCTTATTCTTTGGCTATATACGGCTTACTAGTGTAAAATTTCGTGGTGTTCGGGTTTTTGATCCATTTCATCACTTAAATATTAACCGATCATTACCAGAACCAATCCTACATGCAAAATTATGTGGCGATTGGTCCATAACTGTGACCTGAATCGTGTTTACAAATTATAATGGACAGACGAACGGACACACATGTCTAGATTGACTCAGCAAGTCGCGATATGTTGATCGGTATGCTCAAAGATGAGCCTATGACCAATATATTTCGCGACATTACGACTGGGTACCGCTCAAAGCTATAATACCCTGACAACAAAGTTGTGTAGGTTATAAAAAGATTTTCCTTCATTCGTGTAATATTAATTTTTACTTCCATACCATTTATGTTGGACCATTTAATATTTATCGTCGTAGTTCTTAACATTTAACAAAGGAAAATTATTAAGGGCTATGAAAGTTTTAGTTTTACTGACAAACTAGAAGAAAGAAAGAAGAAAAGTTTACAAATGGTGATGCCAAGTATCCCCAAGGCCGTATCACTCTATTAAACGCTTATTTCAACACCACAAACTCTAATTGATAGCTTAAAAGGCTATCAGCAATATGTAAATGATAGGTGAACATCGATAATGAATTACTACAAAAAAATATAAATTTTTAAATGATGCGCGGATTTTAAGAAACTCTCGTAAAACTGCGGCTGTGGGAAAGTACGATTTTTATACCCTTCACCACACTGTGGTACAGGGTATTACGTTTTTTGCATATGTTTGTAACAGGCAAAACTAATCGAGATAGACCCATGGTTCCTTTTTAGAATATGCATAGATTCACTTTCTGAGTCAATTTATGCATGTCCGTCTGTCTGTCCGTCTGTCATGTAAAATTGTAAACAAAGTACAAGTCGCAGTTTTGATTCGAATTGGATGAAATTTAGCACAGCTCATTTATTTGGTCCAAGGACGAACCCTATTGAAATTTGGAAAAATCGGTTCAGATTTAGATATAGCCCCCATATATATTTTCGTCCGATTTAAGGTAAATGGTGCACCAAAGTGGCAATATATCTTTCAATTTGCACTAAATTTGATACAGCGTACTGAATTAGGCCTAGAATGATGTGTGCCTGGTTTCGAGAAAATCGGTTCAGATTTAGATATAGCTCCCATATATAGTTTCGTCTAATTTCATGTAAATGGTGCACCAAAGTCGCTATATATCTTTCGATTTGCACGAAATTTGGAACGTCGTACTGAATTGAGCCTAGAGTGATATTTGCCAAGTTTCGTGAAAATCGGTCCAGATTTAGATATAGATCCCTTATATATTATCGACTGATTTTAAGTAATTGACGCACCAAGGAACCAATATATGGTTGATAGGAACAAAACGTACTGAAATTAGTATAACCTAACCTGTCATAAGTGACAAGAAATCGGTTCATATTTGGATATACCTTCTATATATCGACGCCTCCGAACCATAGTATTCTAAGTCAAGCATGTTTTAAAGTTCTTTACGTTTTTAGATACTACTTTTTTTGATTTAATTCGAATCTACACTAATTCAAGAATGTCCCTACAAAATTTCAAGTGAAAATCTCAAGAACTCTTGAAGATATAGCCGATTTATTGTGTCAGCATCAACTGACGGCTAAATGGCTTCTCAAACTTTAAACGCGTTTTTCTCTTTTGCGAATGGCGGGCACGATAACTCAAAAACTAATAACCCAATCGATTCCAAATTTGTACACGTTTCTCTGTGAGTGTATTGCTATCGTATGAACTCTTAAATTCACTGAAATTTTGGTAATCATCGGCCAATCCAAACCAAAGTTATAAGCAAAAATGTACTTAGCCTGGCACGTACGATTAAAGAAACTTCCATACTTTGAAAGCTTCTACTGAAAAACTCACTTTTCAGACTTAGCATACTATGGTTCGGAGGCGTCGATAGATCTCCTCATGTTTTTCAGATTGACATGAAATTTTGCACATCGTATAAAATTTAGCATAGATTAGCGTAACAAACGAATGACATGTTTATTGATTGATCATAGTCGATTCACATTTAAAAAGGTATTACATATTTTAGTTCATCCAATTTCATGTTAATGGTCCTGTTTAATATAGCGATAGTGGTGAAGAATTAACCGGTATCGAGGGGTATTTGGTGCGCAATTGAAATAATTTTTTTATAGTTTACAAACCACAAACATTACTTTTTAGACTGTTTACCTTAGTAAAAAATAATTATTAAGATTTTTAAATATTATATATTAAATATTATATATTGTATTGTATAATTTCCATACATTTATTTTGGAGTCAATATACATTGGATGCCTTTACCCTCCCATATTGCAATTCCAATGGGGCGTATGATGAGTACCAACAAACAAACAAGCCGTTCCCAGTAAGCATACGCACCCATTCACACATGTTTGTGTGTGGTTTGCACTACAAAAAAATACAAATACAATTTGCGGTTTAATTCATCTAAGCCATGTTCGCTATGATATTTCCAAATTTGTTCATTTGTGTGGCATTTGTGGTTTGCAACCAAAAATAGATTACCGGCTTTAGGATACGGTATTATGAAGCCAAATTATTTACAGACCTTTGATTTATTTCGTTAATGTGACATGATGTAGAACAGAAAATAAAAGGAAAAATGCCATTGCAATAGGGATTAGAGCAGATGGTCGATTTAAAAAAATTGTGGTTTATTCGATATAAATAACTTGGAAATAAATACTCTACTTAAGGTCAACCACATTTGTTGTTACGGACACTAACAATTTGTGGTCAATATAATACCTTGTGATTTATGCAAAGTGAAATTATTTAATGTGCATTGAGTTGACAAAGTCAGAATTATGAATATGCAATTTCACATCACATATGTTTGAAATATTTAAACATTATATAAATCCAAATATAATATATATACCAAAATGTGGTTATAACGACGGAAATACTTAAAAAATGTGGAACATTTCATTAGTAAAATTGGTCATGACCACGCATTAGAATACCTACTTTAACATAGATTTATGACAAAAGTTCATATCTATAGCAACCGATTTTACGATATGTTGGCATTACATCATATACATTAATTGTTGATTGAAATAAATCCACATGTCCTTTCCGAATTTCGATATTGATGTAACTCTGACACATTGTCATTCTGTTCTAGACAACTCGAAATATTCGTCTGAGAACCCAGAAAGTATACATATTTCTGATCGGCGCAGAAGTTATTCTTGTCTATTTGCAAAAAGTACGGTAGAATTTACATTATTTATTTTAGAGCATTGAAATGTTGCACATATGTTGCTAATGCTCGGTACAGGGTTTTTATACCCTACACAGTTATGTTGTCAGGATATATGTGAGCCCATGAGTTTGTAACGCTGCGAAATATTAATCCTAGGCTTAGCTTTTAATACGCCGATCGTCATATCTTGACTAGCTGGGTCGATCTACACATTAATGTCCGTCCATCTATCCGTTCTAAATTGTACAGAAGATACAGACTACAATTATGGACCAATAGGACGGGTTATGGCCAAAGAAGACTCCTATTGTTTTTTGTAGCGATCGGCTAATACATAGGGGATCAAATGGACCAAAAACTGCTCTTTTGTCTATGCCCACTGTAGAGGCCACAAGAACGACCCGATCATTACGAAATTTTACAGAAAGAAAGGAATATGATCACGGATTAAGCATGACCCATTTCATAATAATCAGTCAATATTTAGAGTGTCAAATAGAACCAGACTTTTGAAAAAAAAAATACAAAATTGGTATTCAATGATGTATATATTTACCACTGAAGGATATTACGCCCGAAAAGTTGATAGTATATCCAAGAGAAGTGGTTGTCCTTTAAATTTATACTCATTATATTGATGTATGACCCCGTATGCGAATGTTCTACTTAACTTTATAGTAGTCTATGTATTCTATTATTTAGTATTACCATTACTACACTAGAAGGCTGAAATGTAGCGCTGATGAATAGGAAATTTCGACCAACTAGTTCGAATGGATGTCATGGTAATGAAGGCTCAAGTGAACCAAAACTTTTTTGTTTTGCAAAATAATAAGCCTGAATCCCAGTTTGTTGTTTTTTTTTTATAAAAACAACTATTTATTAGTGGGGAAAGTATGGCATTGTCCACCAAGGGGTAAGGCAGGGAAGTCTTTAGTTTGGGATCTCGACACTGATCCTTATCATCCTCATAAATAAGCTATTTATAGTTTCTGGGGAGAATATCCCCAACAAAAAACTAAAGGCACTGATGAGGATCGGCGGCGTGATCCGAAACTATAGACATCCCTGCTTACCCCATACAGCTGGACAATGCCATACTTTCCCCAAGTGAAGGTGCCGCAGAGGTGTTGTTGACCTCTAATCTGCCAAGAGAGTGTAAATATCCATCAGATCGTAAATGCGACCTTTATTTTGCATAAATCGACTCAGATTATGTGCATATCATTAAAAGTAACTATGGATTTACTGGTTTCCTTTTGTATGTTAAAAACACATGTACAAGAGACACCAATTCTCAATGCATCGCAAGTAAATGCAACTTTCCAGTATATTTCTCTGCATTGTAGTGTAGTTGAAAGTAGAAATAGAAAGATCGTTGCATATTAATGTCCGTATCTATATATGGTGGAGGACCGTCCGACCTTAATTTATTCCCTTTTGCTTCATTTGTATCGACATACACCCAGTTTCCATACAAATCAACTTATAAGTCGACTATTTTCGAAAGTTTGCAAAATCATAAAATTGAATCCAACAATTTTAAATTTTCGGGTTAAAAAATAGCTAAACTCGGCTTCAAGTATGTTCTGTTATTGGCTACTACTAGTTTGAAATTTATTTTGAAATAGAATCCAAACCCCAGACTTTATAACTGTGTTAAAAATAAATGTACTTACTTATTTGTCAAGAAGTCTACACATACACATCAACATACCTGCAAAAAAAAAAAAAAAAAATTTTATTAAATTTCTAACAATTTTATAAACATGTTTTTTAACATCAAACTATTTCCTTATTGAAAATGCATTTAGCTACAAAAATGTACAGTAAAATATTTGGCAGGTTTGCATTTCTATGGTTTTGAGCCAGAATAGAATGTCATCATCATCGTCATCATAATTTATGTCAGAGTAAATAAACGAAGATTACAAGGACATGTTCATCCCTTTTTGGAGACATTCTAAACAGGAAAGGGACAAAAGATGCTTGGATATTTTTCTATTAACTTGAATGTTTTCTCAGTTGAATACTTCAGTTGTTTTTCAAACAACTTCAACGCATAGTTGAGTGGAACAAACAGTAGGTGCTGCAATGGTGGCTGGCGGTGGCAGTTGGAACTTCCACAATGTCGCTCAAACACTTGTTCAGCGTTGTTTTTATTTCTTTTCTTCCAAACAAGTAGTAGTACTATCACCATCCCCCCCACCCTCACATCTCTACCAATCTAGAATAAACACTTCAGATTATATGACAAATATTCAGAGAACTCCTTTTATCTTTGTTGTGTTCTCTGCTTTAACCAAGTATTCGTTGAAAATATTCGAAAGAAGTAAAAATTTCAAGGCAAATCTGAAGAGCAGAAGCTTTATGCAGAGATTTAAAAGTGCATAAAAACGAATCAGGAAGTCTATGAAGTAAAATGGCTTCTGTTGGTAACTTCTTGCCTGCTATATGACTAAATAAGTACGAAAACATCAACTACGACGTTATAAACAAATTCACATAGAAGGAAACAAAGAATTCCAATTCATGGGATTTTTAATGGTGTTTTACGCTGAAATCATAATCACGACTTCAGTGTGACACAGTAGGTTGTTCATGAAATTTACTTCCATATTTTCAGGAAGTGAAACCCAAGTACAAAATTTTAGAAAAATTTCAAAAAAAGTACAGGTCGCATTTATGATCCGAATTTGCTGAAATTTGGCACAGCTCATTTGTTTAGCCCAAGGGCGAACTCCATTGAAATTGGGAAAAATCGCTTCAGATTTAGATAAATCTCCCATATATATTTTCGTCCGATTTTAGGTAAATAGTCCACTAAAGTCCCTGTAAATCTTTTGATTTGCACGAATTTTGACATAGCGTACTGAATTCAGAGTTCAGATATAGATATATAACAAAAACGCTGTTACGATACATATATAGGATACATATATAGAATATACCAAAAGTGGTGAAGGGTATTATATAGTCGTCCCAGTCCGACTTTTCTACTTTCCTTACTGGTTTTAGAATATTTTTCCACGGGTGAAACATTTAGTTCATAAAATTCGATTTTTTTCATTTTATACTTGGCCCACTTAGTATTGTCCGATCAAAACTGTACTGTAAGTGTAATAATATAAAATCATTACCATAGTCGTCTAGAAATTCTAATTAGTTGGCCAGATTCCCTTCCCCATGTGATGTTCGACTTAAACGACATGTACATTAGAACTTTTTACAGGGGTTAACCTTCTTTATGAGGATTTATTTGACATATATTCAAAGGAATTGACAATTGAAACCCACTGGGTTAACGAAATCTGGTTAAATGTAAACGTACTATTATTATTGTTGACTATAGAGCGACTTAAAAAAACACACAAAAATTAGATGTTTCTTTTATATTATCCCCTAAATGTCATCTGATCACCTCCGCAAATTATAGACGTCGTTCTTGAGCATAACTGGAATTTCGTGTACAATTTCAAATCGATATGCGTGAAATATATGCACCCTAGTGTGGTAATGGTTATCAGAATAGGCAGATCTCTTTGCAAATATTTACGTATAGCTCCAACATTGATATCAGTTTAAGGGTCAACCGCTCCTTTTGGAAATACTATAAACTTCTCATGCCTATGTTGTTCAGGGGTAAATATATATGCTCCACAGAATACAAATTTTGTACTTTTTCACTCAAAAGTCTGGGTCTATTTGACCCACTAAATATTGGCCGATCTTCATCAAAGCAGTCATGCTTATTCTTTGGCCAGCTTCCCTTCCTGGTGTAAAATTTTGAGGTGTTCGGGTCATCATTATGACCTCTGGAGCAACCAGAAAAACAGAAAACATGAAATATATATTTATATACTATTAACAATATGCTGGCATATGAAAAACGAACGAGAACTTGAAGAATATGGAAATAATGGAACGAGATCAAAAAAATAACTATATTCGTAAAAGAGGTGAAACTAGTTCCGATCGTTCCTTTCTTGGAATAGTTCCTATGAACTAGTTCGTCCCGGAACGAGATAAGAAATATGAACTATATTACTTAAAGAGCTGGAATTAGTTCCGATCGTCCCTTTCTCGCAATAGATTCAATGAACTAGTTCGTTCCGGAACTACTTAACTTTAACTCTAATCATCTCTTGATGAATTTTTCGAGGTGTAGTGAGTGTAGATTCCAAATTTAGTCTGAATTTCTTCTATAGACCTTTCGATCTTTTATGCAATAAATATAACCTTATTATGCGAATGAGGCCAGTTGATTACGCATGAACCAGATCATCCCACCTTCTCTCCAAAATACCTTCTGCTACATCGATTTTGTATACTACTATCATATTTATACCACAACATATATTTCGTAATATTGTCGGCATATTTATATTTGTCCTCCTTATGTTTGTATGTATATATAATTGAGAGTTATTCATCTTCGCTAATGATGCAAGCAACATAAATGTTATATGTATGTCTTTTGTATAATGTTAACACTAATTAAAATTCAATGGAAATGCAAAAAACGACATGTTGTAAGGGTATCATGTTTTTATGAATATTCCTCAAATGGTGAAGGACACTTGGTCTATATATTTGATATCCCCTAGGCTAAATGGAAGAGAAAACAAAAAAATAAAAATCTTCTCTTATCCCCCATATAATTTACTATATATTACACATATATGCTTATGTATTTATGTATGTGTTCTAAATACATATATTTATCTATTGGGGTCTTTGGTTCGCCAAGAGTCTGTCACCCTCCAGACAGACTCATACATATAGGTTTTATGTAAATTTCTTTACATTAACATTGCTTTCTACGGTTTCTGTTGTTCGCCACATTTACATAACTCTCCATAGCAAATTATGCGTACTACGTTTATGAAATTTATGGGCACTCAATGATTTCCAACTGCTTGGAAAGTGCCAAAACGAAATCCCCAGTGCAAAGTAGAACAACGTAGAATAGGAGATGGCATAAATCCAAAAGTAATAGCCATGGTAAATATAAATTGTGGGATATGTGAAGGGTGTCTGCCATAACCGTAAGCAGTAAATTAAAATGTGGAAATAACCAAAAGTTTTAGTGGATGCTGGCAGACGTTCTGTATGAACCTAACATCGATGAACTACGAATTTTTTATTACTTAAAGTAATTCTGAAAATAAAATATATATATTAAAAAAGTCAATGAATTAAAAACGAGATATGACGATCGGTTGCAAACTTTTGGGGCTACACAAAACTATAACACCCTGACAACCTAGTTGTGTACAAAGGTATACCAAACTGAACACTTGATTTTTATACCCTTCACCACTCTGTGGTACAGGGTATTATGTCTTTGTGCATATGTTTGCAACAGGCAAAAGGAAACGAGATAGACACATGGTTCCTTTTGAGAATATGCATAAAATCACTTTCTCAGTAGATTTATATATGTCCGTCTGTCCGTCCGTCCATGTAAAATTGTAAGCAAAGTACAGGTCGCATTTATGATCCGAATTGGACGAAAATTGGCATAAGTCACTTATTTGGCCCAAGGACGAACTCTATTGAAATTGAGAAAAATCGGTTCAGATTTAGATATATATTTTCGTCCGATTTAACGTAAAAGTTGCACCAAAGTCCCTATATATCTTTCGATTTGCACGAAATTTTGCACAGCCTAATGATTTAGGTCTACAATGATGTGTGTTAAGTTTCCCGAAAATCGGTTCAGATTTAGATATAGCTCCCATATATATTTTCGTCCGATTTAATGTAAATGGTATACCAAAGTCCCATATATCTCTCGAATTGCACGAAATTTGGTACAGCGTAATGAATTAGGTCTACAATGGTGTGTGTTAAGTTTCCTGAAAATCGGTCCAAATTTAGATATAGCTCCCATATATATTTTCGTCCGATTTAATGCAAGTGGTGCACCAAAGTCCACATATATCTTTCGATTTGCACGAAATTTGGCATAGTGTACTGAATTAAGTCTAAAATGATGTGTGCTACGTTTCGGTTCAGATTTTGACATAGCTCCTATATATTTTCTTCCGATTTTATGTAAATTGTGCACTAAAGACCCAAGTTTGTCCGATTGCCACACAATGTTGTACAATGAACGGTAGTTAATATAAATTAATCTCTGGCAAGGCTCGTTGAAATCGGTTGAGGTTTAGATATAGCTTATACATATATATTTTCTTCCGACTTTGCACAAAATTGACTCATATTTTTGAACAACGTATTGAAGATACTATAACATAACGTTTGGCAAATTTTGTTGAAATCGGTTCAGATTTATAATAGCTCCTATATATAGTTTCGGCCGATTTTAAATAAAAGAAGCACAAAAGACGCAAGGTTAGGCCGTTTTCTACAAAAGTTTGCACGGCGTAGTGAAATCAATATTGCCTAACATTTGTCAAGTTTTGTAGGAATCGGTTCCGATTTAGATATAGCCCCCATATATTTCGATTCTTCTGTTGAATATTCCCAAAGTGGTGAAGGGTATCATATAGTCGGCTTCGTCCGTCTTTACTGCTTTCATTACTGGTTATTATAATTTTAGAAAAAAATCCTTATTACTGTGGTACAGGGTATTATGTCTTAGTGCATATGTTTGTAACAGGCAAAAATAATCGAGATAGACCCATGTTTCCTTTTGACAATATGCATAGAATCACTTTCTGAGTCGATTTATGCATGTCCGTCCGTCCGTCTGCCCGTCTGTACATGTTAAATTGTAAACAAAGTGCAGTTCACATTTATGATTCGAATTGGATGAAATTTGGCACAGCGCATTTGTTTGGCCCAAGGACGAACGCTATTGAAATTGGGAACGCGAACGCTATTGAAATTTAGATATAGTTCCAATATATATTTTCGTCCGATTTAAGGTAAATGGTGTACGAAAGTCCCTTTTTATCTTTCGGGTTGCACATTTAGCATAGCGTACTGAATTTAGTCTAGAATGATGTGGGCAAACTTTCGTGGAAATTGGTTCAGATTCAAATATAGCTCCCATATAGAGTTTCGCCCGATTTTATGCAAATATTCCAATAAAGTCCCTATATATCTTTCAATTTGCATGAAATTTTGCACAGCGTGATGAATAAGGTCTAGGATGATGTTTGTTAAGTTTCGTGAAAATCGGTTCAGATTTAGATATAGCTCCCATATATATCTTCGTCCGATTTAAGGTAAATGGTGTACCAAAGTCCCTCTATATCTTTCGATTTGCACGAAATTTGGCACACCGGTTTTAGGTAAATTGTGCACCAAAGTACCTATACATCCTTCGATTTGCACGAATTTTGGCATAGAGATTCGTAAAAATCTGTTCAGATTTAGATATAGCTCCCATATATATTTTCGTCCGATTTTATGTAATTGGTGCACCAAAGTCCCTATATATCTTTCGATTTGCACGCTTTTTGGTATAGGGTACTAAATTAAGTCTAGAATGATGTTGCTAACCGCCGTGAAAAGGTCCATAGCTAGGCCGATTGACACAACGTATTGAAGTAATATAGATTAGTCTCTGGCAAGTTTCCCTGAAATCGGTTCAGATATATATGTATAACAAACACGCGATATCTGATAGGATACATACGTAGAATATACACAAAGTGTTGAAGGGTATCATATAGTCGGCCCAGTCCGACTTTACTACTTTCCTTACTGGTTTATACTGAATTTTTGTGTCGGTCCAAATTTAAAACAATTTTAAAACAGATTTGTCAAATTTCATAGCAATTGGTGAAATAAATGCCATTCGTACATCGATTGCGAGGATATATGGACGAATGTCGATTTAATCGACTTAGAAATTCAACCATACCGATTAACGTATTCTACGATTAATTTTCTAAACCACGATTTAAACTTTGATAAATTTTAAACAATATTGCCCTTAAAAATTTAACTAATCTGAAATCGTGTTTCATTCGTATATGATTTCCCGTAAAGCGGAATTCATATAAATTAGTTAGTTTTTCATTTGTAACACTTCGAATCGGAAACAATATATTCTCTTGATCAGAATAAAATTATCTTGGGTTGTTTAGTATAGGAAATGGGATTTATAGGTCTAGAGTGTGTTATATCAACCATATATCGTTACCTTCCAAGCTTATGTTCTCGTCGGGTGTCAGGTCTTCCTACCAAAAATTTTCAATATAGTTCGTAGTTTTGGCTTTTGTATGAACTAGGTTTAATAAGTTCGCACAAAAGTATGTTAGAAAATAAGGCAGTACGCACTGACATATTCAATTTTGGTGCCCACTGCATTATAAGTTTCTGCGTTATAGTGCCCGCCATTTGTAAAAGCACTGCTTCGAGAAAACGCGCTTAAAGTTTGAGAATCACTGATGTCGTCACTTGATGCGAACAGAATCAATCAATATATCTTCAATAGTTTTTGAGGTATTCACTTGAAATTTTTAAAGGGATTTTCTTGAATTAATAATGTAATGCCTCAATTTCGGATTATGTCCCATGACGATGTTGCATTTAATAGTGAAATTTGCTACTACATGCTTAATCAAAATGTAAAATTCAAATAAAAATGCGTTCACCATTCCCACACTGGAAACAATTATAATGAACCATTCATTCTTTTGTAGGGGGTATAATAAAGGGTATGTATTAAAGTTGTCGCCTTTTTGGCAATTATAATAATTTAATTAAAATAACTCTAATTATAAATGATATTATGAATCACATACGGAGGAAAATATAGATCGCAACAATCTTCGTTTCTTTAATCATCCAAAGGTTGGAGCATTTAAAAATAAATTCTGAAATGAATTACACCTCAGGAATGCATTTTCGATACGGAATTTATTCTATATTGCAGGATAGCTTAGATAGGCCTAGAAAATTTTCACAATTAGAATAGTATGCCACTATCTGACTATCTTTCAAAATAATACAAAAAAAGTGATCAGAATATATCTGACAACAGTAAAAACGTTGACACGTAATTATAATAAAATTGGAAGTAGGACGCATTACATTACACAAACAGTTACATTCATGCATTCTATTATTCACCATTCGTTTTGTTCTTTTTACGCTTTTGTTTTTGCTATTAGTGTAAGCAAAACCGCAGTACAATTATCGCATTCACATCACTACATGCGCACATTACAACACAGAAAACTCCAGTAAACTCCATACTCTTACCCACCCGCACCCCACCTCTCAACGCACTTCCACCCCCTACCACTGCTTCTACTACACAGTAGTTAGAATTTGTGAATGGGAATGCTATAGGACCTAAAACAATGCCAACCCAAGGATGTGAACCTTGTTCGGATGGAGTGTGAATGGTATGAAAGCTGTCATTACTAACAACGTTCCCGTTCAAAGGCTCTTTTTGTTTGTTACTTTTTCTATGCCTCGGCATTTGAATGAAAATAAAAAAAAAAATAGAAAACAAGAAAACAAACTGCAGCAAATCCAGGCCCATGCTGTTGTTCGAGTGTTGGTGGTAGTAGCTGTCATGCAATAATGTGACATTCATTTCATTTTTGAAATACCTAAAGCGTGACAAAACTTCAATGGGGCACAGTTGTTTCTAACCAAAGTTTTGTATTATTACACCTTTGGGAAAATAAATTGTTAAATTTGGCATGTTGGGGAAAAACGAAAGAGGATATGCCGCTCCAAGCTGTCAAAATTCAATAAAAATCGATACTATATCTAAAAGAGACAATGCATATCATTAGAATGTTAAAAACATAACCGATCACATGAAAAATATTAATACTCGGATTAACTTTTATGATTTTTATTGAAGTCTTGCGACTTTGTATATAGGTATTTCAAGGTCTAAAGGATAGGAAAATTAATTGACATTAAATTGTTGTTGTTTTTTGTAACTAAAGAAAAGTCATTCTTTCCTAAGGCGGGCATGATTTTCGACTACTGGAACGAATCCAAAAATTCCAAAGGAATTTGAAAGAGTACATGTCTGAGTTATTGATTTTGGCTTAGCAAAATCTCCAACGATTGCATTTATCCTGATCTATGTTCGGTATTTGGAATATGAACCTCATTATCTAAAATTATACTGGGCCGATCATTTGGTACTCTACACTACCATAAATATATGAAAGAAGTGTACTTGGAATTTCTATTAACATATCTACATCGGAACTGAATTAGAAGACATGCTACTTTGTACATCAGTACCTAAAGGCTTAAAGGATAAGAAAATAAATTATCACAATCGTGTTGTTTTGTAGTTTTTATACCCTACACAACTATGTTGTCAGGGTATTATAGCTTTGTGCAGTCCCAAAAGTTTGTAACGCCGCGAAATATTGGTCCTAGACCCACCTTTAAGTATACCGATCGTCATATCTCGACTAGCTGAGTCGATCTAGACATGTGTGTCCATCCGTTCGTCCGTCTGTCCATTATAATTTGTAAGCACGATACAGGCCACAGTTATGGACCAATCTTCAAGAAATTTTGCATGTAGGATGGGTTCTGGCCAATGAATATCCCTATTGTTATACCCTTCACCACACTGTGGTACAGGGTATTATGTCTTTGTGCATATGTTTGTAACAGGCAAAAGGAAACGAGATAGACACGTGGTTCCTTTTCGAATATGTATAGAATCATTTTCTGAGTCGATTTATGCATGTCCGTCCGTCCGTCTGTAGATGTTAAATTGTAAACAAAGTACAGGTCGCATTTATGATCCGATTTGGATGAAATTTGGCACAAGTCACTTATTCGGCCCAAGGACGAACCCTATTGAAATTGGGAAAAATCGGTTCAGATTTAGATATAGCTCCCAAATATATATTTAACCGATTTAATGTAAACGGTCCCTATATATCTTTCGATTTGCACGAAATTTGGTACAGTCTAATCATTTAGGTCTAGAATGATGTCTGCCAAGTTTCGTGAAAATCGGCCCAGATTTAGATATAGCTCCCATATATAGCTTCGTCCGATTTCATGTAAATGGTGCACAAAAGTTCCTATATATCTTTCGATTTGCACGAAATTGGGCATAACGTATTGAATTAGGCCAGGAGAGATGTGTGCCAAGTTTCGAGAAAATCGGTCCGATTGTATGTAAATGGTGCACCAAAGTCGCTATATATCTATCGATTTGCACGAAATTTGGCATAACGTACTGAATTGAGCTTAGAGTGATATCTGCCTTGGTTCGTGAAAATCGATCCAGATTTAGATATAACTCCCTTTTATTATAGATTTATTTTAAGTAATTGACGCGCCAAGGAACCAGTAGGCTGATAGGAACAAAACGTTCTGAAATTAGTATAACCTAACCTGTGACAAGTTTGTTTGAAATCGCTCAATATTTGGATAGAGCTTCCATATATATTTCCGCCCGATTTCAAGGATCAAACTCCTCATGTTAGTCAGATTGACATCAAATTTTGCACAACGTACAAAATTGAGCATAGAATTGCGTAGTTGCGTTTTCTAGAAGTACAGACATAGCCCAACGGATGACCTATTTATATTTGTTTGAAGTCGATTTACATACCTTTGTCCCATTGTAACTAACGAATGACATGTTTATGGATAGATCTAAGTCGATTCACATTTATATAAATATCACATATTTTATTTCATCCAATTTCATGTTAATAGTCCTGTTTAATATACCCATAGTGGTGAAGGGTATCATATAGTCGACTTTACTACTTTCCTTACTGGCTTTTGATAAAGATCTGTTAATATTTAGGGGATGAAATGGACCAAAAACTTAATTTTTGTCCAATATTCTGGTAGCTCCAGAGGCCGCAAATTATGGCCGGAACTTCGCGAATTTTCGCATGGAGAAGGGGATCGGGCCAAAGAATTAGCATGTTAATATTTAGCGTATCAAATGGCCCCTGATTTTTGTGTGAAAAAATACAAAATTTGTATTTTATGGCGTATATATTTACTCCTGAAGGACATAGACCCGAGAAGTTGATAGTATATCCAGGAGTGGTTGACCTTTAAATTGATACCAATCATATTGTCGTAGGTACTCGGATGCGGCAGTTACAGTTAAATATTTACACCTACACTTTAGGGCGGATATATAGCCTGACCGCTTTGAAATGTTCCATGAGGTTCCAGTTATGGTCAGGGACAACGCCTAAAATGATATTTGATGATCAGATAATAATTTTTCGGATGAAGTGGTTCGAAAACTTAATTATTTGTACTTTTCGAAAGCCGAACATCACAAAACAACCTACTGTGAAGGGAATCTGGACAAGTAATTAGAGGGGCTGTACTGATTATTAGTAACATTTTCTGACCTCTAGCCAGTCAAAAATGTGCAAATATTGCCCCATCTCAGAATATAAAACCACAGAATGTTAGATTTTCATGGAAGTTGTGTCGGGTATCATATGGTCGGTCCCGTCCGACTATACTGCTCCGCTCACTGGTTTATTTTTTGTAATTGATGAAAAGTACTTCTTTTCAATGGTGAGGATAATTTCCGACCACTGGAATGTCCGAATTCAAAAATTCCAACGGCATTGGGATTATTGACTTCGATCGAAAACCTATGACCTAGGAAAATTATTTTTGGGAAAATCGCCACTATTTGACTAAAAACCAATTTGGGTAATGGGGAAGATCTCCACCGATTTGATTTATCCTGTTTCATACTATGGCTGTGTAGGTCCAGAATAACGTGTTAAAATTTGGAAGCAATTGGATTAATAGTTTTTGAGATATAGTGCCCGCCAATCGTAAAACAATGTTTGGAGAAAAACACGTTTAAAGTTTGATTCCGTCGCTTGATTCCGACACAATGCATAGGCTATATTTTCAGGGGTTGTTAAGATTTTCACATGAAATGTTAAAGAGATATTCTTGAAATACTGTAGGTTCGAACTGAATGGAAAACCAAAATTCATTACCAAATTGTTCGTAATACAACGAAAGGATTCATGCAACATCGAATGTATGCTGATGAACGAAATTCTCAATAATGCCTCAATTACTAGGCCCCAACGGTCGTTCTTTGCAATTTTATTCTTCCAAACCGTATAAGATGGCAAACCATCATACCAAAATTTATAAAATTCAGGTTTAGATAAAGTTTGCATATAAAGATACCCTAAATCTGTATTTTGGCATATTAGAACAAAATTCCATTCAAAGTGTCTGCACAGATGCCCAATGGCTTACCACATGTTTGCTATATGGTCGATCCCATTAAACGTTTATACCAACCCTCACAAAAACCATTCCCTGTAGATTCATAATTTCCCAAAAAGACCACGTTTATTCTCACATCTTAAAAAATGTCTTAGCCTACACTAACCACTGTATAACGGCAATGAAAATCATTCCGTTACAATGTTCATTTTGTACACTTCCTTCTTCAAGTGCTGATGATGTTGTTTTATGTTCACTGTTAAACGAGAATTACAAAAGTAACGACACAAAATGGAAAGAGAACAAAAGACAGACAGGAACTAGAAGAAAACATCAGCCTCGGACTAGAAACTCAAAGATTTCAATGTATAATTTCAGCTCTAAGTCATAGTGATTTTCCATTAACCAAAACAACAACAGCACCAGCAACAACAACAAAAATAAAAGTACATAATAACAAAAAAAGAGACATGCGAAGACATACAACTGCGAATGCTGTAAGGATGCAGAATTCAAATCGAGGAACAAGTTACATAAATTACGGCCGACTCATAAACCAGCCACGAAGGAAAATACTATTTTACCACAAGACGAATAATGTAGTTTTATACGTTTGGCTTTTTGAGGTGGCCTTCGCCACAATGTGGCTGGATAGTCAATTGTGAGACCTAGCTGGCTGGTTGGCGCAGCTATTTGAGGTTGTTCTTGGTCGAACGTTTGGCCAATGTTGTCTTCTACCTTAAATTTCGTGCGCCATGGCATTTGCCTAGTGGTGTTGTGGTGAAGTTGTTTTTTGCGCGGCTATGTTGGTGCAGGTAATTGTCAGGGTTGCAGGGATATTGCGAGCGGCATGAAAATTTCCTACAATTGGATTGTATATTTTATTATTACATTTATACCAACCCGCCTTTGCATTTATTCCAACAACATTATTTTGCATCTTTAAAAAATTTAGTATTGTTTATGGAAATAAAGGGCGTGAATAAAGAATGAATCGACTTGGAATCAGATCACAACCCAATGTTATTGTTTCAATAATGCTTTCAATGTAATAAATCAATAACAAATGCGGTTCGACCAGTTTGAACTTTAGATACCTCCTGCCATGTATCCAAAGTCCCGAGAAAAATGTTGCCCATTGCAATGCATGGTCGCGTATAGCGACCAATTTCCCTGTTCTCCTGATCGTGGTTATAAGTGATTTCGGCTGTACTTTGAACATTTTAAGGAAATTTTATTATCGAAGTGGCTATAATTTGGCATATCGTATTTCTGACGATTAAAAGCCTCCCTGCAGAAATTATTCTGGATAATATTTTAAAATTGTGAATATATAAAAGTCCCGTTTTCGGTATGTTTAAGATTCTACTGCGGTTTTCCAACGTCAGTGACTATAATTTTGAAGTTTTTTTCAAAACATGGAAAACCTACTACCACATAATGCATAGTCCCCATATAAAAGTCCTGCATGATGTAAGCAACTTTTCATAAAGAAAATTAGAAAAAATCGGTTCAGATTTAGATATAGCTCCCATATATATGTTTTCGTCCGATTGACACAAAATGTTGCACAAAGAACTGAAGTTAGTGCAGTCTAAATGGTGCACCAAAGACCCAAAGTTAGGCCGATTGGCAACGGGTGTCTAGTTTTATTGAAATCGGTTCAGATTGGGATATAGCTCCCATATACATTTTCGTCCGATTTTATGGACTCAAAATGTGGCCGATAGGAACAAAACGTACTGAAATTAGTATAACCTGTGACAAGTTTCGTTGAAATCGATTAATATGTGGATATAGCTTCCATATATGTTTTCGTCCGATTTTAAGTAAATGGTGCACCAAACTCCTCATGTGTGTCAGGTTGACACGAAACTTTAATTGCGTTTTGTAGAAGTACAGAAATATACCATAGATATTTCCAGCAGACTTCGTGTTCATTGGGCTACAAATATTCAAAGTAGGTTTAAATCGATTTACATATATTTGTTCCATTGTGATAAACGAATGACGTGCTTATGGATTGATTTAAGTCAGTCCACAAGGATGGCCCAAGGATGAACCCTATTGAAATTCAAGAAAATCGGTTCAGATTTAGATATAGCTCTCATATATATTTTCGTCCGATTTAAGATAAATGGGGCACCAAAGTCCCTATATATCATTCGATTTGCACGAAGTTTGGCATGGAGTATTGGCCCAAGGACGAATCCTATTGAAATTTAAGAAAATCGGTTCAGATTTAGATATAGCTCCCATATATATTTTCGTCCGATTTAAGATAAATGGGGCACCAAAGTCCCTATATATCTTTCAATTTGCACGAAATTTGGCATGAAGTACTGAATTAGGTCCAGAATGATGTGTGCCAAGTTTCGTTAAAATCGGTTCAGATTTAGATATAGTTCCCATATATATTTTCCTCCGATTTTATGTAAATGGTGCACCAAAGTCCTTATATATCTTTCGATTTGCACGAAATTTTCCATAGTGTACTGAATTGAGACTATAATGGCGTTTGCTAAATTCCGTGAAAATCGATTCAGTTCTAGATATAGCTCCCATATATATTTTCGTCCGATTTAATGCAAATGGTCCACCAAAGTTCCTATATATCTCTAGATTTCCACGAAATTTGGCACAGCGTAATGAATAAGGTCTTGAATGATGTGTGTTAGGTTTCCTGAAAATCGGTACAAATTTAGATATAGCTCCCATATATATTTTCGTCCAATTTAATGTAAATGGTGTACCAAAGTCCCTATATATCTTTCGATTTGCACGAAATTTGGCACAGCGTAATGAGTTAGGTCTAGAATGTTGTGTGTTAAGTTTTTTGAAAATCGGTTTAGATTTACATATAGCTCTCATATATATTTTCGTCCGATTTAATGTAAATGGTGCACCAAAGATCCTGAAATCGGTGTGTGTTACTTTTAGATATAGCTTTATATATCTTTTCGTCCAAATGAAAAATTTATATCTTTCGATCATGGTTGCAGAATGATATGTTTATGGATCCAATTTCATATTACTGGTCCTTTAAAAATGCGACGTCTGTATATATTCATCTGTTGAATATACCCAAAGTGGTAAAGGTGTGTTATAGTTTTGTGAAAATCGTCCTAATTTACTACTTTCCTTTTAATTTTGTTCGTATCAGGTAGATTAGAATACTCTCCATATATTGTTTTTTTTTTCGATTCAAACTTTGACTGCACAAAAGTATCCACTCCAACTCCGCAGCCCTACTAATTACTATTTTGTACCTTACAAAATATCTCTCCATTTGTTTTCACCAAAGAAATATTAAAAAATAAAATTTGGAAGTAAAACATACAGCTAATGAGAATTGTCATTTAAAAATCTATATTAACAAAAGTTCCAACATGCATAAAATAAAAAGAAATAAATCGAATGTTATCTTCCAAAGTGGAAAGTTTGTGAAAAAGTTTTACCTTCTTAATTCGATAAACATCATTTTGAAATAAACCAAACTTTCATTTCGTTTACAAATGAAACCATTTTGTCTCAATGCACTTGATTAAATCCCCAAGGATTGGATACAAATACAAATAACATTTAAATGGCAATAGTAACAGAGCATTATAGCACAGAGTTTAATGGTGGTCCATACAAATGATAAAAATAGTTCATCTGATATAAATGCAGTTTATTACCTATATAACGAGGAGAACCATGATGAAGAAACCACAAACCAACCATGGCTGTTTTCAGTGCAAAGTTGAACATTTTCTCTAGACACAAATTCAAAATTACACAATGTTTAGGAATTTTTGAAAACCTTAGAAAAGGTAGATATTCGTACGAAGTCAACAGCTGTTGGTTGTGGTTGTGGCAGTGGCTGTGTGACAACGACCGACGGACTAAACTTAAATGGAAAAGGAACCCGGATGTTTCCATTGTTTCATTGAAAATAATGTAGAACATGTGTGGCATGTCTTTTGCTATGTCCTTGCATACGAAATACTTTAACACTATAGGCAACAAACATGTTGGACCAGAGCAAAATACAAACAATGGCTGGCAACGACTACACATGCCCCAACAAATTTCTATGCTATCCCGTTTCCTGTTCCACTTGTTAAGTCTGCCAGCTGAAAGGAAGGAGACATAGCAGCAGCCAGGAATTGTCATGAGCGTGTGTGCAGTTCGGACCAGGAGTACAACCAACATTATTTGTGGTTTTTGTTCTCCCAAAAAAAAAGTGAACAAAAAACATTTATGTAAAATACAAAATACACATTTTGAAATTAAACTGATAAAGTTGAAATTGAATGCATATGGAAATATAACAACAATGACAAAGGCTTTTAATTTAAACTATAAATCTGAATAAAAATTGAAACTAGAATGAGTTCGTTGTTTGCAAAATAAGCCATACATAAATGTTGTTTTAATTCTGCTGGATTTTGTGAAATATACTAAAATACAATATGAACAAATTACATATATATACCTAAATTTTTTCCAAGAGGATTTTCTGACCCGTAACGCATTAAAAATACTAAATTTTAGCAAATTTCAATAGTGAAACAAAATATTAAATTAAATATTAAATTTGAGAGTAGCTCTCAAAGGGGACGAATTTTGAAAACTTTTTGTGGGTATAGTGATGTGGTCTGCACTAGAGCGATTAAGTGTGAAAATAGAAAATAATCATGGGGAATTTTTGAAATATAACGATATTTAGGAATGAAATCAACTTTTGAAGTGGACACCTAATTAGCATACCTTGTAATTCTCGATTTTAACTTTTCAAGATTTTCAATGGGCTGGTAAATCAATACCAATGCTTGTAAAGGTTTGTAACTTGTAACACATATATTTGAAGATTTAAAAGAGAAGAAAAATAATTTACAAAAAAATGTTGTTATTGTTTTGTTGTTGTTTTTTGTAATTAAAGAAAATTCATTATTTTTTATGGCGGGCATGATAACTCCTCACTGGAACATCGGAATCCGAAAATTCCAACGGTGTTAGAAAGAGTACATGTCTGGCTCTCGTATGAATTAGGATTATTGACTTCGCTCTAAAATTAACGAAATGGCGGAACTCTAAAAAAGTATTTTTCGAAAATCGCCGATTTTTGACCAAAAACCAAGTTTAACAAGTGAAAAAGCGTTAAGTTCGGCCGGGCCGAACTTTGGATACCCTCCACCATAGATATACTGACAGGTAGGGGAGACTGGGGCACCTTCGGCACTTTCTTTTTAGAGCTCTATATCTCAGTACTTATTCAACATATATAACAACTTTATGGCTGATTATTGTCCCCGGACACTTAATTATAAAAAATAGTACCAAAAAGATATAAAAAAATAGTATTAGTTAAAAAATTTTACAGTTTTGTAAAAAAAGTCAAATTCGCCGAATGTGCCCCAACCCGGGGTAGCTTCGGCATTTGATGGGGCACATTCGGCACCATAGTCATAGCCGGGTAATTGTCATCGCTATCAGTCTGGTTGAAATTCTGATCCTCTAAAGGCTCTATTTGGCTTTAATACGCCACACAATGTTTGAATTATAGGACTTTATTTTCTAGCGGCGGACGTTTACATCTCAAGTTCGCACACACTATCAGAAATAGGGGTTTTCTATCGCATTTTCGTCAATAGAAGCACGTTTAATCTTATATATGCAATTTCGAGCCATATTAAAGGATTAGTTTTAAAGACAAACTCAAAAACATTTTAAGGAAACAATATTGCACAATCTGTATATGGCCGAATGTGCCCCACTTTAAAATGCCGAATGTACCCCGAATGTACTTTTTATAGTTTTTTTCATTTTTTCGATCAGTTTTGTAAAAACATTATATTTTTAAATATTTCTATAATAATACACGTCGTAGTTAACCACTTTTTAATAATATTGTCTTAAAAATTTAAAAAGTTTTATACACGAAATACTTACGAAATGGAATTGAAATATTACAGAAACATCTATAAAAATACAAAAACCCATATATCTAAATAAGCTTATTAGCTAGAATTTTCAAACTTTGTGTCAGTTATTTATTTCGATATTCGATACATATGTATGGAAACTAGTGATGTACGGTGAGAGCTTCATATCCAAAACGCGATTGCCGAAGGTGCCCCGATGCCGAAGGTGCCCCAGTCTCCCCTACTAGAAATGAAAATATAGGGAACATACCAAAAAGTGGATTATGTAAACCATAATACAAATTTCAGAAAATTTTAATGGATAATTATACACTCAGCCTTATGGCTAATGAGGGTGTATACACATTAACACGGTGAAAATGTGCCTTTTCGAAATATTGGTTCTAGACCCCATGTTTCTTTGGACAAAATCCGTTTCAGAAAATTTAGATTTCATCCAAACTTTGCCCATCTTTTAATTTCTTCCAAACTTAGTTCAAATTCGAAGATGGGGAATATCGTTTCACTCCTTCTGGAACCTGCACACAGGGGCTAGATCTAAATGCGGCTATAGTTCATTATCGAACCTTACGTTCTAATTTTTAATCTCGCTATCCTCCGCAGGTGAAAAGATTACAACAAAGTCTTAGAACCAAATTCAAATCGCGGAACAAAACAGATAACTATCTTAATATAAAAAGGGGGTTATATGGGGACTACCCCAAAAAGGGGGCGAATATTAATAATTTTTGGTTGGGAGATTTGTTACCATATACGACAACAAAATATCAAGAACCCCAAAATACCGAAAATTGGGGGTACCCTTATATGGGGGCTATCCGAAAATATGGACCTATATTCATAATTTTTTGTGGAGATATTTTGTACCTATTAAGAACCCAAAATACAAAATTACAGCTAATTCGGCGGGAAAATACGAACAAAACCCCCAAAATACTGCGTATTAGGAGGTACCGTTATATGGGGGCTACCAGAAAAAGTGGACCTATATTTATAATTTTTTGTGGTGATATTAAGTACCCAATAAGAACCCAATGTAGCAAATTTCAGCGAATTCGGTTGAAAAACGCGCTCATGCCTAAACGTGGACCGATAAAGCCCATCTTCGAGACCCCAAAATACCGAAAATTTGGGGGAATATATATACTTTATAGGGTCCGATGCGTTATAATATACCCTCCATACTATGGGAGCTATGCCTAAACGTGGTTATTAGTTTTTGAGTTATCGTGCCCGCTATTCGCAAAAAATGCCCTACAGCCGTCACTTGATGCTGACACAATAAATCGGCAATATCCTCAAAAGTTCTTGAGATTTTCAATTGTTTATGTAGAACAAAATAGATTTTTATCGAACAAATATCAGTCACAGGATGATCACAGCTAGGATCAGGGTTCTGTTATATGGGGGCTATCCCAAAAAGTATTTAGATTTTTTGTAGAAAGGAGTGTAATCTGGCATAACGGGTGTTTTGGGCCAGAAAGGTATGGTATTGTTTGTAAATACCTTGTTAACCTCGAAGTGAGGCACCAGCGAAATTTTCATGCAGTTTATGTCGTTGGTCAGCTAAGTACTTCGCTTTGTTACAAGAGACATTTGGGTATGAAAGGTTTTTTGTATAGAAGCAATAGCTTCTGGGGAGAATATCCCAACAAAAAGCTAAGGGAACTGATGAGGATCAGGGGCGTGATTCGAAACTACAGTCTTCCCTGCCTTACCCCTCGGCAAACAATGCCACAACAAACTGGGATTCAGCCTGACTATTTTGCAAAAACAAAATACAAATGGTATCTCAAATAAAAAGCCAACACTACTGAAGGCCAGACAAAATATTAATTTACCAATACAGGTCCATGTTGTGACATAGCTCCCATATAAAAGCCACGCCCAATAATCGGTATTTCGGAAATTCTAATTTGGCATTTCGGTGTGTGGATGGCTGTGATTTCTATATACAGGGTGTCACAGTCCATAGTATCCACTTCGATTTTAATATCCTACGCAACTATGTTGTCAGGGTACTATAGCATTGTGTGGACCCAAGGGTTTATAACGCCGCGAAATATTGTACATAGTCCCACTTTTTGTTAACCGATCATTATGTCTCGACTAGCTGAGTCGTTCCAGACATGTGCGTTCGTCCGTTTGTCTATTAAAATTTTTAAACGCGATACAGGCCACAGTTATGGACCAATTATCACCAAAATTTACACGTAGGACGGGTTTTGGTCAAAGAAGACCCCAATTGTTTATTTTTGTCTGTTTTTTATCGCTCTTAAGGCCACAAGTACGAAACGAATATCATGAAATTATACAACAGGAAGGGAATTTGGCCAAATAATAAGAATGACAGTTTTGATGAAGGTCGAACAAATATACCCAGACTTTTGTGTGAAAAATTACAACATTTATATTCAGGGGCGTATATAGTTACTCCTGAAGGACATAGACCCGATAAGTTGATAGTATATTTATGGTCAAGAACGACGACTATTGTTTTCGGTGATGTTGTGATGATATGTCGGGGGTGCAATTATTCGAAAATTTTATTTTCAAAATTGTTCTATTTGCTCTAGAGGCCATTATGAAGTGGATCTGACCAAATAATTAGAACGGGTGTTTTTATGATTATCGGTTAATATTCCGAGGATCAAATCAACCAAAATCTAATGTGACCAAATCTATATTTTATGGCGTAAATATTCAACTATCAGTCAAAAGGGTATTCACCCTATCGTCAAATATTGCCTATGCTCAGAATATTGAGCCGCAGAAAGATAGATTATCGTATTGGTATCATATGATCGGCCCCGCCCGGCTATACTGTTTCGTTCACTGGTTTATGACGTAAAAATTGTTCAAAGTACAAAAACCACTCGCTTTTGCACGCCGCTGTATTATTTCATGGATTTCATGGAAATTTTACACCATATACTCAACGTTTGTGCTATTGACATGCTATTTGTATATGTCTTCAATATATAATTTCTGAATCTTTATCTTTCCTTACAGTTTGAAAATTGGGACGTGTGACAGAGAATATTGTGACGAGGGATAGAGTCGACTATTGGTTTATAATGCCTCAAAATATTGTCTGCGAGCAAAACTGTTTGCTTAAGCGGTGTTATTTCTGCCTCTAGGCATGCAGAATATATTGTAAGTGTGTTTGTGTAATAGTACATTTATGAATATATTTTCATTTCCATGGAAATAAATTCTTTCATGTATGATGACTGTGCAAATTTTCCGATATTTAATTTTATTTTTTAATTAAATTAAAAATATATATATTTAATTCTCAGACATTTATATTGTTTGAAGAGCAAACAATAGGTGTGAACAATTTATATTTGTTTATATAAATGTGATATCAAACGTTATGGTTGGTTTGCAGCATAGGAATTGCAAATATAGAAACATATATGTATTGGACAAACATAGTGCATTTTGTGCGCCATTCACATATAATCGAAAAAAATTACAAAAGGGGAAAAATATCAGCATATGTGAAATATATATCCTTCGGGCTCAATTTAGTATGCAATGAAAATTTCTTGAAAATACATATATGTGGAAAATATATCTAAATCTGATGCAATATGTATATTTTAATACGGTTCATTATTAGGCGAAATAAAAGAGACTCGCCTAAAAAAAGGAAACACTTCAATTTCCGAAAATACGTTTTTTATTCACCAGGAATCAGATAGCCTCCATTATGGCCAATCCGATCTCGGATTTTAAAATAATTAAATGATAATTTATGTTCCATTTTTTATATCGACATAACATAACGGCACATATTTTTATACCCTTCACCACACTGTGGTACAGGGTATTATGTTTTTGTACATATGTTTGTGCATATGTTCCTTTTGAGAATATGCAAAGAATCACTTTCTAAGTCGATTTATGTATGTCCGTCCGACTGTCCATGTTAAAGTGTAAACATCACATTTATGATTCGATTTGGATGAAAGTTGGCAGTTTGTGCACGAGAGTACCTATATATCATTGGATTTGCACGAAATTTGGCATAACGTACTGAATTAAGTCTAGAACGATGTGTGTGAAATTTCGTGAAAATCGGTTCAGAGCTATATCAGGAGGAGCTCCCATAAATATTTTCGTCCGATTTTTGGTAAATAGTGCACCAAAGTCCCAAAGAGTATATAACTCTTGATTTGCACGAAATTTGGCATAGCGCGCTGAACTAAACCTAGAACTATGTGGGTGTCGATTTAGATATAACTCCTATGGGAGCTATATCTAAATCGGTTCAGATTTAGATCGGGCAAATCGAAGGATATATAGGGACTTTGGTGCACTATTTAAAAAAAAGTCTAGAGTGATGTGTGTTAAGTTTCGGGAAAATCGGTTCAGATTTCGATATAGCTCCCACATATGCATATGTATTCGTCCGATTTTACATAAATAGTGCTAATGTTTGTCCGATGAACAAGAAATTTTGTACAACGTATCAAAATGAGACTTGTATGACTCTAAATATGCCCGAATGAAATTAAATTTATCATAGGTTGCAGAAGGACATGAATATGTTCCTTCGAGGAAACGTTGACATGCAATTGTAAGGATACATATGTACAACATACCCCAAGTGGTGAAGGGTATCATATAGTCGGCCCAGTCCGACTTTACTACTTTCCTTACTGGTTCTTCCTAATGCCTAAGGATATACAAAATTGACTCAACTAAACTTAATTGATTTACTTGCTGTTTTTTTTCGATTTCTGATTGTTCCTAGAGCAGCTATTATGTATACTTGCAGGTATTATTAAATATTTCAAATTAAACGTCTTCGATAAATTCAAAAATTTATAAATTTTTCTATTTATCATTTCAAACTTTCACAGAAATAAACAATAAAAAACACATCTTAAGAACGGTTCAATGCTACAAAATGGCTTGCCACAACTCCGGATGTTTTCGCACACAGCATTTGCCATGAAAGCCATGAAAAATTCTTAAAAACAAGAATAAAAAAATACAAAGTTTAGCATAACAAAACCATAAATCTTGAGAGCTTTGGCAGGTGTTTACACAAAAACAACCCTTATGCTTGAATACCCAAGAAAAATATTGATACATAGTAACCATTTATATTTAAATTTTGGCAGTTCTTTTTGAAAAATCACCTGAAAGGTTGTTGACATGTTATTCTGTGCTAACAATTGTTTATATTTATTTGTGTGTGTTAGGAAAAATGTTAAAGATTTTTTTGTTCACAATGCCACTAGGAAAACTTGACATTTTGTAAATATGTTTATTAATTTTAGAAGTTTGGTAAAAGATAAAATATCATAACATGGAACTACATAATGTGAGACCAATTGTTTACCAGGTGGTTTTTCATTCTTTGGGAAATTGAAATACTTATTTACCGAAATATTGGTTGGATATTTTGGCTAGGTCCCTAGATCAAAACAGGAATGCCATATTATAGCCATTTTGTTTGGAAAATGTGGTTAAAACTTTTGATATTCCTATCGAAACGCGGACCGCAGATGTAGCTATGTTTGGCCAAAATATATGTTCAATATTCCCTGATAACTCAAAATTCCAATACATAAAAGTACGGAAATTTCGTATGGAATATATGTCCAAATATAGAAAACAGTCCGCATTAATATTCTCTACCCAAACAGAGCCCAGAAAATGCGGCTAAACGCTTTAAAATACCCAAAATAGGTCCGTACTTTAATATGAGGGCTATGTGCAAAACTTGACCTAGACTGATAATATTATGCGTAGGTGCCAGTCTCCGAATTTGACATTACAACTAATCCAATCTCTGTAGGCTACACAACTCCGATACAGCAAATTAGGTTGAGACACTTGCACAAAGCTTCAAAACATCGCATTATGAGTTCCGTTATATGGGGCTATCTTATCTTTTGGCAAAACTGTATATAATAACCTCATTTAATTTGGAAATATGGCAAGAACTTTAACAATTTCGAAAATGGCGTCATATCATTAAGTAGGAGCCTTTTGATTCGCTGAGAACCCGGACTTCCAAATTACGACTAGTTATACCCTACACAACTGTGTTGTCAGGGTATTATAGCTTTGTGCAGCACCAAGAGTTTGTAACGCCGCGAAATATTGGCCCTAGACCCACCTTTAAGTAAACCGACTAGCTGAGTCGATCTAGAGTTGTGTGTCCGTACGTCCGTCTGTCCATTATAATTTGTAAACACGTTATGGACCAATCTTCAAGTTGATATTGGGTCTATATCCAACCAAGAGGAGTGGTTGGCCTTTAAATTATATTGTCGTATGTACTCGGATGTGGGAGTTACTCTTAAATATTTACAGGTGCTTACGTATTCATATCTTATTTAGTAACCCATTATCACACTAAATATAGCGCTGATAACGGTAAGGTCAACGCCTATAATTTTTGATGATGATCAGATAATAATATTGGGATGAAGTGGACCGTAAACTTATCTTTTTTTGTGTTTTTTTTTTTGTTTTTTTTTCGAGTGCGTCTATAGGCCACAAGCTGAACATAACAACACAACCCACGGTCAAGGGAATCTGGTTAAATAATTAGCAGGGCTGTACTTAGTATTGGGAATATTCGGAAAATATGTCAGTGTAAGGAAGGGGTACTGTCTTTAGAGATCGACAGAGGGTGCAAAAATCACGAAATATTACCCAGGCTCGAAATAAACACCCGCTGAAAGTTAGAGTACGTGGTAGTTGTGTAGGGTATCGTATGGTCGGCCCCGTCCGACTATACTGCTTCGTTCACTGGTTTTTTTCTGTCCTAACCATATTAAATATTGCTTGGCACGAAACGAAATTTCATAGGGAAAGTTAGACATTTTATTTCAGCATAAACGTATTCACATAAACGTTAAACAGCTTGACGTGCGATCATGTGCTGTGTTGTATGCAGTGACTGGCTCATTTTGTTTGTTGCATATCTTTTCCAATAATTTCAATCGAACATTTTAATGTCATATTGAAAACCAGTGAGCGAAAATATAGCGCTGATAACGGTAACAACTACCACGAACCTTTTTCTGATGATGTTTATTCAGATAATAATATTTCGTGATATTTGCCCCCTCTTGTCCGATTAGAGGTTAACCACATCTCTTTCATACTTTTTTCGAATATTCAGTACAGTCCTTCTAATTACTTGTCCAGATTACCTTCACGGTGGGTTGTGTTGTGATTTTCGGATTATACTCTACTCGAAAACACACAAAAAATTATGTTTTCCGTCTATTTCATCCCAAAATTTTAATCTGATCATCACCGAAAATTGTAGGCGTTGTTCTTGACTATAACTGGAACTTCATGAAAAATTTCAAAGCCATCAGCGCGATATTTCTCCCTCTAATGTGGTAATGGGTTACTAAATAATATCAGAATACGTAAGCACCTGTAAATATTTGACTGTAACTCCCACATCTGAGTAGATACATCATTATATTTGGTATCAATTTAAAGGCCAACCACTCCTCTTGGATATGCTATCAACTCCTGGGGTCTACATCCTCCAGGAGTAAATATATATGCCATAGAATACAAATTTTGTCATTTTTCACACAAAAGTCAGGGTCCATTTGACCCGCTAAATATTGACCGATCTTTATCAAAACATGCATGCTTATTCTCTGGCCCGATCCCCTTCTCCATGCAAAAATTCGCGGTGTTTGGGCCATAATTGCGGCCTCTGGAGCGACCAGAAAAACCGACAAAAATTTAGTATTTGGTCCATTTCATCCCCTAAATATTAACCGATCTTTTCCAAAAACAATAGGGGTCTTCATTGGCCAGAACCCATCCTACATGCAAAATTTCGTGAAGATTGGTCCATAACTGTGGTCTGTATCGTGTTTACAAATTATAATGGACAGACGGACGGACGGACGGACACACATGTCTAGATCGACTCAGCTAGTCGAGATATGACGATCGGTATACTTAAAGGTGGGTCTAGGACCAATATTTCGCGGCGTTACAAACATTTGGGGCTGCACAAAGCTATAATACCCTGACAACATAGTTGTGTAGGGTATAATTAAGTTCCCACCTGCAAAACATAGCCATTTATAAATCTAAACTCATTTATAGAAACATTTACGTGATCTATTTTAAATTATTTGGTGTTAATTGTTGTCCGCAATCGAATCAATTCATTAAAAATCCAATCATTTATTAAAACGTATCCTACAGTTGGTGGACACAAGCTTTTAGTATGGGACTAGCCGAAACTAAAATGTTTTCATTGTCAATGTGAAAAATGCTCTTCATTTGGGAATATGTTTGCAGAAACCCATTCAGACCAATGCAAACATGCAAATACCCACACACACACACTCACTCACACTTAATCTACCACATAATCGGATAAATTCATTTCATCGCCAGTGGCATCACTTTGGTGGTTATGCACAAATGCAATTACCGAAATTGAATTTGTAACTATGAAATTTAATTGATTGTTTGATGATTGTCCATCAATCGGACAAGGACCAGTTGCAGGTTGCAGCGATGGCTAACACATTTTGAACAATTGATATTTTCGAAATATTCCCTGTTGAGTTAAATAAAAGTGTATGGATATTTTCAATAATATTTGTTAGTTTTAAGGGATATTAAGGGATGTTATTTTGATATTGTAAGAAAAAAATAACATTTTTACGAAAAATGATTTGATATTGAGGTAATAATACGTAATAAATATGAAATTATGCTGTTAATATTGAACAATTTAAAAAGTTTGGCTAAATTCACGACTCCCACATGATTTGGTAATATAAAATGAAATTGTAATCGTTCGGCAGCCTTACAAATATGACACATAGATCAAGATATGTATGAGTCCGAAACAAAACAGCTATGGACCGTGTATATCGATACCAACGAAAGTTATTTTTAGGAAAATCGGTTCGAAGCAAATGGTTGACTGTTTTCTCGGCAAACAGTGGCACAAGCCACTGTTCGGCTGGAGCAATGTCTGAAGGCCAATTCTAGAGCGTATTCGATTGGAAAATGCGGATAAAACATTCAAAATGAAAAAAGTTAAAACGATGTCAAGTTCGACCAGGCCAAACTTTTTATATCCCCCACCATTCGGATGACATTCAAAATATGTAGGAGAAAACTTATTATAGAGCCTTGAAATAAAACCCCAAAAGGCGTGGAAAAAATGAATACCTTATAGTGTTGCATAGGACTATACCAAAAATGTGATCAATATTTATAATTTTGGGTAGTGTCATTTGACAACCAATTATAATACCAATTACAGACAAACGTGTAAAAAATCTCTTCAATGCCGAATATATGGGGGTGTTATGGGGGGCTTTATGGTGTTATATGGGGGCTACCTTGAAACTTGCGCCAATAATAATTTTTGGTACTGACATGTGCTGGGATGTACCATTATATGGGGGCTATAGAGAAATTTGCAATCCAAGAACTCAGAGTGCTAACATACTGTGTCAGTTAAAACATACAATAAAAATAACAAGTGAAAAAGCGGTAAGTTCGGCCGGGCCGAACTTTGGATACCCTCCACACATAGTTATATTGACAGGTACTATAAATGAAAATATAGGAAACATACCAAAAAGTGGACCTATTCCGACATTTATAAAAAAGGATTATGTAAACCATAATACAAATTTTAGAAAAATTTAAAGGATAATTATACCCTCAGCCTTATGGCTAATGAGGGTGTATACACTTTAACACGATGAAAATGTGCCTCATCGAAATATTGGTTCTAGACCCCATGTCTCTTTGGACCAAATCCGTTTCAGAAAATTTAGATTTCATCCGAACTTTGCCCATCTTATTATTTCTTCCAAGCTTAGTTCAAATTTGAATATGGGGAATATCGGTCCAATCCTTCTGGAACCTCCAATCAGGGGCTAGGTCTAAATGCGGCTATAGTTCACTACCGAACCTTACGTTCTAATTTTTATACCCTTCACCACTCTGTGGTACAGGGTATTATGTCTTTGTGCATATGTTTGTAGCAGGCAAAAGGAAACGAGATAGACACATGGTTCCTTTAGAGAATATGCATAGAATCACTTTCTGAGTCGATTTATGCATGTCCGTCCGTCCGTATGTCCGTCCGTCCGTATGTCCGTCTGTTCGTCTGTAGATGTTAAATTGTAAACAAAGTACAGGTCGCATTTATGATCCGAATGGGATGAAATTTGGCATAGGTCACTTATTCGGCCTATTGAAATTGAAGAAAATCGGTTCAGATGTAGATACAGCTCCCATATATAGTTTCGTCCGATTTTATGTAAATGATGCACCAAACTCCCAAAATTTGTCCGATTGTAACATAATTTTGCACAGATTGATGTCTGCGAAGTTTTGTTGGAATCGGTTCAGATTTAGATATGTAGTGTCCTCCGATTTTTTGTGAATGATGCACCAAACTCCCAATATTTTTCCGATTGAGACAAAATTTTGCACAGGGTACTGAATTAGATCCAGACTTATTTATGTCTGCGAAATTTTGTTAAAATCGGTTCAGATTTAGATATAGCTCCCATATATAGTTTCATCCGATTATATGTAAATGATGCACCCAACTCCCAATATTTGTTCGATTGGGACAAAATTCTGCACACAGTACTAAATTAGGCTGCGAAGTTTTGTTAATTAGTCTCAGAATTAGACATAACTCCCATATATAGTGTCGTCCGATTTTTTGTTAATGATGCACCAAACTCCTAATATTTTTCCGATTGATACAAAATTTTGCACAGAGTACTGAATTAGGTCCAGATTGATGTCTGCGAAGTTTTGTTGGAATCGGTTCAGATTTAGATATGTAGTGTCCTCCGATATTTTTGTGAATAATGCACCAAACTCCCAATATTTGTCCGATTGAGACATCATTTTGCACAGGGTATTGAATTAGATCCAGACTTATTTATGTCTGGAAATTTTGTTAAAATCGGTTCAGATTTAGATATAGCTCCCATATATAGTTTCTTCCCATTTTTTGGGAACGATACACCAAACTCCCAATATTTTTTCCGAATGAGCAAAATTTTTAATAGCGAATGAGGAAAGAATTATGTTTGATACGGTTTGTTGAAATCGGTTCAGATTTTAATACATGTCTTATATATATTTTAGTTTGATTTTATGTAAATGGTGCATCGAAGGGCCTATGTTTGTTCAATTTACATGAAATTTGGCAGAGGGTATTAAATTGAATATAGAGTGATAACAAAAAATGTTGTATGCATTGGTTGCTCAATAAGGTCCATGTGTTTATATATAGCCCCAATACATAACTTTACTCGATTTCATACAAATGGTACATCAAAGAATACAAGTCTATCCGTTTGACATGCAATTTGTCATAGATTTCAGAATGGTATGTGTATGGGGTTTTTTCAATTGGTTCAAATATCCATCTAGATAGCACATTTAATTTCGCGAGATTGCATCGCAATGGTCATCCAAAAATTCTGTGTCTGTTCTATCTACAAGATATTGTAGGTATAACCATATTTCGTATGTTCCCAAAGTGGTGAAGGGTATCATATATTCGGCCCCGCCCGACTTTTGAACCTTCCTTACTCACGCATACGCATCGATGTGTGAGCTGGTGCATTATCATGACACAAGATTGTTGGTTGGGGTTTCCGCCATACTACTGTACGATTCTGAGGAATTACTTTGAGCAAACGACTCATAACTTAAAGGAATTATTCCTTATTGATCGAACAACCTTGCGGCAAGAATTTATGATACACCACGACATTGCAGTCGATGGAAACAATGACCGAAAATTACGTGCTTGGGTCTTCTTCTAGTCCTTTCCTAAACCGTTTATACCAAAATTGAACAAATTCAATTGGAATAATCACCAAATGTCGATTTGGTGACTAGTCCTAAAGGAATTTATCTGAAGAAAAGAAAAAATCTCTAAAGACAACAAAATCTCTTTGTTATAGACAAAAACAATAAACAATAAAACAATCAGCTAATTGTATGCTCATTATAATCAGTAAATTATCGTTGAAGGAAATTTACAAAAATAGTTTCTTACTATGGCAGTATAATTAAAAATCTAATAAAATTTTATGATACCTAAACATAATTTACATCCTTTAATTAAAAACTAACAGAAGGAAATTGAAATTAAAATAGAAAAAATTAATGACAAAAATGGTTGTGAATTATGAATTTCCCAAAAAGGCACATCAGTTAAGAACAAATCGGCCTTAAGCCAACATTCTTTTAATCGTATTAAGACTATTCATAACATAGCATGCTAAGCACCAAAACGGTATCCTGTAACTGCTAAAATTTCGATTGGGATATCCTTGCCTAATGGTCATGCTGTGATTTTCTTATTGTTGCTTTTATACTACCAACATTTGTAGGTTTTTGCATTAGCTCCTGTTGGAAGAGTTCGTTCTTCCGCTGCAGTGCAATGCTGCTACTGACAGCCAACGACAGCTGTTTTAAATCGATTATGCATATTTCGTAGCTCACTTCCTCTTTTTGCGCATTCATTCACTCTGGCATCTATAAATGGTGTGTTTTTTATGTTGGCGTGGCTTTCAGGAGTGTGGCATTGCCGTAAGTTGAATTCTTTCATCATTCGTGCCTGAAAGAAAGGAAGTATTGTAGTTTTGGGTATTTTTTTTTTTTTTTTTGGGAAATTTATAACATTGGCGGCCATTTAGTGCAGTTGTTGTCCTTGGAGCTGTTACTGAATAAATGCAATTGTTCTCCTCGACGATTTCTTGGGAAACTTTTATATTTTCGCCAACAATCGCAATGAAAGTGATTTTATAAATTTCCAGTCCTTAATAGAAAATGTTTCGGGATTATGATTATGAAAGAATAACTTCGTTAGTTTCCTTGGGAAAATTTGAATATTATCCCAAAGGCATTTTAAAGACTTGCGATTAAAATATTTAAAAATATTTTTGCAACTACAACCAAAACAATAAATGTGGATTAAAAATACCCAATTGGGATGTGTTCAAACTGGATTGAATCTTTATAAAGGTGGTATTAAACATAAGTGAACCTATGCAACCAATGATATCTTGGAAACTACTGCAGACCAATAATATTAAATTGCATACATTTTTGACGGCAAATTTCCTAAAATGTGTACATTAATTTGCATTGAAGTTTCACACACCACGAGGATCTATATTACACTGACTCAACATTTATTGTAATAAACCAGTAAGGAAAGTACTAAAGTCGGACTGGGCCGTCTATATGATACCCTTCACCACATTGGATATATTCTACATATGTCTCTTAACAGACGACGCCTTTTCGAAAGAACATTGACATGAAATTGAATGAACTTGAATATGTGATCTTTATGCCTTTCTGGAACCTATGCAAATGCCTTTCTGGAACCTATGCTAAATTTTATTTCATTTGTTCAAGTTTATAGTGGTTTGCGTACAATGGGACAATTGTATGTAAATCGATTTAGAGCAAACTTGATACACGCTATTCCGTAGGCAGCACTCTTCAAAATCCAATCTGAATCAGACATCTGCATACTGCATCTGCACCAATTTCAACAAAACGCAATAACGTCATTCTAGTCTCAATTCGATACGTTGTGCAAAATTTCGTGTCACTCGGTGAACCGATTTCAACGAAACTTGTCAGAGATTAATTTATATTAACTGCAGTACATTGTACAAAATTGTTTATCAATCGTACAAGCTTTTGGTCTTTAGTGCACACATAAAATCTTAGGAAAACATATATATGAGAGCTATATCTAAATCTGAACCGATTTTACGAAACTTAGCACATATCGTTCTAGACTCAGTTCAGTACGTTATGCCAAATTTCGTGCATAATTTACAAAAAATCGGACAAAAATATATATGGGAGCTGTATCTAAATCGCAACCGATTTTCACGAAGCTTAGCCGACATCATTCTAAACTCAATTCAGAACAATATGCCAAATTTCGTGCAAATCGAAATATATATATATATATATATATAGGGATTTTGGTGTACCATTTACATAAAATCGGAAGGTTCTATATATGGTAGGTATATATAAATTTGAAACTATTTTCACCAAACTTAGCACCCATCATTTTAGGCTCAATTCGCCAAATTTCCTGCAAATCGAAAGATATATAGGAACTTTGGTACACCATTTACATTAAATCGGACGAAAATATATGGTAGCTATATTTAAATTTGAACCGATTTTCACGAAACTTAAACACACATCATTTTAGACTTAATTCAGTAACCTATGCCAAATTTCGTGGGAATCAAAAATATATAGGGACTTTGTAACACCATTCACATTAAAAGATATGAAAATAAATGTGGGTGCTATATCTAAATCGGAACCGATTTTTATACACTCCACCATAGTATGGAGGGTATATTAATTTTGTCATTCCGTTTGTAACTCATCGAAATATTCATTTCCGACCCTAAATTTTGCACAGAGTCGACTTTTGTCTGCAGGCAGGTCAAGTTCGAAGATGGGATATATCGGTCCACGTTTAGACATAGCTCTCATATAAGGGTACCCGCCAAATTTCAGTATTTTGGGGTTCTTGAGCGCGTTTTTCAGCAGAATACGCTGAAATTTGCTACATTGGGTTCTTATTGGATACTAAATGTCTCCACAAAAAATTATAAGTATAGGTCCATATTTTCTGGTAGCCCCCATATAACGGTACCTCCTAATTTTCAGTATTTTGGGGGTTTTGGTCGTATTTTTCCACCGAATTGGCTGTAGTTTAGTATTTTGAGTTATTAATAGGCACCAAATTACTCTACAAAGGGTACCCCCAATTTTCGGTATTTTGGGGTTCTTGAGCGCGTTTTTCAACCGAATTTTCTGCAATTTGGTGTTTTGAAGTCGTATATGGAAACAAATCTCTCTACCAAAAATTACCCCTACCCCTTTTTGGGGTAGTACCCATATAACCCCCTTTTTTATATTAAAATAGTTATCTGATTTGTTCCGCGTTTTGAGTTTGGTTCTAAGACTCTATTGTAATCATTTCACCTGCGAAGGATAAAAAATTAGAACGTAAGGTTCGATAATGAACTATAGCCGCATTTAGACCTAGCCCCTGTGTGTAGGTTTTTAGTACCTGTCAGCATATCTATGGTAGAGGGTAGCCCGGCCGAACTTAACGCTTTTTCACTTGTTCTCAATTAAAATAGGGTTCGTCCTTGGGCAAAACAAATGAGCTGTGTCAAATTTCATTCAAATCGGATCATAAATGCGACCTGTACTTTGTTTACAATTTAACATGCACAGAAGGACAAACGGACGGACATGGATAAATCGAAAGTGATTCTATGCATATTCTCAAAAGGAACCATTTGTCTCATTTCTCATTTCCTTTTGCCTGTTACAAACAAAAGCACAAAGACTAAACCCCTGTTCCACAGTTTGGTGAAGGGTATACAAATGGGGAGATAATATATGCCAAAAAGAGAACCTATATCGACGATTATTCCAAGCAATTGTTAAAGTTCAATGCACAAGAAATACAGATGACATCAATTTTCAATGGGGAGATTTCCAAATATCTTAAAATCCCAAAACGTGGACCGATATTGATAACGCATGATAATGTGTCATAAATATCTAAAACCATCAAAATACTGCTATTTTGAGGGGAATGTTATATGAGGCTATACCAAATATGTTATATGAGACTATCCTTGTAGAAAGTACGAATACGAATTTTGACTTAAAATATATCAGTGACTGCATACCCAAATCTTATGTTGTCCATATGACATGCGTAGATAGCATAAACTGTAGTTATAGAAGTTTTGAAGCAGACAAACCCATTTTCAATGTCAATGCAAACAAAGCTTGGACAAAGTTTGCACACAACGATGTGGAAGTTGGTAAAGAAACTTTAAGCGTCTTCTTGGCAAGTTCTTAAGTAAACAGGAAAATCATATTTAATTCACTACCTTTACCTTTAACGTGGGTATGGTCATAGACATACATTATCAGTGAGTCTACACTGTCGCACACACACACACACACATAATATTCACACACGTAACATAAAAACTGTTGTTGTTAGTTACCATGTTCAAATGCCCATGGTATGAACAAGGATGCCGACTTAAACAAACAATACAATTCAATGTAATGTGTCAACGCTCTGTGAAGTATGGACCTAAGTGCACGTATCCACACACTCACGTTATATCCTGCCTCATACTAGCTTATGTAAGCAGAATCTATTTTGTGTGTATAGTAACACAAACTTATGAATCTATATATGTATACAGTTTTTTAAGAGCCCTAGTCTGATGTTTTACCATTGTGCTAATACATGATAATTTTTTTGTATTCTTCGTATTTCAAAACCTACTTCTCTACTTTGCCACAGTCGATGTTTGCCTGGGAGGGTGAGGAAGACGTTTTTTTTTTTTTGCAATTTACATTTTTTCCTCGGCCTCCTGAAATACGTTAGACTAGAATGTAGATGTGAGTGAGTGTGTGTGGGTTTCTGTATTTTATGGTTCTGTTATTGATACCACCGACAACATTGTTTTCGTTATCGGTTACAACTACACGAGACACGCCTATAACGTGGCTTAAATTTATACATTTCCGTTTTTTTTTTTTGCATAAATTTATGTGTAACGTAAAAGTTTCGGTGTGCTCATATAAATATTGCGATGATAATCTGCTAATTGGCGTTAATTTAGAGAACACATTCGGAATTTAATTTCATGTACAATGGATTGTAATTTATTGTGATAAGACATTATCCATACTGTAAGGATTTTTTCACGATTATACGCTTAAAACTTAAAATTTCAACTATGTTAAAAATCCACTGTAATGATTGTGGTACTTCTGAGTATCAGTAAATTGTGTCGTCATATAAGAAGGACACAAAACATTTGGGAGGTCTGAAAGCCATGTCTTTTTATGATGTCTACGAGGGCTATGGTGTTGCGAACGGAATTAAAAACAAGTGAAAAAGCGTTAAGTTCGGCCGGGCCGAACTTTGGATACCCTCCACCATAGATATACTGATAGGTACTTGAAATGAAAATATAGGGAAAATACAAAAAGTGGACCTATATCGACATTTCCACAAACCGGTTATGTAAACCACAATGTAAACTATAAAACAAATTTCAGAAATTTTTAATGGACAATTATGCCCTCAGCTTTACGGATAATGACATGGTTAAGATGGTTCTAGACCCCATGGTTCTTTGGACCAAATTTGTTTCAAACCAGTAAGGAAAGCAGTAAAGTCGGACGGGGCCGACTATATGATACCCTTCACCACTATGGGTATATTAAACAGGACTATTAACATGAAATTGGATGAAATAATATATGTGATATTTATCTAAATGTGAATCTACCTAGATATATCCATAAAGTATGTAAATCGACTTCAAACAAATAAAAATACGTCATACGTTGAGCTATGTCTGTACTTTTAGAAAACGCAACTACGTAATTCTATGCTCAATTTTGTACGTTGTGCACAATTTGATGTGAATCTGACTAACATGAGGAGTTTAATGCGAAAATATATATGGAAGCTCCATCCAAATATTATGCGATTTCAAGCAAACTTGTCACAGGTTAGGTTATACTAATTTCAGAACTTCAATTACTTAAAATATGTGAGCTATATATATGCGAGCTATATAGAAATCTGGACCGATTTTCTCGAAACATGGCAGACATCACTCTAGGCTCAATTCAGTACGTTATGCCAAATTTCGTGCAAATCGAAGGATATATAGGGGCTTTGGTGCACCATTTACGTGAAATCGGACGAAACTATATATGGGAGCTATACCTAAATCTGGACCGATTTTCTCGAAACTAGGCAGACATCACTCTAGGCTTAATTCAGTACATTATGCCAAATTTCGTGCAAGTCAAAAGATATATAGGGACTTTGGGGCACCATTACATGAAATCGGACGAAACTATATATGGGAGCTATATCTAAATCTGGACCGATTTTCTCGAAACTTGGCAGACATCATTCTAGGCTCAATTCAGTACGTTATGCCAAATTTCGTGCAAATCGAAAGATATATTTGGACTTTGGGGCACCATTTACATGAAATCGGACGAAACTATATATGGGAGCTATATCTAAATCTGGACCGATTTTCACGAAACTTGGCAGACACCATTCTAGACCTAAATGGTTAGGCTGCACCAAATTTCGTGCAAATCGAAAGATATATAGGGGCCGTTTACATTAAATCGGTTAAATATATATATGGGAGCTATATCTAAATCTGAACCGATTTTCCCAATTTCAATAGGGTTCGTCCTTGGGCCAAATACGTGACCTATGCCAAATTTCATCCCATTCGGATCATAAATGCGACCTGTACTTTGTTTACAATTTAACATCTACAGACGGACAGACGGAAAGACGGACGGACGGACATGCATAAATCGACTCAGAAAGTGATTCTATGCATATTCTCTAAAGGAACCATGTGTCTATCTCGTTTCCTTTTGCCTGTTACAAACATATGCACAAAGACATAATACCCTGTACCACAGAGTGGTGAAGGATATAAAATTTTTGATTTCATCCAAACTTTGGCCATTTTATTATTTCTTCTAAACTCAGTCCAAGTTCGTAGATGGAGAATATCGGTCCACTTCTTCTGGTACCTCCTACACAGGTGCTAGGTCTAAATACGGTTATAGTTCATATATAGTTCATTATCGAACCTTACGTTCTAGTTTTTTTATCTCCGCAGGTGATATGATTACAACAGAGTCTTAGAACCAAACCCAAAACGCGGAACAAATTGCATTACTATTTTAATATAAAAAGGGACAACCCCAAAAAGAGGGTGCATATTAATAATTTTTTGTAGGGAAATTTATTACCATATACGACTACAAAATACTAATTTTCAGTGAATTCGGTTGAAAAACGTGCTCAAGGCTACCAGAAAAAATGAACCTATATTTATAATTTTTAGTGGAGAGATTTGCTATCCAATAAGAACTTAAAGTACTAAATTCCAGCTACAATCAAAACCCCCAAAATAAAATTAGAGGATACCGTTATATGGGGGCTACCAAAAAAATGGACCTATATGTATATTTTTTGTGGTGAAATTGGGTACCTAATAACAACTCAATATATAAAATTTCAGCGAATCCGGTTGAAAAACGCGCTCAAGGACCCCAAAATACGGAAAATTGGGGGATAACCTTATATGGGAGCTATGCCTAAACGTGGACCGATGTATCCCATCTTCGAACTTGACCTGCCTGCAGACAAAAGACGACTCTATGCAAACATTTGGCGACCTATCTCAACTCGTTTACATGCTAGAGTGATTATATACTGTATAGGGTCGGAAATGAATATTTCGATGAGTTACAAACGGAATGAAAAAATTAATATACCCTCCATACTATGGTGGAGGGTATAAAAAATCAGGTATATTATTTGTAATTATGTAGTGTAAAATAACTTAAAATGATGTGAAGTTTGGCCCGGCCGAACTTTTTATACCCTCCACCAAAAGGTCCATATTGATCATTTTGGGTAGTGAAGTCATTTTTAGTATAGAGATGTGAGGGGTACCTTTATATTGGGGCTACACTCAAAGTTGGTACAATATTAATAATTTTTAGTACAAGGATATGCCATGCAATGAGAACCCAAAATTAATATTTTCAGCCTATTTGATTGAAATAGATGTCTAAAATCTTTAAAATACCGAATTTTGCGATCCATATTGAGATTTCAACAAAACCACGAATAAATCGACATAGAGTGTTATTCTGGTCAAGAATATATATATATATATACAGTGGTGGTCACAGAATTAAAACATTTACTGTGGTAAACATTTTTTGATCAGTCCTCGATTCGTTTGAAGTATTTTTGAAATTTTTTTAATACAGAACACTTCGATATACTGCACTTAAGAGATTTAGTGTGAAAATGGAAAGTTATTGCCTGCAATTTTTCCATAAATAACGGTTTTTATGAAACTACATCGACTTTGAAGTGACCATATAATTAAAACATTGTGTGATTTTTTACTTTACTGCATTTGTTTTCAAAATATTTTTAAAAAAGCTCTTTAATTTAGTTAAATTATGTAAACTGAGCACCGATAAAATCATTTACTGATAAAATTTTTTGAAAAAATCTGTAAAATCTATCAAAATTACCAAAAATTTGTACAGTACACCTTACATTCAGAAAATAATCCTTATTATAGAATATAAAGGTCCGATTGCACCAGAAATAGCTAGAATGAGTAGAAAACAATAAACAATTCTCAAAATAAATAAATATTTGAAATAAAAGCTCAAAAAATGGGAATTAACCTAAAAGAACGATTCAATTTCGATATACTTTTTTGAAGAAGGCCGGAATATTTTTGCAGTATGTGAGGAAATATCGATTGATATTGGCATTTATTATATCAAATCGATTATTCGAGCAGTACAGAATATATTTTATCAAAAAATATATCAGTCACAACAGAACGAACAGATATCAACACCTATGTTGACGAGAAAACGTTTCTGGTACACAGCAGCATTTTTGATGCTCAACACAAGACTTTAAATATTTGTCAAATTGTAAAATATTTCTTTCCTTTAGGCTAAAATAGATTAAATGGACGTTATTCTATTCAATAAATATTATTTTGGAAAAATATTGTCATGTTCAATAGATTTTAAGGGTCAAGAGTAACCCATCAAACATGCTGCTGTGTACCAGAAACGTTTTCTCGTCAACATAGGTGTTGATATCTGTTCGTTCTGTTGTGACTGATATATTTTTTGTTAAATATATTCTGTACTACTCAAACAATCGATTTGATATAATAAATGCCAATATCAATCGATATTTCCTCCCATACTGCAAAAATATTCCGGCCTTCTTCAAAAAAGGATATCGAAATTGAATCGTTCTTTTAGGTTAATTCCCATTTTTTGAGTTTTTATTTCAAATATTTTGAGAATTTTTTTATTGTTTTCTACTAATTCTAGCCATTTCTGGTGCATTCGGACCTTTATATTCTATAATAAGGGTGATTTTCTGAATGTTTGGTGTGCTGTACACATTTTTGGCAATTTTGATCGATTTTACAGATTTTTTCAAAAAATTGTATCAGTAAAGGATTTTATCGGTGCTTAGTTTACATAATTTAACTAAATTAAAGAGCTTTTTTAAAAATATTTTCAAAAAACGCAGTAAAGTAAAAAATCACTCAATGTTTTAATTATATGACCACTTCAAAGTCGATGTATTTTCATAAAAACCGTTATTTATGGAAAAATTGCATGCAATAACTTTCCATTTTCACACTAAATCTCTTAAGTGCAGAATATCGAAGTGTTCTGAATTAAAAAATTTTCAAAAATACTTCAAACAAATCGAGGGCTGATCAAAAAATGTTTACCACAGTAAATGTTTTAATTCTGTGACCACCACTGTATATATTGTGCGTCTCCGGGGAATATTTAGTTGTGTTGCAAATGTAATGACAAATTTTATATAAACTCCACCTTTTGGTGGAGGGTTTTAAAATGTTTGAAAACCGGGTGGGACCAGCCAGGTTTTTCGTGTGCATCTACCTTTAAGGGGATCCCAAAATTTTTTTTGATTTAACTCGAATCTACACTAATTCAAGAATGTCCCTACAAAATTTCAAGTGGAAATCTCAAGAACTGTTGAAGATATAGCCGATTTATTGTGTCAGCATCAAGTGACGGCTAAAGGGCTTCTCAAACTTTAAACGCGTTTTTCTCTTTTGCGAATGGCGGGCACGATAACTCAAAAACTAATAACCCAATTGGTTCCAAATTTTTACACGTTTCTCTGTGAGTGTATAGCTATCATATGAACTGGATAAAGCCAATCGGTGAAGATCTTCTTTATTTTTTAACTTGGTTTCTGGTCAAAAATCGGCGATTTTAGAGCGAAGTCTTCAAATAAAAAAATTATAATAATTTTACTCAATATCATGTTTCGTTGTTCCTGACATTAACAAACCGCTGCACAGATTTGTGTGAATTGTCTATATATTGTTACGTTCTTGGATTTTACTTAATCCGGTGTAGACGTTGTTTTATTTCCCGATACAGTTCGTATCAAATAAAACGCGGGTTCTTTCAGATTACGATTATTACAATGACTTTATTCACACAACTTTACTTTGCACTTTACTTCACACGACGGTTTCAATTCGCGATCTGATTCACAACTGACTAACTGCTCTTCCATTTCCCCTATTTATATGAGCCTTGCCTGTCGCTACAGAAGTTTCTAGACGATCTGGTAACACCTAGATTACGAACAATCTACCAATGCAACAAACACATACAAACTTACATTGAATGAACAATAACAACAACACATATACAGACGAGGGAGTAACAAAGAAAGAGGAATTAAGCGATCATCAATGATGACGTTTAACAAGAATTGTACGTCAATAACAAAATAGAAAATGAAAGAGGAAATGGAAGGATGTAGAAAAATCTATACAGTAGTTGTTGTTGTGAAGTTATTCCAATAAACTACGTTGTTAAGTCCGCACTATAGGGACTTGGGTGGTTGGCAGGTACAGTGCAATCGATTCTCCCGATAGAGTCAGTGCGCCCAATACGCACTCATGAGCAAAAATAAAAGATAATAAATAAAAACACAATAGTTTTATTAATAAAAGGTTCGACCAATGCCGATATTTATTGTTGGTAAACGATATTACCTTTAGCACAACGATATGTGCGCTGCTTACAATTTAAGCCTAAGTGTTCACAACAATATGTGTGGCCAGTAGAAAGGTTACAACGAGAGTTAACCAAGTACTAATAACAATGTTTGTTTACACAAAGATGCCTAAAGGTGGCGCAAAAGCAAAATGTCAACAAATGTCCGCTGAAATCTGTCAGCCTCATACTATTACAAGGATGTAATAATGAGGAGTAGACAGATTTCAACGGTTTCGACCTTTCAAATTAAAGGCTAACTATTTAACCATTTTAAATAGCAATTCTCGCTTAAACATACGTAGTAGAAATTTACGTTACAATTCAAATTCTTAAATTAACGGAATTCATCTAAATTAACTTAAATCTAAAGTTATATTCGTAACAATATGTTTCAATAATGTATGCTGAAGAATTTTTCTGTTATATCTGACGCGGTTATTCTACTCCCAAGATTCTCAAATTATCATTTGTATCTCGTTGTTTTCTTTTTTTTTTTTTGTGTTGTCTGGCATTAACGACTGTGTATTATTGCAAAATAAAAATATATGTATGTATGTACAGCAACATTCAATATGTATATTCTATGAAAATTCGTATTCATTTGTGTTTGTAACAAACAAAAATACAACATTTACATATTTGTGTTAAACTGAATAAAGAACAAAAATATTATATGGATATATTAAGCAAAATTTATGAATTTATGAAATAATTCCAAAATGAATATATCTGAGACTTTTGGCACATTTTCCAAATGTGTAACGTACTTACGGATAAAAAAATTCAAAACATATTTACCTGCAATGATAAGAACAAATATTTTTGTACAATTAAAAACCCGTAAGAGAAGGCCCAAGATAGATATTATACGATACACCATATTAAATATATAGATATAAATATATAGATATACTAAGGATTAGATTGTATTGAAATATATAGATATAATAACTATGGCATTTGGCACATTTTCCAAACGGGTGAAATACTTGCAGATAAAAACCAGCAAGAATAGGTCCAAAGTCAGATGTGACCAATTTTTGATACATTTCGTGACTTTGAAGAAATGCTGATTGAGATCAAAAATATACATATATGTACATTTGCACCGATTTGAACCAAAAAAAAAAAAAATCGGTCTAGATTTAGATATAGCTCCCATATACATTTTAGTCCGATTTAATGTAAATGGTGCACCACAGTCCATATATATATTTCGTACTGAACTTAGTAGTTCTTATATATAGTTAAGTGAAATTTATATAGTTTACATAACTTAGCATGTGGAAAGTTTTACTGAAATCGGTTCAAATTTGGAGTAAAATTTTAAGTAAATTTTGCACCAAGAACTCAAAAAGTGGCGGATATTTTGTGACTAGTTTCGGTGAAATCGGCTTAGATTTCGATATAGCTTTTATAAATATTTTCGCCCGATTTAAAGTAAATGGTGCACTAAACTCCTTATGTTTATCAGATATGTATCCAAATAATCAACGGGTGTGTTTTGTCCCATTGCAAGAAGCAACTATATATTAGTATAGGTTCCAGGATGATATGTTTATGAGTTCAATTTCATTTTACTGATCCTTCAAAAATGCGACGTATGTTAAAAATGGTGAAGGGTATCATATAGTCGGCCCCGTCCGACTTTACTACTTTCCTTACTGTTTTTTTTTATATTTATGCTCAGTTAATATAAAAAGCCTAGCTAAGCAATAATCATATCGAATGCCTATTTTGAATTTGAAATCAATTACTTTGCCATTCTGTCACCTAGCTAACTCAATCATAATTTATGAAATGTCTTCGACTTTTTTAAAATGTCTCTGGTAATTGAATTAAAACAGATGAGCGGTTTTTTATTCAATCAGTTCAATTGGATATAACATATCAAGTATAACATTTTAGAAAAGTGACTGGTATGGCCTTGGAAAATACCATAGTAAGTCTAAACTTCCATTGATTGGGATTTTCCATTTCAGTATCTCCACCATTATCCCGATGCTGTATTTATTGACATTTTACATTGTCCTAGAACCAGCAAAGGATATAGAAACGTCAACATAAATTTCCATTTCCAATATCATAACGATTATTGATTTTGCATGAGTTGCGGATATGCATAAACACATACTGACTATGAAGTGGTGGTGGGAGTGGGAGGTGTGTGACGATATTTTTATTTAAACAACTACAGCAAAACAGGCATCTAGTCATATTGAATAAATCAGATATCAGTATCTATATTTATATATTTTTGAATAGGGATGTGTGAATATGTATCTGTCTTCGTGTGAGTAAGCAATAAACATTCAATCGTATGTAACGAATAAAATCAACAAATTCATATTCATAATTTCCGTTTCCCCCGAGGACAAACTGTTTGTGTGATTTGTAATGAAAATATATATATTTTTTTATTACAATGATGAAAAGCAATATTCCAGCTTTAATATATGTATATGTATATAAATAGGGATATATATAACTGAATATGAAAGAAAATTTAATTTTCTGATCTATTGAGGATACATCTATGCTAGAGTGTGTGACTTAATATCTTTTGAGAAAAATTTAAATTCGTTCATAGGTATTATAGAAATTTATGAAATTGCGCCAACATTCTATATATATTTTATTTTTAAATGCTATACAAAATACTATTATTGTAAACAACCTACATTATTTAAAATCGTCTATATGTTCTACTATTGTTTAGTATTTGGTATATGACAACAATATTTCGATGAACATAGATAGTCATATCATGATACTGCAAGTGAAATATAGTATTTATACATACCCTCCCCCATAAGGTGGGCAGTATATTAAATTTGTCAATCCGTATGCAACACATCCACATATCACCGGAGATCAGGATACAATTCTGTATCAATTTAGATACAGCTAATACAGAATTTTGCACAGACATTGCTAGTACTCCTAGGATGTTTATACCCTTCACCACACTGTGGTACAGGGTATTATGTCTTTGTGCATATGTTTGTAACAGGCAAAAATAATCGAGATAGACCCATGGTTCCTTTTGAGAATGTGCATAGAATCACTTTCTGAGTCGATGTCCGCATGTCCGTCTGTCCATGTTAAATTGTAAACAAAGTACAGGTCGCATTTATGATCCGAATTTGGAATTTGGCATAGCGCATTTGTTTGGCCCAAGGACGAACCCTATTGATATTGGGAAAAATCGGTTCAGATTTAGATATAGCCCCCATATATATTTTTGTCCGACTTAAGGGAAATGGTGGACCAAGGTCCCTATATACCTTCCGATTTGCACGAAATTTGGCACAGCGTAATCAATAAGGTCTAGAATGATGTGTGCAAAGTTTTGCGAAAATCGGTTCAGATTTAGATATAGCTCCAAAATATATCTTCGCCCGATTTAAGGTAAATTGTGTACCAAAGTCCCTATATATCTTTCGATTTATTTGGCACAGCGTACTAAATTAAGTCTACAATGATGTGTGCAAAGTTTCGTGAAAATCGGTTCAGATTTAGATATAGCTCCCATATATATCTTTGTCCGATTTAAGGTAAATTGTGGACCAAAGTCGCTACATATCTTTCGATTTGCACGAAATTGGGCACAGCGTACTAAATTAAGTCTAGAATGACGTGTGCAAAGTTTCGTGAAAATCGGTTCAGATTTAGATATAGCTCCCATATATAATTTCGCCCGATTTAAGCTAAATAGTCCACCAAAGTCCCTATATATCCTTCGATTTGCACGGAATTTGGCATAGCGTACTAAATTGTGTCTATAGTGATGTGTATTAAGTTTCGTGAAAATCGGTTCAGATTTCGATATAGCTCCCATATATGGTTTCGTCCGATTTGAGGTAAATAGTGCACCAAAGTCCCTATATACCCTTCGATTTGCACGAAATTTGGCATAGCGTACTAAATTAAGTCTCGAACGATGTATGTTAAATTTCGTGAAAATCGGTTCAGATTTAGATATAGCTCACATATATATTTTCGTCCGATTTAAGGGAACCCCCCCATTCTCGATTTTAATTTTGCAAGGTTTTAAATGGGCTGGTAAATGAATACCAATGCTTGTTAACAAACCTTAACATTGCACATATATATTTGAAGATTTAAAAAGGAAGAAAAATAATTTACAAAAATTTTTTGTTGTTGTTTTTTGTAATTAAAGAGAAGTCCTTATTTTTGATGGCGGGCATGATAACTCCTCACTGGAAATTCCAACGATGTTAGAAAGTGTACATATCTGGCTCTCGTATGAACTAGGATTATTGACTTCGGTCTAAAATTAACAAAATTACGGACCTTTAAAAAAATATTTTTGGAAAATCGCCGATTTTTGACCAAAAACCAAGTAAAAAATAAGGAAGATCTTCACCGATTGGCTTTATCCTAGTTCATACGATAGCTATACACCCACAGAGAAACGTGTTAAAATTTGAAATCGATTAGGTTATTAGTTTTTAAGTGCCCGCCATTCGCAAAAGAGAAAAACGCGTTTAAAGTTTGAGAAGCCCTTTAGCCGTCACTTGATGCTGACACAATAAATCGGCTATATCTTCAAGAGTTCTTGAGATTTACACTTGAAATTTTGTAGGGATATTTTTGAAATAGTGTAGATTTGAATTAAATAAAAAAAAATTACCCGGAGAATGGGGGGGCAATATATATATATATATCCTTCGATTTGCACGAAATTTGGCATAGCGTACTAAATTAAGTCTAGGTTCAGATCTAGATATAGCTGCCATATATATTTATATAAATGATGCACCAATGTTCCTATATATCATTCGATTTCCATGAAATTTGGCATAGCGTAGAATGATGTGCAATAAGCTTCGTGAAAATCGTTCCAGATTTATATATAGCTCTGATATATATTTCGTCCTTGAAAATAGGTTCAATGAAATGAAGTTTAGCATAGGTTCCAGAAAGGCATAAGGATCACATATTAAGGTTACGTCTCTCCAATCTTAGGAGACATATGTAGAATATACCCAAAATGGTGAAGGGTATAATATAGTCTGCCCAGTCCGACATTACTTCAGTCCTTACTGGTTTGATATTATGATGGTCATGTCATAACATGAGCTTTCTCCTAGTATCCCCCCATTAATTTTAGATATTTTGAATGTCCACCTCATGTTGCAGATCCAAACTTAACGTAGTTTTTATTCGCTGCAGGGTCGTTGAGTATTTACAGAATTAATTTTCAAAACCCGATTCCCTCGCTTAAATCCAAATATCAAAAAATTATCAGTGGTCCTAACATAAACAAATGTAGTATTTTTCTTGCAGATTTACGAAACCGTTTCCTTCCTTCAACTGCACACAGCAAAATCATAGACATTTGTACACTTTGATCAAGTTCTAACCATCTGCCATGAAATCAATGTTAACATTTGCCAATATCTTGTAATACCCCTAATAATAGTACGTGTTCCACCAATCCAGCACCAGTAACCATTTCGATCTTCATACAAAAGTTTAAGATTCTGGCTTCAGCTTTATTGTCTAGCCTAGGATTAGCAGTTTTTTAGTAATCATCAAGCAACTCGTGTATATATATATATTGATTATCCTAATTTTGGTCATAGTCCATAGTATAATTTCATTTTGTTTGAATTCTTCTCATGTATTTGAAAATGTATTAAGGTAATCTCAGAAAAAAAATTGAAACCAGCTCTTCATTATCAAAATGAATGCAAAAACCAGAAGAAGAGCACAAAAAAACCCAACAGGATGCAATCAAAAAGTCGATGATGGGTACAGAGGAAATATGATAATGTGGTTCACAGATATTCGGAATTAATGGAATTTTCTCCTTACCACATTTGACCTTTTTGGAACGGTCACAACTACCATAATCTTATGTATGTATTAAACTCTGTGTGATTCGATTGCAAAATCCAATTTGAGCCATTCACTTTCACTGGTGACGTTGTCTGCTGTTTGTTTCGCTTTGCAGCTTCATTTCCGGCACCATTTTATGCAGCAGGCCCATCAGATGAGGGAAACACATCAATGGGTGGACAGACAGTCAAAGGAGAACAGAATAAATTTCGATTTTCATGACCTGGTTATTTTGCTTCTGTGATTTTTTTCGGACCCCTTTCTTGCGAAAAGGAAAATTAAAAACGTCAGCAGTTCAACGGCTAACAGACAAAGTGGCGTTCGGGTCTGGCGTCTTTTCACTTTCCTTTACGGATATTTTGTGTGGATTTTTTTATTTTGGCTTTAATCGTCGAATATTTCTTGGTAATGGTCTTGACATCATAAATTTCTGCGTGTGAGTGTACTCCGCATCTAGGTCACAATTTAGTTCTTTTTGTTTTAGTTGGCCGCAGTTGCATTCTGTTTGGTGATAATATTGCTGTCAATTTACTCCTGTGGTTTTAAAATCTTGTTTTAGTTTTGGGTGACTTTATTTGCGTTATTTTCAAAATTCTCGTTAAGTGTATGTAGGTAGTAAGTTGCTCACGCTCTGAATAAAAATATGCTCTAGATTACAGCTAATCAGATTAGAAAACTAGGATACGACCTTCAAAAATACCAAATCCTTAAAATATCTTTACCGGGGGATATGTCTAAACATGGATCTATTAATATGGATCCCACATCGACAGAAAAACAATATTAGAGCTATACCAAAATGAAAAACGATAATGATAATTGAAATTAGAATCATTTCAGAGAAAAGGGGAGAGTTATAATATATTGGTACTACCCGAAAAATTGGGCCAATATTAATAATTGTTGGTAGTGAGATTTTGTATTCAATGAGAATTCAAAGCATAAAATTAAAGACAGTTTAGTTAAAACCAGTACCCAAAATCCCTGAAACATAGAAACTTTAGAGATACCATTATATGGGCCAATCTAAAACCAGTAAGAAAAGTAGTGAAGTCGTACGGGGTCTATACCCTTAACCACTTTAGGTATATTCAGCAGATGAATCCTAAAAGACGTCCCATTTTTAAAGGACCAACAAAATGAAATTGGATCCATAAACATGTCATTCTGCAACCGATACTATTTTTTTCATTTGGTCAGATATAGAAGCTATATCTAAATCTGAACCGATTTCAGGAAACTTAACACAAATCATTCTAGACCTAATTTATTACGCTGTGCCAAATTTCGTGCAAACCGTAAGATATTAAGGGACTTTGGTACTTAACTTAACACACATCATTCTAGACCTATTTCATTACGCTGTGCCAAATTTCGTGCAAATCGAAATATATATATCGGATCATAAATGCGACCTGCATTTTGTTCACAAAAATACAAGGGCGGACGGATAGACGGACATGCGTAAATCGACTCAGAAAGTGATTCTATGCATATTCTCAAGAGGAACCATGTGTCTATCTCGTTTCCTTTTGCCTGTTACAAACATATACACAAAGACATAATACCCTGTACCACAGTGTTGTGAAGGGTATAAAAAGGACCAATATTGTTAATTCTTACAAGGAAAAAAAAAATTTTCTGCACAATTAGAATTCTGCTCAATGAGAATCCCTATGCTATACTTAAAGGGAACCAATATTGAAAAAAATTGTAGAAGATGTATTCCCCTACACAGAAAAAAATAATTCGTATATTATACGAATAGTGTTCATGAAAAATGTCGGGATTTCTGAATTTCATGTATGCAATTCATAAAAACTTTTTAGTGAAAGAAGCACTTCTATACAAATAGTCTCCCTGAAAACAGTTTTGCCAGATTAACGCAGAACGTACAGTGTCACGACCGCGGCCAAAAATTTTCAAAACTAAGTATCTCGGAGGACAAATTTATTGATAAGAATTGATAGAAAATACTCCAATTAAAAAAATGTGAACTTTGAAATCGATTCGAAAGAAGTTTTGTCTCTACAAAGGTTTAAATCTGACAATTGTTTGCCAGCTGGTTTTTTCACCTTATTTCCGAAAAATCGGTATATTTTTACTGAATCTCAAAACTTTGAAGAATTTGAAAAATTATTTGGTAAGAATGTTATCGGTAACGTAGATATGGCAAAATTGGTTTTATATTATTGCTTTTTTACATGGCCACATTTTAACTAGATTGAATGAAGATCATAATTATTTAACAGGGATATCTTTGGGAAAAGTATTATCTCTGTGAAAAGTTCTCACAGAAATGTTTTAATTCATGGGTTGGGATATTTAAAGTGCAGCATATTTTCATTGTATTGTTATTATAAATTATATTATAGGGAAAACTGTGCATTCGTCACAAAGTGACGACACATAGCAGTGGGAAATGTATTGTAGTTGTCTGTAAATGTCTTGTTGACCACGAAGTCAGGCGCCAACGAAACGAACTTCCCATTGGGGTCGTATCGCTGGTAACGTAAGAACTTCGAACTGTCACAAGAGACTTTGGGTTTGAAAGGTTTTTTGTAAAGAAGCTATTAATAGCTTCTGGGGAGAATATCCCAACAAAAAACTAAGGGAACTGATGAGGATCAGTGGCGAGATCCGAAACTATAGTCATCTCTGCCGTACCCCTCGGCGGACAATGCCATACATTCCCCACTAATAAATAGTTGTTTTTTATAATAAAAACAAACTGGGATTAAGACTGACTATTTTGCAAAAACAAAATACAAATGGTATCTCAAATAACCCGCCAAAACTATTATATATATACTGTATCTTTGTATCTTTTTTCAAAAAAATGGATTTTCTTAAAGAATAATATTTAAGCAATAACTTTTTATTTCAAAATATGTACAATGCCCTCAAACTAAAACTATTCTTATTTTGCAATTTCATTTCTAAAAAAAAATATTATTTATTCTCGATTCCAATTTACGGTTTTTGGTGTCACATATGGCATTTTTTCTTCTCTTTTCTTTTTTGCTCCAGGAAATATCCGCCACATATTTTAAACCACCACCGAGAAGAAAAATAACAACAACAACAATACTGCAACAAATCTATTCCAGGCTTCGTTATATTTTCGTTGTGGAGTTAAATAAGCAAAGGATTGTTCTTTCCTGTTATCTGGGTGAGTCCTTTTGGCTTTTCTACGTTTGCCAACGTCACAGCATTATTTAGCATTTGCCACTGCTGTTACACTTTCACAATGACTGTCAAATGTATGCATGTTTGCGGGTATGTGTGCACGTGTTTGTTGTTATTGCTAGTATTTACCAGAGATTTGTTGGTGTTGTGCTGACGAACATTTTTTTCGAAACTTGAAAAAAGGCTTCAGGCTAAACTTGTCACTTCCTTGTGCTTCCGTTTCGCTTGCCGAGCGAAAGAGTTACATGCTGTGTCCTCCATTGTCTCTGCCGGGTTTTTTTCTTAGACTTCTCCAATTTTTTACACTACACTCTTGAATATTAAAGTCGTCCATTGCTTCAACAAAACTGGTGTGTTGGAGTTTAATATGACACAGTTGGAGAAATTTATAAAGAAACCCCGGCTATATTGTAGTATATTCTCAATAAAATGAGGTTCATCGTCATACGAGTCGACTATGTGATTTCGTGCATATTTATTTTCAAACGACTTTGGCTAAAAATCAGTTGGAGTTTTGGAAAATGGAAAATTCTCCGAAAGATCTACGGGCCGATCTGCGTCGACGGTGAATATCGGCGTTGAATGAACCACGAGCTTTACAGTCGACATAGTCAGTCGCATTGAGCTGCAGCGACTACGGTGGCTAGGCCATGTTGTGCGTAGAAGGGGAAGGCCATGAATTAGATGGAAAGACCAAGTAGAAAACAACATCTTGGAACGTGGTCTTCCAAATTGGTGGATTTGCGCACAAGACCGACGCTCTGGAAATCTTTCTTAAGCTCGGCTTATTGAACAACCGTTCTGTAACAAGCCAGCTAAGTAAGTAAGTATGTTTTGGAAAATGAGTGTGCCGGTAATACGAAGGCTTCTTCAGAACATGGAGCTAAAATTCCAAATTACAGTCTCTTGATGGGAAAGGGAGGATAAAAACATCAAAAAAGCTAAAATCGGTCAGCGTTCCGATTCAATTTCAAGAATTCTCCTTGGATCAGTTTTAGAAAAATCGAGCCATATAGAAAATGTTGGATACAGATATTTTCGTGTCATAGAAATTTGAATGAATGGACTTAAAGACTGGCTTCCTAGGCCATGTAAACGCAAACTTATCTACCCATCCTTGTTGGAGGTATGTTGTGTGTGCTTTGTCAAGTTTTTGTTTGCCGGTATTATAAGCAACAGCTTTCTTCTCATCATCGTCATCGTCCTCATCATCTGAATTTGTATTTCTATTTGTGGCATCAGATTTATTTTTGTTCTTTCACTTCATTTTTTATTCTGTCATTCTCTTATTATAACTTTTGGTGTCTTTTTTAACCATTTTCTAAATGACTCGTATCTTGGTCTATACATCTGTCTGAGAACAAGTATGTGTGTGCTGTCTGTGTGTGTGTGTGGTTTTGTCTTGACGTGGTGGTGTGTACGCGCATGTAATGTAAGTCAACAAATTTGACCCACATTTGAGGGCAGTTTTTTTTGTATTTTTGAACTCATATTCTCTCTTTTTTCTTACCTCTGTCTCTATTTTAATCGACCTAAAATATATAAACAAGCAGCGACAGAGACGCCGCTATTTTTGCAGCTTTGGCAACATGATGATGAATTGGACTGCAATGAATAGCGAAACAACAACACGAAAAAGAGGCAGAGGGTCGATCGGGCGGACGGAGTTGTAGTACAAAGAAACAATGTAAGAGCTTACTTGAAAGGACAGGGAGTAGGGTGCAATGGGGCGCAAATACCAATAACTGTGGCATGCAACAACAATAGCACGAACAACAGCAACATTGCCAACGCGAAAGTCATATAAAAAAGAAAGAACCGGGCTATTGTTTGTTAAAGGGGTTTAAGAGATTAAAATGCACTAATGAAAAAATAGCAAGTGCCAGCAATGGAAATGGAATGCGGACTGACATGCAACGACTGACTCCGTTTTGTTGGCTGCAATGCCATTGCCCACCCAGATTCCAACTGCCATTTGAATCCACTTGAATGAAAGTTATTTATTTTCATTTTCATCTTGCAATAGTTTTCATTATTAGTCGAACAGTGGTAGAAAAAAATATATATTATATATGTTTAGTGTCACATGAGGCCTTTACGAAATCGGGGACTGATATATACGAAAAAGTTTCCTAACATCCCCAAAATAGCAAATATTGGACGCATCGTTATATGTGTGCTACCTCGAATCTTTAGTCAATACTAATAATGTTCAGTGGGGAGGTTGCATATACATTGAGAAACTATATTACAATCAATTATTTTGAAAAAAGGTGTCCAACATCTTTAAAATACCGAATATTGGGGGTACCATCAATATTGAACTTGAGTCAATAATAATATTTTTTTAGAAAGCTCTCTGCTTAAAATTATCAATATCGGTTCACTTTTCAGAATGGACCCCCTGGAATTTGGTTGTAATTATATTGGTTGTAAATATTTCGGATTGTAATTGATCGGATATTTTGGCTAGCCCCCATATAATGACATCCCCAAATTTTCGGTATTTTGGATTAGATTTTGATAGCAAATCTCCCTACCAAACATTTTTAATATACGTCTTCTTTTGGAGGGAGTCTAACGACACATGGCTGTATTTTGATTGCAGGCAGGTCAAGTTCGAAGATGGAGTATATCGATCCATGTTTAGACATAGCCCCCATATAAAGGTACCCTCAAAATTTCGTTATTTTGGAGTTTATGAGCCCATGATAATAAATCTCCCTCTTATTAAAAAATTTGTAATATTCGCCCGTTTTAGGGGTAGTCCCGATATAACTCCATTTTTATAGTAAGATAATTTACTAATATTTTCCGCTTTTTGGGTTTGTCCCCATATAGTCCTATTCTACCACAGTACTCGAAAGTATGGAATTTTAAGACGATTTTGCGGATTTACATGTCATTCGTTTGTTAGAATGGGACAAAAGTATGTAAATCGACTTCAAACAAATATCAGTAGGCCATCAGTTGGGCTATGTCTGTATTTCTAGAAAAAACCCTCATATATATATATATATATTTAGATCTGAACCGATTTTCACGAAACTCATCACACATTATTCCAGCATCAATTCAGTACGCTATGCCAAATTTTGTGTAAATCGAAAGATATATGTGGACTTTGGTGCACCATTTACATGAGATCGGACGAAACTATATATGGGAGCTATATCTGAATCTGGACCGATTTTCTCGAAACTTGGCAGACTTCATTCTAGGCTCAATTTTGTACGTTATGCCAAATTTAGTGCAAATCGAAAGATATATAGGGACTTTGGTGCACCATTTACATTAAATCGGACGACAATATATATGGGAGCTGTATATAAATCTGAACCGATTTTTCCCAATTTCAATAGGGTTCGTCCTTGGGCCAAACAAATGAGCTGTGGCAAATTTCATCCAAATCGGATTGTAAATGCGACCTGTATTTTGTTTACAATTTAACACCAACAGACGGACGGACGGACATGCATAAATCGACTCAGAAAGTGATTCTATACATATACTCAAAAGGAACTATGGGTATATCACGTTTCCTTTTGCCTGTTACAAACATATGCACAAATACATAATACCCTGTACCACAGTGTGGTGAAGGGTATAAACAGAAATGCCAGTTTTGAATGTCAGCTATATCGTTCTGCATTTAGGCATAGATCCCATATAATGACTCATCTCAATTTTCTTTATTTTAAATTTGAAGCTTGATGTTATCGAGATACAAAACTAAAAGGTTCGGTTTGAAAATGAGTTATATGGGTTCACATTTAGGCATCACTCCATAAAATGTCTCCCGATTTCAGGTATTTCCTACAAGACGTATTCAATATTGGTCGGCAGTATTTTGAGAATTTTAAACACATGTTCCACTCTACCATGCATTTTCTATATTAGTCCACATTTTGGAGTTTTGTGATTTCAAAAAAACCCTCATTAAAAGCTGCTGCAAAGTTTGGAAAATTTGTCATAACAATTTGCTAAAATTTAGTATATCTGGTCTTGTTTACATAGGATTTTTTATGTTTAATATCCCCTTTCTAAACATTTTAGACGTTTTTAATTACATCGTGGTTTTAAGTTATGTGGGATTGGAACTTTCATGTAAAGTAACTGGTGGGGGTATTCATTCCGTTATGTTCACTAATTTTCCCTCAAATCAGGTTGGAGACCCCCATAAATATATGTATATTTAACCATAGTAGAATTCCATCCGTTGTTATTAACACACTTGTTAGTCCCAGCTTTCTTTGTAGAAAAAAATACATATTTTCAATATCGAATAGAGTTTTTTTGTTGGTGTTGTGCTCTACTTATTTCCTCCTATTGACGAGCAGCTCAGTTCCCACCCTAAAAAATGGACTTAACATCGACTAGTTATCAATAGTATTTCTTGTGCTCGCCTTAAATTAACTTTCCACTTTGCAGCTGTGCCCCAACCGAGACTTTTGTTCTCATTCCTTGCTGCCCAATACATAAAAATAACAATGGAATCATTGACAGTGGTCTGTTTCGTTATTTTATATATAGAATAGTAAGCAGCTAGTTTAGTAGCTTGGATTGTATAGAACCCATCTCACACTATGGCAAAAATAATTGGTGCATTAAATGCGACATGCAAGTAGGCGTGATGAAAGTTACTCTCATGAGGAAAGGAAAAAATTGGACGGGCAAACTTTATGATGCACTACATTGGGTATAGATTGTTATTGTAACATATACCGACTTAGACCACATCTACAGGCTTAAAGCATATTTAACAGATGTTCCTCTCTATTGATCGTAGCAGTATTAATGGATCATTGAGATGAAATGGGACTTTTATTAAATCCATACACATGTCATTCAGCAATCTTTGGATAAGTACGTGTCATTACCAATCTACGTATATAAAATCGGACCAAATTATGCACGACAGCGATATGAGGACTTGGACCGAATGGAAAATTTCCTCTCGATCTAGAAACTTTGGACATTTTATACGCCATATAGACAAAATAGGGCGAAAATATACGTAAGGGATGTTTGTAACAGGCAAATGGAATCGAGGTAGACCCATTTTGTTGCAATCAAATTCAAATTTAGATATAGCTCTCATATATAGTTTCGTTCGATTTTATGTAAATGGTGCACCAAAGTCTCTATATATCTTTCGATTTGCACGATATTTGGTATAGCGTACTAAGTTATGTTCAGAATGATTTGTGTTAAGTTTTGTGCAAATCGATTAAGATTTAGATATAGCTCCCATATATATTTTCTTCCGCTTTAATATAAATGGGGCACCAAACTCCTATGAGACTAGAATGAAGTTCTTGTTATACCCTTCACCACGCTAGGAAACGAGATAGACACATGGTTCCTTTTGAGAATATGCATAGAATCACTTCCTCGTTTTATCCATGTCCGTCCATCTGTCTGTCCATGTTAAATTGTAAACAAAGTACAGGCCGCATTTGTTATCCGATTTAGATGAAATTTGGCACAGCTCATTTATTTGGCCCAAGGACGAACCCAATTGATGTATATTTTCGTCCGATTTTAGGTAAATAGTGCACCAAAGTCCCTAAAAATGCTTCGATTTGCACGAAATTTGGCATAGCGTACTGAATTAAGTCTAGAAAGATGTGCGTTAAACTTCGTAAAAATCGGTTCAGATTTAGATATAGCTCCCATATATATATATATATATATATATTCGTCCGATTTGATGTAAATGGCGTACCAAAGTCCCTATATATCTTTCTATTTGGTATAACTTTCTGAATTAGGTCTAGAATGATGTGTGCTAAGTTTCGTGAAAATCGGTTCAGATTTAGATTCGTCCGATTTAAGGTAAATGGTGCACCAATGTCCCAATATATCTTTCGATTTGCACGAAATTTGGCACAGCGTAGTGAATTAGCTTTCATAGCTTTATATATATTTCGCTTTCATATATATTTCGATCGGTTGCCTGATTGAGATACTAAAGAGCGACATCTGTTAGGATCATTGTCGAATATACCCGAAGTGGTGAAGGGTATCATATAGTCGGCCCAGTCCGACTTTTCTACTTTTCATACTGGTTTTATTTATTTAAATTTTGTCTGTAAGGACAATGTTTATTTGAATGCGTTTTAAGTCAGTTTTTTCTCTTTCGAGTCGAGCTTAATGATCGAGGATATACAATGACAAATTTGCTCTAGAACCCACAATACTGATTTGAACATCAACACAATTTTACACAGGGAAGTTAAATCTGTCATTTGCGATTGGGAAAACAAATTGGAGGAGTTTCACAACATCGATTACTTAAAGCTATTAAAAAACAAGTAAGGAAAGCAGTAAAGTCGGACGGGGCCGACTATATGATACCCTTCACCACTATGGGTATATTAAACAGGACTATTAACATGAAATTGGATGAAATAATATATGTGATATTTATCTAAATGTGAATCTACCTAGATATATCCATAAAGTATGTAAATCGACTTCAAACAAATAAAAATAGGTCATACGTTGAGCTATGTCTGTACTTTTAGAAAACGCAACTACGTAATTCTATGCTCAATTTTGTACGTTGTGCACAATTTGATGTGAATCTGACTAACATGAGGAGTTTAATGCGAAAATATATATGGAAGCTCCATCCAAATATTATGCGATTTCAAGCAAACTTGTCACAGGTTAGGTTATACTAATTTCAGAACGTGTTATTCCTATTACTTCAATTACTTAAAATATGTGAGCTATATATATGCGAGCTATATAGAAATCTGGACCGATTTTCTCGAAACATGGCAGACATCACTCTAGGCCCAATTCAGTACGTTATGCCAAATTTCGTGCAAATCGAAAGATATATAGGGACTTTGGTGCACCATTTACATGAAATCGGACGAAACTATATATGGGAGCTATATATAAACCGATTTTCTCGAAACTTGGCAGACATCATTCTAGGCTCAATTCAGTACGTTATGCCAAATTTCGTGCAAATCGAAAGATATATAGGGACTTTGGGGCACCATTTACATGAAATCGGACGAAACTATATATGGGAGCTATATCTAAATCTGGACCGATTTTCACGAAACTTGGCAGACATCATTCTAGACCTAAATGATTAGGCTGCACCAAATTTCGTGCAAATCGAAAGAAATATAGGGGCCGTTTACATTAAATCGGTTAAATATATATATGGGAGCTATATCTAAATCTGAACCGATTTTTCCCAATTTCAATAGGGTTCGTCCTTGGGACGAATAAGTGACCTATGCCAAATTTCATCCCATTCGGATCATAAATGCGACCTGTACTTTGTTTACAATTTAACATCTACAGATGGACAGACGGACGGACGGACGGACATGCATAAATCGACTCAGAAAGTGATTCTATGCATATTCTCTAAAGGAACCATGTGTCGATCTCGTTTCCTTTTGCCTGTTACCAACATATGCACAAAGACATAATACCCTGTACCACAGAGTGGTGAAGGGTATAAATAGATCAAATCTCGATATTGTTATCAAACTAGTTTAGCAAAAACAAAAAGAAGAAATGTAATTTAATTTTATTTAATGGAATATGAAAAAATTTGAAACATTTTCCTTTTTGATTTTTTCTTATTGGTTTATTTTTGCATTGTTATAATCTTCTAGTGTCGATACATATACTCCCACATGTGTTCGTGTCATTTGTCTTGTTTTGCAAATCCAACCCTACTTCGGGCCATTTATAGACTAAATTAGATTTCATTTGATATTGGATTTTTTAAAACACATGAAATTGAGATAGTCAATATAAAAGGTACGTCAATAAAATCTACCCTTACCACTTCAGTGTTGTTGAGAAAAAAAAAATAATAATTCAATTGGTGTCATTGAAATGTATTGGGGCATAAAAAGAAATTTCATTTAAAAAGAAGTAAATTGGTATTTATGGTGTTCCAATCAAATCCACACATGCATCATATGAAGAAGTATCAACAACAACTTTAATATCTTCTTTCATGATGACAATAGGTGTATTGGTAAAATGGTACAATAGCAATTGCATTTTTCCATCAGTATGGAAGATGAAAGTATCATACATATTCCCTTCACCGTGTGATGTAGGCGAAATTGAGTTTGCCCGCATTAAATATCAAGACATACCTCCCCAACAAATTGAAAAAGCTTTAATTTGAATATTTAGGATGCAAAGGAAAGTAAAAGTAAGGAGAGTTCAATATTCGGACGGGCGGACTATATGATAGCCTTCACCACTTTGGGTACATACAAGAAATGTTAATACCTACAATATCCTGTAGATAGAACAGATATAGAATATTTGGAGGACCATTGCGATGGAGTCGGACGAAATTATATGTGCTATCTTGATAGATATTTGAACCTATTGAAAAAAACCCCATACACATACCATTCTGAAAATAATGAAAACTTGCATGTCAAACGAGCAGACTTGGATTCTTTGGTGTACCATTTGTATGAAATCGATTAAAATTATGTATGGGAGCAATATATAAACACATGGACCTAATTGCATACACCATTTTTTTATCACTCTATATTCAGTTTAATACCCTCAGAAATTTTGCTCAATCGGACAAATATTAGGAGTTTGGTGTATCATTCAGAAAAAATCGGACGAAACTATATATGGGAGCTATACCTAAATCTGAACCGATTTTAACAAAACTTTGCAGACATCAGTCTGGACCTAATTCAGTACTCTGTGCAAAAGTTTGTCCCAATCGGACAAATATTAGGAGTTTGGCGTATCATTCACAAAAAATCGGACGAAAATATATATGGGAGCTATACCTAAATTTCATCCAAATGGTTCTGATGGTTGGAAATGTAGCTAATTATAGCACATATTCTTGTACCCTCTAAATGTAGAATGATTACAAAAAATGTGCTGTCGGATGGAAACATAGTGGGAAACAACACTTAAAAAGTTGATATGAAACTCGTTCGGCTGATATTTGATATTTAGTATCCAATAAAATAAATTATGAGTGTAGACTAAATTTCATTACTATATATTATAATCATGTTCCGCTAACGGCGTAATTGGCCTATGATATATTTCATACCTTTCCAAATTTGCATGTGGAGGTATAATCAGTACGACCCGTCTTTTTATGCCCTTCACCACACTGTGGTACAGGGCATTATGTCTTTGTGCATATGTATGTAACAAGCAAAACGAAACGAGATAGATACATGGTTCCTTTTGAGAATATGCATAGAATCACTTTCTGAGTCGATGTCCGTACGTCCGTCCGTCTGGCCGTCCATGTATTTTTGTGAACAAAGTCGCATTTATGATCCGATTTGAATGAAATTTGGCATAGGTCACTTATTTGGCCCAAGGACAAACCCTATTGAAATTGGGAAAAATTGGTTCAGATTTAGATATAGCTCCCATATATATTTTCGTCCGATTTAAAGTAAATGGTGCACCAAAGTCCCTATATATCTCTCGAAATTTGGCACAGCGTAATGAATTAGGTCTAGAATGATGTGTGTTAAGTTTCCTGAAAATCGGTTTAGATTTAGATATAGCTTCCATATATATTTTCGTCCGATTTAATGTAAATGGTTTACCAAAGTCCCTATATGTCTTTCGATTTGCACGGAATTTTGGCACAGCATAATGAATTAGGTCTAAAATGGTGTGTGGTAAGTTTCCTGAAATCGGTTTAGATTTAGATATAGCTTCTATATCTGACCAAATGAAAAATTTAGTATGGGTTGCAGAATGACATGTTTATGGATCCAATTTAATTTTACTGGTCCTTTAAAAATGCGACGTCTGTTGAATATACCCAAAGTTGTGAAGGGTATCATATAGTCGGCCCCGCCCGACTTTACTACTTTCCTTACTGGTTTGTTGTTACTTTTTTATTTGCTTAAGTTCCAAATAATGTGGCTCTTTATGCTCAATTTTCAGCTCTGCTGAACTTACAAACATACCTATAAAATCCGTATTCCCCATTTTTTTTTCTAAAGTTTAGTTTTCTCCCTTTTTGGTAGACCCTCTCAATGTGTGTTCGTTGAACTTTTGATTTTTTCCTTTTCCAATGAAATTAAGAACTTGTAAGATTCGAAAATAGCATTTACAAGTGGTACACCAGAAAAGTTGGAAGTTTTTCTTTTCTCCTGAGTCAAATGCCATATTTCCAGAAACATTGAGTGGCAGGGAAATGTTTTCTTTTTTCTGTACTTTGTTAGTTTTTGTAAATGAAAAATACTAAAGTAGGTAAGTGAATCAGTGCGACCAATATTTTGCACAGTGTTTTAAAATTTTATTTAACAGCATATAACATGTAAAAACTGTTGTCCATTGTCATTCTGAATTTTGTATTATTGAAGATTTAAAAGGGAGAAAAATAATTTACAATATTAAAAAAAAGAAAAAAATGACGGGCTTTTGATTTTTTTCAGGAAAAACGCATATTTTTGACCACAAACTTTGAGAACTCAGAACGAACGATTGGATTAGAAGTTTTTGGGGAATCATGCCTGCCAGATGTGAAAACAAAGTTTGTAGCAAAACGCGTGTAAAGCTTGAGAAGCACTCTTGACGCTACTTTAATGCTAACGCAATAAATCGGCTACATCTCCAAGGGTAGTAAAGATTTTGACTTAAAATTTTATAGGGACATTCTTGAATTAGTGTTAGGTTCGAAATAAATCAAAAACTAAAATTAAAATTTTTCAAACCGTGAAAAGGGTGGAGACGGTTGTGAACGTCTCTACTTCCAACAAGAATCTGAACTTAAAATGTACCGAAGGAAAATTGATCCACAAAGCAATTACCCATTACACAAGATGGGCAAGTATAAAATTTTGTAATATGATAAAATTGTTTTTATTGACCCTGCAAAATATTTCCCCTACTGTACATACCGTAAAATACTTGAATATTCCTAGCTACGTTACCCTAAAGTACGACGTAGCTATGAATATTCAAGCAACAACACTTTTCATGTATAAAAGAAATATAAAAATTTCTTTAAAATATTTGAAGTAGTTTTTTGAGTTTTTATTCTTTTTTTGCTCGTTTTTTGATTGAATAACATAAAAATCATCTTGATTTGGTTAGGAGTTGATAGGTGCCTCAGTAATTCTTCAGTTACTAAAGACTTGTATTTGTATTGATTTCTTTTTTTTTGAATATTTAAATATCAAGGGAAATCGATTGATGTTGTATAAAAAAGAAAAAATAAAATAATTTACTTACAAAACAGGATACAATGAAAAGAATTCAATTGGAAAAGAATTTCAGCAGACACTTACCTACAAAGAAAACGAAGAAGAAGAAAAAAATATGAATAAGAATATACGTTTTATAAAACTTATTGATATTATGTATTTTAAGAGAACGTCAATACCTTAGAACACAAAAGAATCTAATATCGATATGATAAATTATTTGTAAAACAAGTAAAAAGTCCTTAAGTTCGACCGAGCCAAACTTTGTATACCCTCCAACATAGGGTTTGCATTAACAGGTCGGGACTACGGCATTGAAAATTGTGTGTTGTTAGGTTGTTTAAGCGCTGATACAATTAATTATCAAATAAAAGACACTCAGGGACTTCAACGTACCGGCAATAAAGCATGGCCATTATAGTAAAGGTCTATGGACCATCATAAAAACCTTTCTAATATACCACACCTTTGAAATATAAAATAAGAGTCACTTTGGTGGAAAAATGCTGTTTATGCACTTAAATTTAATGAAAATTGGCGTTACTTTTACATGGGCGATATTGCAATATATATACCCACATCGGACATATCTTGCAATGATGTTTATTGTCATCCAATAACTCAAAATATCAAATTAAAGCCACTTCGATTGAAAATGGAATACGTCTTTCATATGGGGGCTATGTCAAAACATGGGCCTACATATATTGATTATTTTCAGTACAGTTGTATTTCGTCTGTATGTCACCTGTCCAAGAATAAGAAATGCCAATTTACAGCTACCTCGTTTGATAAATGCGGCTAAACACTTCAAAATACGAAAAATGGAATATTGCCTTTATATGGGGGCTATGTGGCTAATAATCATAAATCGACGACGATTTCATTCTGTTCAAGGATATAAATATATATATATATATAATTTGTGGGATCTTCGGCGAATTTTTAGAAGTGTTGCAAAAGAAATCACAAATTTAATATATACTCCACCTTAAGGTATTCTATACGCAGAATGAACAATGTTATGTGGAAAATGCAGCTTAAACATTCAAAATGCCGATAAGTTGTTTTATAGGATGTATTCCAAAACAAGCCCCGATATACTCCATATGCAATTCCAAACATTAGGAATGGGAGTAATATAAATTTATGTGTAAAATGTCAAAGCTCTATATTAAAGAAAGTAATATCTACCGTGATTTCAACAAACGGACACGTCTAAATCGACATTTTAACCCGATTCGGAATATATAAATTAAATGGAACCTTCGACGAACGCTTTGAGGTATTGCTAAAATAACTACCTATTTAAAAAAATTACTCAGTTTTCTTTCAAATATTTAATATTATTATACATTTATTAAATGTATAAAAGTATTAAGGGTTCGAATGAAATTTGTTTAGTTGCGAACAACGGAAGATATTTTGGAATCAAACAAAAAATACTTTGTTGGACTTAATAAGGTGCTTCAACTTCAATAGTGCTTCAAGAGGGGCAAAAATTTAGAAATAAAAACCAGTGAGCGGAGCAGTATAGTCGGACGGGGCCGCCCATATAATACCCTACACAACTTCCAGGAAAATCTAACTTTCTGCGGATTTTTATTCCTAACCTGGGTCATATTTCGTGATATCTACACCCTCTTGCCCGATTAGAGGTCAACAACACCTCTTTCTTACACTGACATGTTTTCCGAATATTACTAATATTCAGTACAGTCCTTCTAATTACTTGCCCATATTCCCTTCACCGTGGGTTGTGTTGTTATGTTCGTCTTATAATTGTGACCTATAGATCGACTCGAAAAAAAAAACACAAAAAATTAAGTTTTCGGTCCACTTCATCCCATAATTATAGGATCAGATATCCTCATCGAAAATTAAAGGCGTTGTCCTTGACCATAACTGGAACCTCGTGGAACATTTCAAAGCGATCAGCGCTATATTTCCGCCTGCCAGTGTGGTGGTGGTTTACTAAATAATATCTGTATACGTAAGCACCTGAATATATTTAAGTGTACCTCCCACATCCGAGTACATACGACTATATAATTGGTATCAATTTAAAGGTCAACCACTCCTCTTGGATATACTATCAACTTCTCTGGTATATGTCATTCAGGGGTAAATTTATACGCTATAGAATACAAATTTTGTACTTTTTCACACAAAAGTCAGGGTTTATTTGACCCGCTAAATATTGACCGATCTTTATCAAAACAGGCATGCTTATTCTTTTGTCCGACCCCCTTCTCCATGTAACAAATCGTAATGTTTGAGCCATAATTGCGGCCTGTGGAGCGACCAGAAAAATACCCACAGCCTTATGGTCCATAACTGTGGCCTGTATCGTGTTTACAAATTACAATGGACAGACGGACGGACGTCTTATGGCTAATGAGGGTGTATACACTTTAACACGGTAAAAACGTGCCTCGTCGAAATATTGATTGTAGATCCCATCTTTCTTTGAACCAAATCCGTTTCAGAAAAATTAGATTTCACCCAAACTTTGCCCATCTTATTATTTTTTCCAAACTTAGTTCAAATTCGAAGGTGGGGATTATCGGTCCACTCCTTATGGATCCTCCACACAGGGGATAGGTCTAAATGCGGCTATAGTTCATTACCGAACCTTACGTTCTAATTTGTTATCTCGCTATCCTCCGCAGGTGAAATGATTACAACAGAGTCTTAGAACCAAACTCAAAACGCGGAACAAATCAGATAACTATTTTAATATAAATTAATATAATATTATATGGGGACTACCCCAAAAAGGAGGCGAATATTAAACATTTTTGGAAGGAAGATTTATTACCATATACCAAATTGCAGCAAATTCCGTTGAAAAACGCGCTCAAGAACCCCAAAATACCGAAAATTGGAGGTACCCCAATTTTTTTTGTGGAGGGAATTGGGACCTATTATTATTTTTTGTGGAAACATTAAGTACCCAATGTAATTTACCACATTTCGAATTCGGTTAAAAAAGCTCTCAAAATTGGAGGTACCTCAAGGGATTTGGGACCTATTATTATTTTTTGTGGACACATTAAGTACCCAATGTAATGTACCAAATTTCGAATTCGGTTAAAAAAGCGCTCAAGAACCCCAAAATACCGAAAATTATATGGGAGCTATGCCTAAACGTGGACCGATAAAGACCATCTTCGAACTTTACCTGCCTGCAGACAAAAGACGACTCTATGTAAAATTTTGGCGATCTATCTCAATTCGTTTAGAGGCTAGAGTGATTGCAACAGACAGACGGACAGACAGAATATATATACTTTATAGGGTCGGAAATGATTAATTCGATGAGTTAAAGACGAAAAAACAAAATTAATATACCCTCCATATTATGGTGGAGGGTATAAAAATTGATAAAAAAATTGTATTCCAATACATTTAGAGACAATATTACATTACATTTGAATGAATTCAATAAAATCTGTCATCATAATACTAACAAACAAACAACCAATCAACATTTCATTTATTTTCTATAAATGTACATACATATGCGTATAAAATGATGTACGTATACACGTAACGAAGTGTAATCGTGATATCACGTTCGCAATGAATGTTGTTAATAATAAATTCCTATTAAGAACATATTTTGTGATAATTCAATGCAGCGTTGGCGGATGACAGATTATATTTCAACATACATATGTATACATATCATAGATATTTTTGTCATGCCTCACCAGGGTGGATGTGTTGTATTATTGTTGACAGGCATGAGGTAGGATATTTTTTTTATTATTATCATTATTATTTGATGTGTTATTTAATATAGCATTAAACGATGATGTTGACAACTTTGTCGGTATTCCTAAAAATTAAAGGAAAAATGTGTATCTGTAACACCGATGTTGCCTGGCGACATTTGACATTTCAATTGACAATTTTGGTATATTTTGTGAAAAAGAAGACAACGATTTGAAGAAGTAAACTCGTCGCTAAGATCAGCCGCGACGAAATATGTATTCCCTCCACCATGAGATGGTCATTAAAAGTACTTAAAATCCAACGGGACTGCCCGGAGAGAACAAAATACCATAACCGGAGAAACTTAGGTTTGGGTAGGATCTATAAATTGCAGACGGTTTAAAAATATGTCTGAAATCCTCAAAATACTGAACAGTGGAGTTACAGTTAATTTTTGGTAGTGAGATTTCACACTCAATGTGTCAAAAACTAGAATGCATCGATTATCCAAACAGCCGGTGTGCTTTAAAATAATAATGCAAGGTAAATATTATATAAAGATATAGGCACCCTTAAACGGCATATACATTAGAACTTTTTACTGGGTTAACCTACATTATGAGGATTTATTTGACATATAAGCAAAGGAATCGACAATTGAAACCCACTGGGTTAACAAAATCCGGTTAAATGTAAACGTACTATTAGACATTTCTTTCACAAACTTGAACAAATCCGACATTATATGGAAAGAGGTTCAATAAGGGTCGATAAAACCTAAGAAATTTTCAAAATACAAAAACAAGAATAAGTAAAACATCTTTGACAACGTCCGGCCTTTAACATCCAATTGTTATACCCTCTTTATACTAAAACTTGTCAATATTGTCTACTTTTTAGAGTAGCCTCCACATAAGGTTACACTTCAAAATTAGGTATTTTTGGAACTTTTCAACACGTTTTTCAACTGAATTGAAGTAAAAACGTCGTTAAGGTTAATTATTATACCCTTCGCCACGGGTTGGACTTTCAAAATACCTAAAATTAACCGGAACTTCCAGGAAAAAAAAAACAAAATAAAAACCAGTGAACGGAGCAGTATTGTCGGTCGGCGTAGGGTATCATCTTCCCCGAAAAAACTAACTTTCAATGGTTCTATATTCTAAGCATGGAAAATATTTCGCGATATTTGCACCCTCTCGGCCGACTATAGGTCAACAGATATAACTAATATTCAGAACAGCCCTTTTAATTACTTGTCAAGATTCCCTTCACCTTGGGTTGTGTTCTGATGTTTGGCTTTCAATTGTGGACTATATATCGACTTGAAAACCCAATAAATTAAGTTGTCATGCCACTTTGCCCCAATATTTTCGGTCGGCGTAGGGTATCATCTTCCCCGAAAAAAACTAACTTTCAATGGTTCTATATTCTGAGCATGGAAAATATTTCGCGATATTTGCACCCTCCCGGCCGACTATAGGTCAACAGATATAACTAATATTCAGAACAGCCCTTTTAATTACTTGTCAAGATTCCCTTCACCTTGGGTTGTGTTCTGATGTTTGGCTTTCAATTGTGGACTATATATCGGCTTGAAAACCCAATAAATTAAGTTGTCATTCCACTTTGCCCCAATATTATTATCTAATCATTACCGAAAATTATAGACGTTGTCCTTGGAAAATTTCAAAGCGATCAGCACCCTCTAGTGTGGTAATGGGATACTAAATAATGTTTGAATACGTAATAACCTGTAAATATTTGAGTGTAACTGGTATCAATTTGAAGGTCAACCACTCCTCTTGGAAACATTGTCAACTTCTTGGGTCTATGTCATTCGTGGGTAAATATATACGCTATAAAATACAAATTTTGCAAATTTTCACACAAAAGTTAGGGTCCATTTGACCCGCTAAATAATGACCGATCTTTATCAAAACAGGCATACTTATTCTTTGGCCCGGTCCCCTTACCCATGTAAAAATTCGCGAAGTTTGGGCCATAATTACGGCCTCTACAGCGACCAGAAAAACCGACAAAAATTAAGCATTTGGTCCATTTCATCCCCTAATTATTAATCAATCTTTACCAAAAACAATAGGGGTCTTCATTGACCAGATCCCATCCTACATGCAAAATTTCGTGAACATTGGTCCACAACTGTGGCCTGTATCGTGTTTACAAATTATAATGGACAGGCGGACGGACGAACACACATGTCTAGTTCGAATCAGCTAGTCGAGATATGATCGGTGTATATAAAGGTGATATAAAGGTGATAGGAGATATGATCGGTATATATTAGGTTAGGCCCGGCCGAAATTTTTTATAACCTCCACAAGAGGATGGCAATTAAAATATCGTAAACATACCGAAAAATACGTGAGAAAAAGATGACTGAAATTCTCAAAATATCTAATGGTGGGCCTATCGTTATATATACTAAAATAAAACGGAGATCATTATTGATATTTTTTGGAAGTGATCTGACAGCCAATGAGACTACAAAATACCAAACTACAGGCAAATTTGGTTGGAAACCCTGTCTAAATTTTCCAAAATATCGAATAGGTCATATAGGTCAATATTAATAATTTCTGGTACGGATATGTGCTATTCAATGGGGCTGCCCTGAAACGTGTGTGCTATACAATGAGAACCCAAAATACTAAATTACAACCAACTCGTTTGAAAAATGTGTCCAAAATACCGAATATTGTGGGGGAGGGGGTGAAACGTTGTATGGGGTCTACACCAAAACATGGACCGATATATCCCATTAGCAATACAAATCATCCTTGGACTACTAGCAATGTCTGAGCAAATTTTAAAAATTTCGTGATATAAACATAGGGACAGACAGACAGACGCATATATCGACATAGAATTTTATTATAATAAAAAAACTATATATATATATATATATATATATACTTTGTGGGGTCTCTGGTGAATAATTCTAGGTGTTGCCATCGGAATGTCAAATTGAATATACACTTCTAAAATTGTCTAATTCTCCTAGTCTTCTTCAATTTTTTATTCAAAAAAAATTTTCACTGTTGATATTTTGATGTTTAATTGTGCAATAGGCAGCTGTGGCCTTGTCCAAACAAAAGTTAAATGTAACGACTGGCATCGCTAATGACTTTGTAATGACCTTTGTTCAAGCCAACCATCGACCATGAATTCACATCGTTAATGCAGCAACATTTAAGAATCATTTTTGAGGGTCATAAATAAAATATCATTTCCCTGTCCAAGTGAATGGTTGGGAGGTGGTGGCGTATTTCAATGAATCTATTGAAAAGTTTTCCAGATCAAATTACTCCCTCCTGTTTTCGGCACAGCTTTTGCCCCACACAGCTCAATGCTAAGCTGTTGTAAGTTTCCTATGCTGTTAATTGTTTATTCGACGTAGCTGCAATTTTGTTAAGTGTAATTGTCTTAAAAGCTTTGTAATCATTAAACGATGCCAAAGATGTTCCGACAACGGCATTGAATGGAAAACTTTTCCAAGCAATTAACTTACGTATTTTCATCATTTTGAAATTTTGGAATTGTATTACCTCGGCGTTTCTTTTGTTCTCGGGCACACGGTGTATGATTCTTTTGATGTAACTGTTGTGACTATGTTGCTGTCATGGTATCTTCCCACACATACATATGCTATATGTGTGCTTGCAATTCAATTACAATTGTAATTTTTCATTTCTATTTATATTATATTGCAGACGTTTGGTGTGTTGTGAATGTTGGTATATAATAACAAAATCTGCAGAACTGTCATATTAATGGCATATTACGGGATATCTATATAATATTATGGGTTAATGTTTTAGATATTTTTCTTTGAGATTTGGGGATATTGCCAAATTTTAAGTAGAAAATTGGCATACAAAATTTGTTTATATACATGATCCAGATATATTTGGCGATCAGTTGCTGTTTTGTTTTGGGCCCATACTCTGGCCATACATGTATTTGTGTCCTCTTATTATGGTATATCTAAAGATAATGGTAGTCGTTTCTTAGGCATCGGGTTCTGACGGACAAAATTTTGGAATTGATGCGCCATCAGCCATACCGTCTGGATTTTTTTCGGCAAGATATCATTGGACTAATATTGAAACATTTACAGGGAGGAGCAGAAAGGCGTAGAGATATATTTGCAGAAGAAGTCTGTTTTAAAAAGTCAAAATCTCCCACATTCCCTAACGAGAACCAAAAATATTCACAACAAATTTCCTAAGCAAATATAATTTCCTTAGTCAAACTCTGGGGGTAGAAAATTCTTCATGGGGATGAAAGCTCTTCGCGAGTATTCCAAATCCAGAAAGGCAAGGGTCATGATGTGATGATTTCTTTGCTGGTAACCTTAAGTGCGTATAAAAAGCAATTTATATGCATATGCATTAAAATCAAATCAAATGAGAAATATTTTGTAAAACATATATTTGTGTAACTTTTTCATCCTTATGTTGTTGAATGTTAAACTAAAGACGCGATTCTGTCCCCCTCTAAATATTCTACAAAATTTTTGTTCATAAGATTTAACATGGGGTCCCTAAGGATGAGAACTCGATATCCACACATTTTAATCGTCCTTTTCCACTTTTTTACGTTTCTTGATCAGAAAACACTAATAAATTTGGTAAAAATTTAAAATTATGAAGAATTGGCATCCTTATAATAAATCCCGTGGGAGACAGATACCCAACACAACTATGTTGTCAGGGTATTATAGCTTTGTGCACCCCAAGAGTTTGGAACGCCGCAAAATATTGGTCCTAGACCCACCTTTAAGTATACCGATCGTCATATCTCGACTAGCTGATTCGATCTACACATGTGCGTCCGTCCGTCTATCCATTATAATTTGTAAAAACGATATAGACCACAGTTATGGACAAATCTTCACGAAATTTTGCATGTAGGATGGGTTCTGGCCAATGAAGACCCCTATTGTTGTTGGTAAAGATCGGTTAATATTTAGGGGATGAAATGGACCAAATACTTAATTTTTGTCGGTTTTTCTGGACGCTACAGAGACCGCAATTATGGCCCAAACATCGCGAATTTTTACATGGAGAAGAGGAATATTTAGTGGGTCAAATGAACCCTGACTTTTGTGTGAAAAATTACAAAATTTGTATTCTATGGCGTATATATTTGCTCCTGAAGGACATAGATCCGAGAGGAGTGGCTGATCTTTAAATTGATACCAATTATATTGTCGTATGTACTCGGATGTGGTAGTTACACGTAAAAATTTATAAGTGCTTACGTATTCAGATTATTTAGTAAACCATTATCACACTAGAGGGCGAAAATATACCGCTGGTCGCTTTGAAATTTTGCATGAAGATCCAGGTATGGTCAAGGACAATGCCTATAACTTTCGGTGATGATTAGATAATAACATTGGGATGAAATGGGTTGAAAACTTAATCTTTTGTGGTTTTTTCGAGTCGATCTATAGGCCAAAAGTGGAAGCTGAACATCACAACACAGGCCAAGGTGAAGGGAATCTGGACAAGTAATTAGAATATGAATGAATATTAGTAATATTTGTTGACCTCTAGTCGGTCAAGAGGATGCAAATATCGGGAAATATTTTCCATGCTCAGAATATAGAACCACAGAAAGTTAGATTTTCGTGGAAGTTGTGTAGGGTATCATATGCGAATTGTCTGCAACAGCCAATGTAACAGCCAATATGAGCAATTTCGTAGATTCTGTTCATGAATTTTAGATATTAAAGATGACCTATGCGAGATAGGTCGGCTGGTCATCGAAAATGATCGGAAATGCCTTTAAAATGGCAACAAATTATACAACAAAACGGTGCATTTCGGATATTCCGAAGCATGTTAAATAAAGTCCGATAGTTCATATAAAAATAATGGGTTTCTTTTTCCCCAACCTAATATATAAATTCCTTTTTTCATGCACTTTAGATTTACCAGCAAAAACAAAGAAAAACCAGTAAGGAAAGTAGTATAGTCGGACGGGGCCGACTATATGATACCCTTCACCACTTGGGTATATTCAACCGATGAATCAAAACAGACGTCGAATTTTTGAAGGACCACTAACATGAAAATCGATCCATAAACATGCCATTCTGCAACCTATACTAAATTTTTCATTTTGTCAGATATAGAAGCTATATCTATATCTGAACCGATTTCAGGAAACTTAACACACATCTAGACCTAATTCATTACGCTGTGCCAAATTTAGTGCAAACCGAAAGATATTAAGGGACTTTGGTGCACCATTTACATTAAATCGGACGAAAATATATATGGGAGCTATATATAAATCTGAACCGATTTTCAGGAAACTTAACACACATCATTCTAGACCTTATTTTGTTACGCTGTGCCAAACTATGTGTCTATCTCGTTTCCTTTTGCCTGTTACAAACATATGCACTACGACATAATACCCTGTACCACAGTGTGGTGAATGGTATAAAAAGAATTTGGTTGAAGAACCTCAAAATACCGAAAATTGGGGGGTACCCTTATATGAGGGCTACCAGAAAAAATTGACCAATATTTATAATTTATAGTGGAGAGATTTGCTACCTAATAAGAACTCGACGTACTACATTACAGTCTATTCGGTCGAAAAATAAGATCAGAACCCCCAAAATACCAAAAATTTTGGGGTACCATTATATGGGGACTACCAGTAAAACTGGACCTATATTTATAATTTTCAGTGGAATAATTTGGTACCCAATAAGAACTCAATGTACAAAATTTCAGAGAATTCAGTTATAAAACGAGCCCATGAACCCGAAAATACCGAAAATTGAGGGTACCCTTATATGGTGGCTCTCCGCAAAAATGGACCTATATTTATAATTTTTGGTAGGGAGATTTGCTACCCAATAAGAACTCAAAGTACAAAATTTCAGCGAATTCGGTTAAAAAACGCGCTCAAGAACCTCAACATACGGAAAATTTGGGGGTACCCTTATATGGGAGCTATGCCTAAACGTGGACCGATTTTCTCCAATGTCAATAGGGTTCGTCCTTGAGCCAATTAAGTGACCTGTGCCAAATTTCATCTAATTCGGATCATAAATGCGACCTGTACTTTGTTTACAATTTAGCATGGACGGACAGACGGACGGACATGCATAAATCGACCTAGAAATTGATTCTATGCATATTCTCAAAAGGAACCATGGGTCTATCTCGATTATTTTTGCCTGTTACAAACATATGCACAAAGACATAATACCCTGTACCACAGTGTGGTGAAGGGTATAAAAAATGGTTAAGTTCGGAAATGTGTGTCATTTACGACACTGTTTCTGACGGACCATCTCTGGTTCTGACGGACAATATTTTGGAATTGATGCGCCATCAGCCATACCGTCCGGATTTTTTCGACAAGATAACATTGGACTAATATTGAAACATTTACAGGGAGGAGCAGAAAGGCCTAAAGTTATTTTTGCAGAAGAAGTGAAAGCTCTTCGCGAGTATTCAAAAAATCCACAAAGGTAAAGGTCATGATGTGATGATTTTTTTGCTGGTAACCTTAAGTGCGTGTAAAAAGCAATTTATATGCATATGCATTGAAATCAAATCAAATGAGAAATATTTTGTAAAACATATATTTGTGTATCTTTTTCGTCCTTATGTTGTTGAATGTTAAACTAAAGACGAGATTCTGTACCCTACAAATATTTTACAAATTTTTGTTTCATAAGATTTAACATGGGGTCTCTAAGGATGAGAACTCGATATCCACATATTTTAATCGTCCTTTTCCACCTTAATACGTTTCTTGATCAGAAAACACTAATAAATTTGGTATAAATTTAAAATTATGAAGAATTGGCATCCTTATAATAATAAATTCCGTGGGAGACAGATCAGGATCGATACATTTTTATACCCTACACAACTATGTTGTCAGGGTATTATAGCTTTGTGCAGCCCCAAGAGTTTGTAACGCCGCGAAATATTGGTCCTAGACCCACCTTTAAGTATACCGATCGTCATATCTCGACTAGCTGATTCGATCTACACATGTGCGTCCGTCCGTCTGCCCAATATAATTTGTAAACACGACCAATCTTCACGAAATTTTGCATGTAGGATGGGTTCCAGCCAATGAAGACCCCTATTGTTGTTGGTAAAGATCGGTTAATATTTAGGGGATGAAATGGACCAAATACTTAATTTTTGTCGATTTTTCTGGACGCTACAGAGACCGCAATTATGGCCCAAACATCGCGAATTTTTACATGGAGAAGAGGATCGTGCCAAAGAATAACATACCTGTTTTGGTGAAGATTGGTCAATATTTAGTGGGTCAAATGTATTTGTATTCTATGGCGTATATATTTGCTCCTGAAAGAAATAGATCCGAGAAGGTGATAGTATATTCAAGAGGAGTGGCTAACCTTTAAATTGATACCAATTATATTGTCGTATGTACTCGGATGTGGTAGTTACAAGTAAATATTTGTAGGTGCTTACGTATTCAGATTATTTAGTAAACCATTATCACACTGGAGGGCAAAAATATACCGCTGGTCGCTTTGAAATTTTGCATAAGGGTCCAGGTATGGTCAAGGACAATGCCTATAAATTTCGGTGATGATTAGATAATAACATTGGGATGAAGTGGTTTGAAAACTTAATTTTTTGTGGTTTTTTGAGTCGATCTATAGGCCAAAATTGAAAGCCGAACATCACAACACAACCCAAGGTCGAACATCACAACACAACCCAAGTAATTAGAATATGAATGAGCGGGTGCAAATATCGAGAAATATTTTCCATGCTCAGAATATAGAACCACAGAAAGTTAGATTTCGTGGTAGTTGTGTAGGGTGGCATGTGCGGATTGTCTGTAACAGCCAATTATGAGCAATTTATTAGATTCCGTTCAGAAATTTTAGATATTAAAGATGCACCTCGCACAGGTCGGCTGGTCATCGAAAATGATCGAGAATTGCCTTTAAAATGGCAACAAATTTACAACAAAACGGTGCATATCGGACATTCCGAAGCATGGTAAATAAAGTTCTATAGTTCATATAAAAATAATGGGTTTCTTTTTTCCAACCTGTTCATCGAAAATGATCGAGAAATGTCTTTAAAATTACAACAAATTATACAAGAAAACGGTGCATATCGGACATTCCGAAGCATGTTAAATAACGTCCTATAGTTCATATAAAAATAATGGGTTTCTTTTTCACCAACCTAATATATAAATGCCTTTCTTCATGCACTTTAGGTATACCAAAAGAAAAAAAATGATTAAGTTCAGCCCGGTCGAACTTTTTAGCCCCCTCCACCATGTGGTGTGCATTCAAAATTCCTTAAATCGGTTGTGACTTGTATATGGGATCACACTGCATTATGTGGTAGTTGGTAGTTCATGCTCTGAAAAACTAGGTTTCACACGATAGACACTCAGATTGATAACTAGTGATTGGAACTTTGCCATTCCGAAATTCAAAGTGGTCATTTGTATGGGGGTTGTTTTGAAACATTAACAGTTTTTGAATAAATTCTAGGAAATTTTTTTTGTCCAAGAATCTGAACTGAGAAATTATAGACATATTGATTCGATTAAAAACGTAATAATACTGAAAGTAGAGCGGGATCTTTAGGTGGAGGCGGTATAAAAACTCGGACTTAGCAAGACAATTTTGCACAGAAATATGTTTTATCCTTCAATATCAGCCATTACAAACGGGCAAATTCCATTATATGGATAGCTATGTCAAAACATGCATTTATATTGATCATTTTCTGTATACATGAAAGTTAGCCTCCACGAACCCTTTATACCAAATTACAGCCACATGGTGGGAAAATGCATTCAGAACCCTGAAAATATTGAAAATGGCGTGGTTATATGGAAGCTAGGCCGAAATGTAACTCTTTATTGACAAGTCAGATATTTTGAATACAACGTTATATGGGGAATAACTTAATAAGGGTACCAATATTTATCATTTTAGTAGGAAGACGTTTCACCCAATGAAAATCCAAAATAACAAATTACTACTGATTAGCTTGAAAAATATGACAAAAGGCCATAAAATACCGAAAATTTGGCTGTATCATTATATGGGAGATACAGTCGACTCCGCTTTACTGAAACTGAAAAATATCTGGATGTTTGTTTCAGTTATCCGATGTTTTCACTTAACCGGAGTTCGGTTAACTAAAAATAATTTCAGATATCCGAACTTCTCGTAGGCGAAACATTTTTCAGTTTTAGAAATTTCAATGATCCTTATTTTATATTGAAATCGTAGGTTTCGAATTTAGCGAAAAATATAAATTAAAACTGGTGGACATGTTCACTGCTTACGCGATTTTTATTATGAATTGTCATTTTTATGGGTATTAAGGGAACCCCCCCCCCCCCATTCTCGATTTTAATTTTTCAAGATTTTCAATGGGCTGGTAAATGAATACAAATGCTTGTTAAGGTTTGTAACTTTGCACATATATATTTGAAGATTTAAAAGAGAAGAAAAATAATTTACAAAAAATTGTTGTTATTGTTTTGTTGTTGTTTTTTGTAATTAAAGAAAAGTCCTTATTTTTGATGGCGGGCATGATAACTCCTCACTGGAACATCGGAATCCGAAAATTCCAACGGTGTTAGAAACAGTACATGTCTGGCTCTCGTATGAACTAGGATTATTGACTTCGCTCTAAAATTAACAAAATGGTGGACCTTTGAAAAAATATTTTTGGAAAATCGCCGATTTTTTACCAAAAACCAAGTTAAAAAATAAGGAAGATCTTCACCGATTGGCTTTATCCTAGTTCATACGAGAGCTATACACTCCTAGAGAAACGTTGCAAAATTTGGAACCGATTGGATTATTAGTTTTTGTTATCGTGCCCGCCATTCGCAAACAAATGTTTAGAGAAAAACGCGTTTAAAGTTTGAGAAGCCCTTCAGCCGTCACTTGATGCTGACACAATAAATCGGCTATATCTTCAAGAGTTCTTGAGATTTTCACTTGAAATTTTGTAGAGATATTCTTTAATCAGTGTAGATTCGAATTATATCAACAAAAAATTTTGACCCCGAGAATGGGGGGGGGTCCCTTAATTAAAAGAACGGCTTGTAAAAAAGTTCATCGTCTTCTTGTCGCAATCCTAAGAACTATTTTAAACATTTTGTGGTCTATAATATACTATTTATGATATATCTTAGAAGGATTGATTTGAAAAAGGGAAATGTGGGTCCATTTCATTGAAAAGATTTCATATAACGATACTTGCCGATTTTAAATCTGTTTATAGCTGATTTCGTTTGATTTCGTTTAGTGGAGACTGGAGCACATTCGACACTTTTTGCTTAGAGCTCCATATCTCAGTACTCATTCAACAGCTATTAAAACTTTATGGCTAGTTATTGTCCTCTGATACTTAGTTATAATAAATTAGTATTATATAGTAACATATAATAAATTAGTATTAGTTAAAAATTTTTACAGTTTTGTATAAAATGTCAAATTTGCCGAATGTGCCCCTAACCGGGATATCTTCGGCATTTGATGGGGCACATTCGGCACCATAGTCATAGCCTGGTAATTATCACCACTATCAGTATGGTTGAAATTCAGATTCTCTAAATGTTCTATTTTGTTTTAACATGCGACTCAATGTTAGACTTTTAAGGCTACATTTTCTAGTGGTGGACGTTGACATCTCAAGGTGATACACACTATCAGAAATAGCATTTTTCTAACGCATTTTCGTCAATACAAGAACGTTTGGTCTTATATATGACCTTTCGAACTATATTAAATGAATATTTTTAACGACAAACTCAAAAATATTTTAAGGAAATAATATTGCACTATCTGTATATGGCCGAATGTGCCCCACTTTAAAAGTAAACAGAAGGTACATTTTATAGTTTTTTTTTTCATTTTTTTCTATCGATCTTCTAAAAACATATTTTTAATTATTTTTATATACTTGATACACACGTTCCATACCTCGGAAATAATCATTAATAGCTAAAAAATTTTTATTAGAATGGACTTTGAAGATCAAATCAAAATACTCAGTCAATATCTTTCATTCTCATGATTTTCAGTAATACGGAGTGATTTGAAAGAAAATTGCAATATTTGACTCCAAAGCTATTGCAGTTATCCGAGATTTTCAGTTATGCGAAGTATCACTTATGCGGAGTAAATTGTGGGCTATTAACCTAAAATGTAATGGTGCAGGAAGTCTATTTCAGTTATCCGATATTTTTCAGATAAGCGACTTACAGTAAAGCGGAGTCGACTGTACCCCGAAACATGGGCCCGTATTGATAATTTTTCGTAGGAAAATTGTCTACCCAATTAGAACTCAAAATATCACATTAGAGCCAATTTGGATGAAAATCATGCCCAAAAACCGCATAATACCGAATATAATAAACATTGCTTCTTTCGAGACTTTATATGATAAATTATTTGTGTAAAATTAAACTTTTGTTGTTTAGTTCCTTTATACGACAAACACAATGACAGTCGTATTAATCCTACACACAAACATAATATTTGTGCCATATTTGTATTGTTTATACCCTTCACCACCCTGTGGTACAGGGTATTATGTCTTTGTGCATATGTTTGTAACAGGCAAAAGGAAACGACATGGGTTCCTTTTGAGAATATGCATAGAATCACTTTCTAAGTCGATTTATGCATGTCCGTCCGTCTGTCTGTCTGTCCATATTAAATTGTGAACAAAGCACATGTCGCATTTATTATTCGAATTGGATGAAATTTGGCACAGCTCATTCATTTGGCCCAAGGACGAACCCTATTGAAATTGGGAAAAATCGGTTCAGATTTAGATATAGCTCCCATATATTTTTTCGTCCGATTTAAGGTAAATAATGGTGTACCAAAGCCCCTAAAAATCTTTAGATTTTCACGAAATTTGGTACAGCGTACTAAATTAAGCCTAGAACGATGTGTGCTAAGTTTCGCGAAAATCGGTTAAGATTTATATATAGCTCCCAAATATAGTTTTGTCCGATTTAAGGTAAAAAGGGCACCAAAGTCCCTATATATCTTTCGAATTGCATGAAATTTAGCATATCGTACTGAATTGAGTGTAGAATAATATCTGCTAAGTTTCGTGAAAATCGGTTCAGATTTAAATAAAGCTCGCATATATATTTTCGTCCGATTCAATGTAAGTATATGTATATATTTCGATTTGCACGAAATTTGGCACAGCGTTCTGAATTGGGTCTGGAGTCATGTCTGTCATGTCATGACATAGCGTACTGACTTAAGTGTAGATTTAGATATATCTGTTACATATATATTTTCGTCCGAGATTTTAGGTAAATGGTGCACCAAACTCCTCCGATTGACACGACATTTTGCTCAACGTATTCAATTGAGACTAGATTGATTGCGCTTTTTTTGTAATTTGTGCAGATGCAAACATAGCTGCCATATATATTTCGAACGGGTTTCGGATTGATATTATCGAATATTGTGTATCAAGTGTGCTATAAAAGCATGTATATGGGTTGATGTTAGTCGGTTCATATATTGATAAAGATCAAATCAAAACAATTGTTTTTAATGGTCTTGGAATGTGCGCACGTTGTACAGAACAGGCGCAGTGTTCGCTTTGGCGGATGTACTCAAGAAGTACAAAGCCGATATTATTGCCCTACAGGAAGTACAAAGCCGATATTATTGCCTTACAGGAAATGCGATGGAAAGGGACATGCGTAAGTAAATCAGACGAATTAAAAAAAAAACAGTAAGGAAAGTAGTAAAGTAGGACGGGGACGACTATATGATACCCTTCACCACTATGGGTATATTAAACAGGACTATTAGCATGAAATTGGATGAAATAAAACATGTGATATTTATATAATTGTGAATCTACCTAGATCTATTCATAAAGTATGTAAATCGACTTCAAACAAATATAAATAGGTCATCCGTTGGGCTATGTCTGTACTTCTAGAAAACGCAACTATATAATTTTATGCTCAATTTTGTACGATGTGCAAACTTTGATGTCAATCTGACTAACATGAGGAGTTTGATACCCAATTTACTTGAAATCGGGCGAAAATATATATGGTGCGTCAATTACTTAAAATCAATCTATAATAAATAGGGCCATATCTATCTAAATCTGGACCGATTTTCACGAAACTTGGCAGACATCATTCTGGACCTAAATGATTAGGCTGTACCAAATTTCGTGCAAATCGAAAGATATATAGGGACTTTGGGGCATCATTTGCATGAAATCGAACGAAAATATATATGGGAGCTATATCTAAATCTGTACCGATTTTCTCGAAAATTGGCAGACATCACTCTAGGCTTAATTCAGTACGTTATGCTAAATTTCGTGCAAATCAAAAGATATATAGGGACTTTGGGGCACCATTTACATGAAATCGGACGAAACTCTATACAAGAGCTATTTCTAAATCTGGACCGATTTTCTCGAAACTTTGCAGACATCATTCTAGACCTAAGTGATTAGGCTGTGCCAAAATTTCGTGCAAATCGAAAGATATATAGAGACTTTGGTGCACCATTTACATGAAATCGGACGAAACTATATATGGGAGCTATATCTAAATCTGGACCGATTTTCTCGAAAGTTGGCAGACATCATTCTAGGCTCAATTCAGTACGTTATGCCAAATTTCGTGCAAATCGAAAGATATATAGGGACTTTGGGGCACCATTTACATGAAATCGGACGAAACTATATATGGGAGCTATATCAAAATCTGGACCGATTTTCTCGAAAGTTGGCAGACAGCATTCTAGGCTCAATTCAGTACGTTATACCAAATTTCGTGCAAATCGAAAGATATATAGGGACTTTGGGGCACCAATTACATGAAATCGGACGAAACTATATATGGGAGCTATATCTAAATCTGGACCGATTTTCTCGAAAGTTGGCAGACATCATTCTAGGCTCAATTCAGTACGTTATGCCAATTTTCGTGCAAATCGAAAGATATATAGGGACTTTGGGGCACCATTTACATGAAATCGGACGAAACTATATATGGGAGCCATATCTAAATCTGGACCGATTTTTATCGAATGATATATAGGGACCGTTTACATTAAATCGGTTAAATATATATATGGGAGCTATATCTAAATCTGAACCGATTTTTCCCAATTTCAATAGGGTTCGTCCTTGGGCCGAATATGTGACCTATGCCAAATTTCATCCAATTCGGATCATAAATTCGACCTGTACTTTGTTTACAATTTAACATGGACAGACAGACAGACAGACGGACGGACATGCATAAATCGACTTAGAAAGTGATTCTATGTATATTCTCAAAAGGAACCATGGGTCTATCTCGATTATTTTTGCCTGTTACAAACATATGCACAAAGACATAATACCCTGTACCACAATGTGGTGAAGGGTATAATGAGAATACCCATATGTAGAATATACCCAAGGTGGTGAAGGGTATCATATAGTCGGCCCAGTCCGACTTTACTACTTTCCTTACTGGTTTTAAAAATGCTTTTGTAAAGAACTTTGAATTGTCGGCTACAAAGAAGATGTTGACACAAACCCAAATACATACATTTATTAACACAAGTACAAACCCACACAAAATGTTCATTAAGATCACAGTCAAGTCGTGTATATTGTGTATTATATTTCTTATTGTATTAAATAACATATATATTCATATTTTACTTTCTTAGAACTCAAACGGCTTTGAATTTTATTGTCTTTGTTCTCTGATGTCGGAAGTTTTACTGATGTTCTGTCCTTGTTTACTTTTCATTTCCATTAAATTGTTGCGTTGTTTGCGATTCCATGACTTTTATTCATCTTTGGATTATGTTTCACATTTGTATAAGTGAAACTTGTTGTATAATGAAATTTTATTGTTTAGTTGAATTAATCTACCATTGGAGCGTATAATGAATGACATTAATTGTTAAACACATTTATGTGTTTATACGTACGGTGGAACAAGAATTAAAATGAAATTTGAGTTAAATAAATTATGAGAGAAAAATACTCAAAAGTGTTTTCTCCAAATGTAATTGCAGGTCACAATGAATAATGCAATCTATGGTAAATATTTCAGAGGAATTCGAGAAGAATATACACTATATATGAAATTCATTAGGGCATATAGATATAATGTTTTGTGCAGATGGATTGGGTAGAAGTGGGAAAAGAACGATGGAAACATACACATAGCGAGTATCTATCTAAAAGCGAAGTGGTTACATTTACGTAAGATATTAGTATAGGAAAAAAATCGTCTTGTGATAATTCGTATACGAGTTCGAAGATTCAATTTGACTGAAGAAATGTCATTGCAAAAATTATCTGCAATATATGCAAAGAGATAAGCGATTTCATAATGAATTATTTAGTTAACATAAAACCAGTAAGGAAAGCTGTAAAGTCGGACGGGGCCGACTATATGATACCCTTCACCACTATGGATATATTAAACAGGACTATTAACATGAAATTGGATGAAATAATATATGTGATATTTATCTAAATGTGAATCTACCTAGATATATCCATAAAGTATGTAAATCTACTTCAAACAAATATAAATAGGTCATACGTTGGGCTATATCTGTACTTTTAGAAAACGCAACTACGTAATTCTATGCTCAATTTTGTACGTTGTGCACAATTTGATGTGAATCTGACTAATATGAGGAGTTTGATGCGAAAATATATATGGAAGCTCCATCCAAATATTAAGCGATTTCAAGCAAACTTGTCACAGGTTAGGTTATACTAATTTCAGAACGTTTTGTTCCTATTGGTTCCTTGGTGCGTCAATTACTTAAAATATGTGAGCTATATATGTGCGAGCTATATAGAAATCTGGACCGATTTTCTCGAAACGTGGCAGACATCACTCTAGGCTTAATTCAGTACGTTATGCCAAATTTCGTGCAAATCAAAAGATATATAGGGACTTTGGGGCACCATTACATTAAATCGGACGAAACTATATATGGGAGCTATATCTAAATCTGGACCGATTTTCTCGAAATTTGGCAGACATCTTTCTAAGCTCAATTCAGTACGTTATGCTAAATTTCGTGCAAATCGAAAGATATATAGGGACTTTGGTGCACCATTTATATGAAATCGGACGAAACTATATATGGGAGCTATATCTAAATCTGGACCGATTTTCTCGAAACTTGGCAGACATCACTCTAGGCTTAATTCAGTACGTTATGCCAAATTTCGTGCAAATCGAAAGATATATAGGGACTTTGGGGCACCATTTACATGAAATCGGACGAAACTATATATGGGAGCTATATCTAAATCTGGACCGATTTTCACGAAACTTGGCAGACATCATTCTAGACCTAAATGATTAGGCTGTACCAAATTTCGTGCAAATCGAAACATATATAGGGGCCGTTTACATTAAATCGGTTAAATATATATATGGGAGCTATATCTAAATCTGAACCGATTTTTCCCAATTTCAATAGGGTTCGTCCTTGGGCCGAATAAGTGACCTATGCCAAATTTCATCCCATTCGGATCATAAATGCGACCTGTACTTTGTTTACAATTTAACATCTACAGACGGACAGACGGACGGACGGACATGCATAAATCGACTCAGAAAGTGATTCTATGCATATTCTCTAAAGGAACCATGTGTCTATCTCGTTTCCTTTTGCCTGTTACAAACATATGCACAAAGACATAATACCCTGTACCACAGAGTGGTGAAGGGTATAAAAATCACAACGCCTTGTATTCTCGTATTAGGAATTCAGAGAATCCTCAAGTAATTGAAAAGAGGTCATTACTTCCCCGAAAATTCAATGTTTGGCGTGTTCATTGGACTGAAGCTGTGGTTGGACCTTACTTTGTCATTCCGTTAGTAACACCTCGAAATATTCAATAGAGACCCCACAAAGTGTATATGGGCAATATTGCCAATTTTTATACCCTACACAACTATGTTGTCAGGGTATTATAGCTTTGTGCAGCCCCAAATGTTTGTAACGCCGCGAAATATTGGTCCTAGACCCACCTTTAAGTATACCGATCGTCATATCTCGACTAGCTGAGTCGATCTAGACATGTGTGTCCGTCCGTCCGTCCGTCCGTCTGTCCATTATAATTTGTAAACACGATACAGGCCACAGTTATGGACCAATCTTCACGAAATTTTGCATGTAGGGTGGGTTCTGGCCAATGAAGACCCCTATTGTTTTTGGGAAAGATCGGTTAATATTTAGGGGATGAAATGGACCAAATACTAAATTTTTGTCGGGTTTTCTGGTCGCTCCAGAGGCCGCAATAATGGCCCGAACATCGTGAAATTTTCCATGGAGAAGGGGATTGGGCCAAAGAATAAGCATGCCTGTTTTCATAAAGATCGGTCAATATTTAGCGGGTCAAGTGGACCTTGACTTTTGTGTGAAAAATTACAAAATTTGTATTATATGGCGTATATATTTACCCCTGAAGGACATATACCCGAGAAGTTGATATTATATCCAAGAGGAGTGGTTGACCTTTAAATTAAGACCAATTATATTGTTGTATGTGCTCGTATGTGGGAGTTACACCTAAATATTTACAGGTATCTCCATATTCGTATATTATTTATTAACCCATTATCACTCTGGAGAGCGGAACTATAGCGCTGATCGCTTTGAAATGTTCCATGAGGTTACAGTTATGGTCAAGGACAACGCCTATAATTTTCGGTGATGATCAGATAATAATTTTGGTATGAAGTGGACCGAAAACTTAATTTTTTGTGTTATTTTCATGTCGATCTATAGACCACAAATGAAAGCCGAACATCACAAAACAACCCACGGTGAAGGAAATCTGGAGAATTAATCCCGTCCGACTCTACTGCTCTGCTCACTGGTTTAATATTCCATTTTCAAAAAATGAGCTTTTTTGTTTTTGTGGCACATCAATAATTTTTGGTACACATATAGAACCGACTCCGAAACCGTTCGCGATCAAATTTTTGGTTGATGCGCGCAAAAGTTATCGAGGTTTTAATTTTGGGCATAAGAAAAAAATCTTAAAATTACGCCGTTTATTATATTGACCAAAAACGTTGATATAGATCTTCCTCCGTAAAAAAAGAATATGAATATATTATAATAATGGCGATAAAGTTGCAAATCTTCGCGAAATATGAGAAAAACAAAAAAATATAGGAGATTACATCAATATTTTCATTATATTAATGACATACACACACCAACAAATTAATTAAAAATATCGACATAATCTAAACACCATGATGAATCAAATGATATCAAAACCACACAAGTCCGTGTAGCGGTTTGTAAATCACAGCGACAACAAAACAAGATATTGAGGAAAAATATTTGTTTTTGGTTCGAAAAAATAATGCCATCAAAATGAAATTTCGCAAAATATACATGGATTGAAAGATAAACTTCAGAACTTCCTTGAAACCGCATGTGCATCAAATGATTTTGATAATTACGCGATTTAGATGCAATTTAAAATGTATATTTCATAATATAGTTTTATTTTAAGATTTATTTCTACTTATAGAACGCCAGGATTTATCGGAAGGGTCTTGCTACAATCCGCATACCTATATAAATGAAGTCATTATTTTTATATATGGCAATTTTTCAGCGAAATTCGGGTAAAATAGAAGAATAACCCTAACATTCTTTCTGAAATTCCTTGTATAAAATTGAAAAAATAAATATGATGACATTATTTCTTCGAACTAAAAACAAATATTTTTCCTCTTTATCATATTTTGTCTTTGCTGTAATTTACAAAACGCTACACAGACTTGTGTGATTTTGATATCATTTGATTCATCGTGCTATTTAGATTATGTAGATATTTATACCCTACACAACTATGTTGTCAGGGTATTATAGCTTTGTGCAGCCCCAAAAGTTTGTAACGCCGCGAAATATTGGTCCTAGACCCACCTTTAAGTATACCGATCGTCATATCTCGACTAGCTGAGTCGATCTAGACATGTGTGTCCGTCCGTACGTCCGTCCACCTGTCCGTCTGTCCATTATATTTTGTAAACACGATACAGGCCACAGTTATGAACCAATCTTCACGAAATTTTGCATGTAGGATGGGTTTTGGCTAATGAAGACCCCTATAGTTTTTGCTAAAGATCGGTTAATATTTAGGGGATGAAATGGACCAAGTACTAAATTTTTGTCGGTTTTTCTGGTCGCTCCAGAGGCCGCAGTTATGGCCCTAACACCGCGAATTTTTGCATGGAGAAGGGGATCGGGACAAGGAATAAGCATGCCTGTTTATATAAAGATCGGTCAATATTTAGCGGGTCAAATGGACCCAGACTTTTGTGGGGAAAATAACAAAATTTTGTATTCTATGGCGTATATATTTACTCCTGAAGGACATAGACCCGAGAAGTTGATAGTATATCCAAGAGGAGTGGTTTACGTTTACATTGATACCAATTGCATTGTCGTGTGTACTCGGATGTGGGAGTTACACCTAAATATTTACAGGTCCTTACGTATTCATTTATTCATACCACACTAGAGGGCGGAAATATATCGCGGATCGCTTTGAAATTTTCCATGAGGATCCAGGTATGGTCATGAACAACGCCTATAATTTTCGATGATGATCAGATAATATATTTGGATATTTGATAATATATTTGGATGAAGTGACCCGAAAACTTAATTTTTTGTGTTTTTTTATGAGTCGATTTATAGGCCACTATGGAAAGCCGAACATCACAACACAGCCCACGGTGAAGGGAATATGGACAAGTAATTAGAAGGGCTGTACGGAGCATTAGTTATATTTGTTGACCTCTAGTCGGTCAATAGGGATCAAATATCGCGAAATATTGCCCTAGCTCAGGACTACACCGCAGAAAGTTAGATTTTCGTGTAAGTTGTGTAGGGTATCATATGGTCTGCCCCGTCCGACTATACTGCTCCGCTCATTTTTAATTAATTTTTAATCTCCCATATTTTTATTATTTTTCTCATATTTCGAGAAGATGTGCAACTTTTTCGCGGTTTCGGAGTCAGAACTTTTTTCTCTATATGTGTACCACGAAAACAAAAATGCCGATGTTTTGAAAATGGAATATTAAAAAATTGGCAATATTGTCCATATATGTTCTTATCGGAATAAAATTCAATGTCGGAATAACAGGCGGATATGGCTAGCCGCCAGTCATTCCGTCCGTCTGTTAAAATCACGATACTTTTTAAGATACACAAACATGTTTATTACTCCTAGGATGTTTGTTATTGAAAGTGGATATATTGGTCCACGTTTTAGTACACCCCCATACAACGATAATCCCAAATATTGGATATTTTGGATTTTTGGGATATTTTGGATGTAATTTGGCATTTTGGAAGGGTAATACATCTTCTTACTAGTAATTATCAATATTGGTCCACACTTCAGGATAGGTCATGACACATTTTTCAACTGAATTCGATGTAATTTGGCATTTGGAGTTCTCATAAGGTAGCATATCTTCTCAGCAATAAATATTAATATTGGTCCACATATTAGGATAGCTCCCATATAATGGTAGCTCCCAAATAATGGTGTTTTGAGGCGTATGGACATGCTTGTCAGTATTTTATTGTTAATAGACAAACGTTTTTCAACTAAATTGGCGGTAGTTAGGCATTTTTATTGAGACGTTTATTTTGAAAGTGGTTTAAGTCTATTTTTTCTCATATTCAGAAATTTAGACATGTGGATTTGATTTGTTTCAAAAATATTTTTAAGTCATATTAATTATAAAATGATAGAATAATATACAACCTAATATGTTTTGTAAACTTCTCTAGAAGACACGATTTGTATCAGAACCTAAAATAGACTTAAACCACTTTTAAAATAAATGACTCAATTATCACTGGGTAGAACATATACCTGCCAAGAATTATCGATTGTTATATGGAGGTTATTTATTATAACTACCACGGAACCTTGAAGATTAATTGCATTGGCTCTCATTAGGTGTCAACTCTACCTCGTACCAAACATAAAAGTCCCGAACGATTGCGGGTATTTGAGATGTCTACCTCATGCTGGATCTTAACGGCGATTTTACTTGTTTGATTTAATTATAGCATGATTACACAAACTGTATTCACTTCGAGACATACCCATTGTACACTAACGTACCTGTAAGTACGTTTTAATCATTTAATTGTTAACATTTCAGTGCCACGATATCGAAATGATATTCTTGATTATTAAAATGCATCAATAATTTTAAAAATGTAATTTAAATTGTTCATCGTAATTCTCATCTGAAGTGTTCATTGATATTAAATAAATAAATTTTCATTTATGTTGTTAACAACAACACATCGCTACAGATCTATGTAAATGCAAAAAAATATGCCAATCATCTCGCCTCTTTCATTCAATTCGCCATCTCCTGTTAATTGTTTGCCTGCCAAGAGCTCATGACGCGTACGAACTATCGTTATATATATATATATATCTATATATCTATATATATATATATTCTTGGTTATGCAGTATGGTGTAGCAATGTTGCAAAATGAGTATTTATTCTTAGCAGACGTTAAGCCAAGTAACCACTACACTGTCGCAGACAACGCCAACACCAACAACATCGCAATTCATTAACTTTTAATTTAAATGAAATCGTGTAAATTCCATTTTAATGATATTATATTATTGTAGCCCGGTAACGGTAAAGATAGAGATGCTGCAACAAATTACTGTTGTCATTATTTATGTATTTAAAACCTTTATATACAACAACAACAATAATGACAGCAGTAAGGAATGGGCCAAAAATGAAGAATCGCATTTTGTTTCATGTATATATATATATATATTCCTGTCATTTGGAATAATGTAGGGTGTTTGATATAGCATCAATGGACTACTTAGATATTTGAACCAATTTGCAATCAATAACCAAAAAAGTATTGAAGACTAAAGAGTATACAAATCTAGTGCTGTAATTCATTAAGACGCCTCAGGAATAATTACACAAACTTTGATGTAAATATATCTATTACTGACAAAATTGTAGCAGTTTTAAACAAAAAAAGTTATACTGACAGATACATGCAATGAAAATATAGGGAACATACCAAAAAGTGGGCATATACCCATAATTCTACAAACCGATTTATGTAAACCATTATGTACACAAAATACAAACTTCAGCAATTTTTAATGGGGTTTTTTCCTAAAATCGGTAAGATTCAAAAAGTGAACTGATACTGATAACGCATGGTAGAGTATAAAATCTTCAAACTACTGTAATTTAGATTCCAAAGTTATATGAGGCTATGCCTAAAGGGGGACCAATATTGATTACATAGTGTAGGAAATAGTGAATATTTGGGGCTATGTCTAATTAATGACTGGTATATGCCAATTTTGAACCCACTATATTAATTGTTTATCTCAATTCTTTCCTTCAGGAGGTAGAAGAAGGCGGAATGCTTACCACAGATGGCTAAATAGTTTAACGACTACCCAACCGCAACACACGGAATAAATCAGATAACTATTTTTATATAAAAAAGGGGTTATATGGGGACCAGAGATGGCCTGTCAGAAACAGTGCCGTAAATGACATACATTTCCGACGTATAATACATAAGTCAGAAACGTAGGAAACCTACCTAAATCCATTAGGTTTTTGACAAAATAGCTATTTTCATTAATCAATTTGGGAATTACGCATGCTTTACTGAAATCTATATAAAATTTCAAAATTTTCTTCTCAAAAAAATTTAGAAATTTTTATCAGTTCTAGTAAGGAATAGTCAGATATATGTAAAAATAATATATATTCTTGAAAATAACTGTATATGCTGATAATATTGATATAAATGACGTTTACTACGTTTATTACATTTTATATAGGTATATGACGTTTTCGACGTTTACACCTTTTTGACAGTCGAAAACCTAAAAATTCGTCACATGGACCATCCCTGATGGGGACTACCCCTAAAAAGGGGTGAATATTAATAATTTTTGGTGGGGAGATTTGTTACCATATACGACTAGAAAATACCAGAAAAAGTGAACCTATATTTATAATTTTTAGTGGGGAAATTTGCTACCCAATACAAACTCAATGTACCGAATTTCAGCGAATTCGGTCAAAAAATGCGAACAAACTCCCCAAAATACCGGAAAATTGGGGGTACGCTTATATGGGGGCTATCCGAAAATATGGAACCATATTTATAATTTTCAGTGGAGAGATTTGATACCCAATAAGAACTCAATGTACCAACATTCAGCGAATTCGGTTGAAAAACGCGCTCAAGAACCTTAAAATACCGAAAATTAGAGGGTACCCTTATATGGGAGCTATACCTAAACGTGGACCGATAAAGCCCATCTTCGACCTTGACCTGCCTGCAGACAAAAGACGACTCTATGCAAAATGTTGGCGATCTATCTCAATTCGTTTAGACTCTAGAGTGATTACAACAGACAGACGTACATGGCTATATCTCTATAGAATTTTACGTTGATCAAGAATATATATACTTTATAGGGTTGCAAATGATTATTTCGATGAGTTACAAACGGAAAAACAAAATTAATATACCCTCCATACTATGGTGGAGGGTATAACAAGTGAAAAATCGTCATGTTCGGCCGGGCTCAAGTATGGATACCCTCCACCATAGGTATACTTACAATTCTATCAATCGATTGTTGTAAACCATAATGACCACCAAATACAAATTTCAGCAATGCCTAAATGCGAGCCTGTAAATTTAATTCTCGCCAGGTTGGACTTTGTTTAATCGCAATAATGGGTTAATCCTGTTAAAATTCCACATATTGTCGAATATCCGCCATACTATGGTGGTAACCCGAACACACGGATCAAATTAATTAACTATTTTAATATAAAAAGGACTACCCAAAAGGGGGCTAATATTAATATATTTTTAATAGGGAGAAATGGGAATACCAAATCACAGTGAATTCGAGTGAAAATTTGGGGGTACCTTTATATGGTGGCTACCCAAAAAATTGGACCAATTTTGTTAATTTTTGTTGAGACAATTTGATAGTCAATTATCACCCAAAATACCAAATTGCAGCCCATTTAATTGAAAAAAAAAAAACCAGTAAGGAAAGCAGTAAAGTCGGACTGGACCGACAATATGATACCCTTCACCACTTTGGGTATATTTTACATATGTATCCCCTCCAAGGAACATAAGCAAGTCTTTCTGCAACCTAAGATAAATTTAATTTCATTCGGGCAGATTTAAAGTCGTCTTCCTACCATGGGAAAAATTTATGAAAACGACCTATAGCAAAATTAATACACGCTATTCGGTCGCCGCACTGTTAAAATTTTAATTTCATTCAGACATCCATTCGAAATACATATGGATGCTATGACAGCATCTACATCAATTTCAACAAAACGCAATGACGTTATTCAAGTCTCAACTTGATACGTTGTGCTAAAAATCGAGTTAATCGGACAAACATTAGAAGGTTGGTGCACCATTTATGTAAAATCGGACGAATATATATGTATATATGGGAGCTATATCGAAACCAGAACCGATTTTTCCGAAACTTAGCACACATCATTCTAGACATAAATCAGTATGCTGTGCCAAATTTCATTCAAATCGAAAGGTATATAGGAACTTTGGCGCACCATTTACATAGCATCGGAAACAACTATATATGGGAGCTATATCTAAATCTGATTTTCTCGAAACTTTGCACTTATCATTCTGGACCTAATTCAGTACTCTATGCAAAATTTCGTGCAAATCAAATGATATATAGGGACTTTGGTGCACCATTTACTTTAAATCGGACGAAACTATATACGGGAGCTATATCTAAATCTGAACCGATTTTATCGAAACTTGGCACACATCATTCTGCACCTAATTCAGTTCTCTGTACCAAATTTCGTGCAAATCAAAAAATATATAGGGACTTTGGTGCACCATTTAACTTAAATCGGCCGAAACTACATATGGGAGATATATCTAAATCTGAACCGATTTTCTCGAAACTTGGCACACATCATTCTGGACCTAATTCAGTACTCTATGCCAAACTTCATGCAAATCGATTGATATATAGGGACTTTGGTGCACCATTTACCATAAATCGGACGAACCTATATATGGGAGCTATATCTAAATCTGAACCGATCTTCTCGAAACTTGGCACACATCGTTCTACAACTATTTCAGTACTCTATGCCAAATTTCATGCAAATCGAATGATATATAGGGACTTTGGTGCACCATTTACCTTAAATCGGACGAACCTATATGTGGGAGCTATATCTAAATCTGAACCGATTTTTCCCAATTTCAATAGGGTTCGTCCTTGGGCCAAATAAGTGACTTGTGCCAAATTCCATCCAAATCGGATCATAAATGCGACCTGTAATTTGTTTACAATTTAACATCTACAGACGGTCGGACAGACGGACGGACGGACGGACATGCATAAATCGATTCAGAAAGTGATTCTATGCATATTCCCAAAAGGAACCTCTCGTTTCCTTTTGCCTGTTACAAACATATGCACAAAGACATAATACCCTGTACCACAGTGTGGTGAAGGGTATAAAAATGGGGAAAAAATTTTGGCGATCTATCTCAACTCGTTTAGACGCTAGAGTGATTACAACAGACGGACAGCTGGACATGCTTAGATCGTCTTAGAATTTTACTCTGATCAAGAATATATATACTTTATTGGGTCGGAAATGAATATTTCGATGAGTTACAAACGGAAAAACAAGATTAATATAAAAATGTGTTATGTGTTATTGTCAAAATACTTGGAATGTGTTGTTGTAGTTCGCAATTTAATATTGTTGTCCCTTCAGTTTAACAAGAAATTACGTTTCTAAAACTGCTCTGTAAATTTAAAACTCATACAAGCCCTTTGACATGTATATATGTTAATATAATTTCATCATTGTTTGTGTCGACTTCTTGTTGTTATTAGTATTTTTATTTAATTCGAAATACATTTCTGATATATTTATTTACTTTATATTTATGTTCATGTTCACGTATACGAACGTATGAATTAAAATTTTTTATATGTATGCTTATATATACATTAATATATGTTAATGTTTGTAATCTGCATACCTGCCACAGTTTGTTTTTGTTCTGGTTCGCACATGAACACATATCGCGAGTATTAAACGAATAAGGCATTCAGCGTTGTTGAGCGAAAGCGACTATATGATAAACTACGATATCATCACAATACTTAAAATTCGGGGCTATGCCAACCTATAGACCTGCATTAATTTTTCAACAAAATATGATTTTTTACCTATCAAAAAAAAAAATCGAATTTACAGTCACTTCGGTTCGAAAATGCTTCTAGAACCTACAAAATAAATAAAAAAAAATGGGGCGGTACAGTTATATGGGGAATATAATAAAACATGGAACTATATTCAACATATTCTGTGAGGAAGTTCTTTGCCGATATCAAATCGTTTAGAAAACTCAAAAGTACTTTAATTTGAAGGGTATTGTAAATGGCAATATTTCAGCAAATATGAATTTACCCTTCTAGAATCCATTGCTAAAGTAGGTCTATTACCTCAACATTATTAACCATTAAGGAAAGTAGTAAAGTCGGACGGGGCCGACTATATGATACCCTTCACCACTTTGGGTATATTCAACAGATGGAATCCTGACAGACGTCGCATTTTTGAAGGACCATTAACTTTAAATTAAGCATTTCATTCCACAAACTATTCTAAATTTTGTCACATGTTAGGTTACACTTATTTCAGAATGTTTTTTGCATTCGGCCACGTTTTGAACTCTTCATTTATTTAGAATTCCAAATTCGTGCAAATTGTAAATGGTGCACCATTTACAAAAATCCGAAGAAAATATATATGGGAGCTATATCTAAATCTCATCCGATTTTCACGAAATTTAGCACACATCATTCTAGAATTAATTCAGTAGGCTGTGCCAAATTTCGACCCAATCGAAGGATATATAGGGACTTTGGTGCCCTATTTACCTAAAATCGGACGGAAATATATATGGGAGCTATATCTAAATCTGAATCGATCTTCAGGAAATTAAACACACATCGTTCTAGAATTAGTAGGCTGTGCCAAATTTGGTGTAAATAGAAGGATATATAGGGACTTTTGTGCACTATTTATCTAAAATCGGACGAAAATATATATGGGAGCTATATCTAAATCTGAATCGATCTTCAGGAAATTAAACACACGTCGTTCTAGGCTTAATTCAGAATGCTATGCCAAATTTCGTGCAAATCGAAGGATATATAGGGACTTTGGTACACTATTTACATAAAATCGGACGAAAATATATATGAGACCTATATCTAAATCTAAACCGATTTTTTCCACTTTCAATAGGGTTCGTCCTTGGGCCAAATAAGTGAACTGTGCCAAATTTCATCCAAATCGGATCACAAATGCGACCTGTACTTTGTTAACAAAAATACATGGACAGACAGACAGACGGACATGCATAAATCGACTTAAAAAGTTATTCTATGCATATTCTCAAAATGAGCCATGTATCTATCTCGTTTCCTTTTCCTGTTACAAACATATGCACAAAGGTTATAATGAGACGATACCGTCATATTGGGATATATTTATACATAAGCCCACATATCCCATTACCAGTGCCAAATGTAATAGGAGTAGAAATGTATGTGCAAATTTTAAAAGCTCTATCACCATTTCAAAAGACTGACAGATAGGCGGACTTAACTATCTAAATCGACATATAATTTTACTCGGATCAAATATATATAATATATATAAATAATGAAGTGTTTGCCAGAGGCCCCGTATCCGGTGCAAGCGAAACGACAAATTTATTATACACTCCAACTTATGTTAGAGGATATACAAAAAATCAACAAGGACAAAAACCAACATCTGGCACCAGCTACTGAATTTTTATTTATGTTATAACAATAAAGTGTTGTAATTAAATATACGTTTGTTTTAATTATTACAAACTGTTTTTTCACTGTTCCATTGTTTTTTTCGTAATTAAATGTCACGTTAAGCATAAACGGCAGCAGTAACATTAAAATAAAAAAAACAACAACGTTAAACAAGGTAACGCATTAAATCTTCAAGGCAACACTGTTTCGAGGGTAAATATTCGAGGTGTAAATTAACAACTAACAATATTTGTTTTTGTTTATAGAACGAAGAAGGAACAACAATTTAGCATTTCTTAACAGCTTAGCTTATTTTTAAACAATTAAAAGCGAGATATAATTATATTATATAATTTTAATCAAGGACACATTAAGAATTAAACCAGTGTGCGGAGCAGTATAGTCGGACGGGGCCGACCATATGACACCCTACACAACTTCCACGAACATCTAACTTTCTGTGGTAATACTTTCTGATCTTGGGCAATACTTCGCGATATTTGCACCCTCTTGACCGACTAGAGGTCAACATATATTATTCAGTACAGCCCTTCTAATTACTTGTACAAATTTCCTTCACCGTTGGTTTTGGTGTAATGTTCAGTTTTCAATTGCGACCTTTTAGATCGCCTCGAAAAACCACAAAAAATTTTTTCGGTCCACTTCATCCCAATATAATTATCTGACCATAACGAAAATCGGCACAAAATTTTGCACTACGTACTGAAGTTACTATAACAAAGCGTGTGGCAAGGTTTGTTGAAATCGGTTTAGATTTTGATAAATCTTATATATATATATATATATATATATATTTTACTGGCCCTTAAAAAATGCAACGTCTGTTAGGATTTATCTGTTGGATATACCCATAGTGGTGAAGGGTATCATATAGTCGGCCCCGTTGTTACTGGTTGTTATATAAAATATATGTTTGTTGTATTATTACGATATTAAAAAATGTCTACCTGTTTGAATATAAATATAAGAACATTATAATATATATAGCTTACCTTTTATTGTGGAAACTCCTGACAAACAAGTTGGCTTTTGTTATTGATTTTCTTATTTAATTTTTAATTAGCTCACTTGATTGTATCGACTATATCTATCTACATAATCATCTTTCGGTTGTAGATTTTAATCACTTCTATAGATTTTCGCACATTAATAAATAATTTTGTTGCTCTTTAGTTGAAAACTTTCATCGGTTAAATATTTTATTTTGTAATAGGCTTTGTTTTTATTCACTCTAATTGTTATAATTTAATAAATTATTGCTCATTATTATGGCAGATGTGTTGAACTGTTGTTGGGTTTGTTAGAATGGAGCGGGTGTCATCGGCAGTATGTTCATATTTGTTGTTGTTGTTTGTTTTTATTAATTGTTTTAATTAACACTTAAGCGTATTCAAATTGTTGTTGTTTTTTTTGGTTTCCTTGTTCACTTTTTTTGTATTGGCCATGGAAAATATAACCATACGAAAGACTTTTATTCAACGAATAAATTGTTAACTTTTTTATGTGTGTGTATATATGCAAATGTGCATGAATGAGCGCGTATTATTATATATTGTGTTTATTTATTACTTTTATTTATATTGGCCTGTTTAATGCAATTAAACTCAATTTACTACCATTGTGTATGTATTTATTTTATAATTGAACGACGTGCACTACATTTCGTAATAGCAATGATCCTTGGCGTTGGATGAAAGTTCCATCCATGAACTCATCCAGGCAATCTGAAACGTAAAGAACAATATTATTTAATAAATTTGAATAATTAATGTGAACAGTTTTATGTTTGTTATGTTTATGATATAACTAAAATATATCTGTGCGTTAATAACTGAAATAATTACCCTGCTAACCTTTATATATGGTTTCAATTAATCACAATTGTTTAACCGATTGCATGTTGTTTCGGTTCTGACCAAATTGATCACAATGTTATGAAAAAGATTGGAAAAGAATGTTATGTATTTGTGCATATGTTTGTAACTGACAAAAGTAAACGTGGATCCTTTTGAGAATATGCATAGAATCACATTGTGGGTCGATTTAGGCATGTCCGTCTGTCCATGTTAAATTTTAAACAAAGTATAGATCGCATTTATGATCCGAATTGAATGAAATTTGGCAAATGTCAATTATTTGATCAAAGGACGAACCCTATTCAAATTAGGGAAAATCGGTTCAGAATATTTCCAATATTTTCCGATTAAGACTAAATTTTGCATATAGTACTGAATTAGGTACAGATTGATGCATGCGATTTTTTTTTTTTTTGAAATTGGTTTAGATTTTGATACAGCTCCCATATATAGTTTACTCCCACTTTAAGGGGGCCCCCCATTCTCGGTGTCAAAATTTTTTTTTGATTTAATTCGAATCCACCCTAATTCTAGAATGTCCCTACAAAATTTCATGTGAAAATCTCAAGAACTCTTGAAGATATAGCCGATTTATTGTGTCAGCATCAAGGGACGGCAAGAGTGATTCTCAAACTTTAAACGCATTTTTCTCGCAGCGAATGGCGGGCACGATAACTCAAAAACTAATAATCCAATCAGTCCCAAATTTTGACACGTTTCTCTGGTAATGTATAGCTCTCTTAGGTCCTAGTATAAAGCCAATCGGTGGAGATCTTCCTTATTTTTTAACCTAGTTTGTGGTCAAAAATAGGCGATTTAAAAAAAAATTCAAAGTTCCGCCATTTTGTTAATTGTTGTGCGAAGTCAATAATCCTAGTAATAATCCTAGAGACAAATTTTTGCACAGAGTATTGATGTATGCGAAGTTTTCTTCAAATTGGTTCAGGGTTAGATAATTCTCCTATACGAAAATATAGTTTGTCCGATTTTATGTGAATGATACACCCAATATTTCCCCGCTTGATACCAATATTTCCGCAGCTTAGTGAAGTTTTCTTTAAATCGGTTCAGGGTTAGATAATTCTCCTATACGAAAATATAGTTTGTCCGATTTTATGTGAATGATGCACCCCATATTCCGCAGCTTAGTGAATTATGTCCAGATTGGTGTATGCAAAGTTTTGTTGAAAACGGTTCAGAGTTAAATATAGCTCCAATATATAGTTCCGTCCAATTTTATGTGGATGGTGCACCAAACTATCAATACTTGTCCGATTGAGACACAATTTTGCACAGCGTACTGCCTTAGGTCTAGATTGATGTATGCAAAGTTCTACTGAAAAGGGTTCAGATTTACATATAGCTCCCATAGATATTTTTGTCCGATTATTATACCCTTCACCACACTGTGGTACAGGGTATTATGTCTTTGTGCATATGTTTGTAACAGGCAAAAGGGAACGAGATAGACACATGGTTCCTTTTGAGAATATGCATAGAATCACTTTCTGAGTCGATTTATGCATGTCCGTCTGTCTGTCCATGTTAAATTGTAAACATAGTACAGGTCGCATTTTTGATTCGAATTGGATGAAATTTGGCAAAACTATTTTATTTGGCCCAAGAACGAACCCTATTAAAATTTGGAAAAATCGGTTCAGATTTAGATATAGCTCTCATATATATATTCGTCCGATTTTAGATAAATGGTGCACCAAAGTCCCTAAGCATGCTTCGATTTGCACGAAATTTGGTATACTTACTGAATTAAGTCTAGAAAGATGTGTGTTAAATTTGGCATATCGTACTGAATTAAGTCTAGAAAGATGTGTGCCTCGATTTGCACGAAATTTGACATAGCGTACTGAATTGGGCCTAGAGTGATGTCTGCCATGTTTCGAGAAAATCGGTCCAGATTTCTATATAGCTCGCATATATATAGCTCACATATTTTAAGTAATTGAAGTAATAGGAATAACACGTTCTGAAATTAGTATAACCTAACCTGTGACAAGTTTGTTTGAAATCGCATAATATTTGGATGGAGCTTCCATATATATTCACATCAAATTGTGCACAACGTACAAAATTGAGCATAGAATTACGTAGTTGCGTTTTCTAAAAGTATAGACATAGCTCAACGTATGACCTATTTTTATTTGTTTGAAGTCGATTTACATACTTTATGGATATATCTAGGTAGATTCACATTTAGATAAACATCACATATATTATTTCATCCAATTTCATGTTAATAGTCCTGTTTAATATACCCATAGTGGTGAAGGGTATCATATAGTCGGCCCCGTCCGACTTTACTGCTTTCCTTACTGGTTTTCGGTATGTTCAAGGCCGTATCATATCATGAATTTCACCTCTTATGAGCCCTATTGATGTTAGATATTTTGAATGTCATCCTCATGTAAGGGTTTCGGACACTTATTTCAAAGGATTTGGCTCTAATTCGATATTGTATATCACTAGGTTTAAAATTGTCATACCATATATTTTTTTAATGTCTGTGTAATTTTGGTCCCCTGTATCAAGGTCAAACCCTTTTTGTAGGTATTTTTAAGGACCTAGGCACAAATCACTATATCCAACAAATAATATTACGAAACGACTCTAATTGGGCAGTCCGGGACCTTGATGAAAAACAACTTCTATACGATACAGTTTGAATATATATTAGTCTATGTTTCCATATAGCACCGACCGAACTTAAGGACGTTTCACTAGTTTTCTTAAATATCTCATCATCCGCTTTTTTAATCTTTCAAGCATATGACCAATTTTTGAATCTTATTTATATTTTTAATATTTCTCGTATTTATTGACACTCACAATGTTGCAGCTCATTTCACAGTCTCTGTGAAGCAAAAGAAATATTTCAGCAAAAATATTACATCAGTGGCGATACATTATTTAATATTCATCAATAATTGCAGTGGTCGACAAAGAAATGTGAAAAAAGAAATATTTCAGCAAAAATATTACATCAGTGGCGATACATCATTTAATATTCATCAATAATTGCAGTGGTCGACAAAGAAATGTCAACTCAATTGAAAATGTTATTATGACTCAATTCGATAGATGAATATTCTACCATGTATTGTGAAAAATAACCTCTTTGAAAACAAAAATTATAATTAAAGTGTCGCATTCGACACATTCACCACACTCACAGCTACATAGATATTCATGTGCACTCAGCCCGTTCCCATACTGGGTTAAGGTTATGTTCATATGTGTGGCGTGCAAAAGCAAATGACAAATCGAAAAAAATATGACAGAAATACCAAATGAAATAAAAAGTAGGAAACTCAACAGTAAACAACAGTCCTGTCAACGATACACCCACACAGACATGCTAAGGCAGTTACGTTGCGTGATTTTTAGCCATTTTTAGGGTTTTTGCATAGTAAAGTGCATCGAGTTAATACATTGAAAAATTGAAAGACAGTTTACCTGTCACCTGTCAAAACTGTATGAAAAACACCAAGGTAGTGACGAACAAACTCAGCTACATATATATATATATATATATACTCAGTCAGTGTTCAGTTACAAATCCTGCAACTGGCAAACCAATGTTGTTCTAGGGTATAAATTATAAATCCAAGCAAATGAACTTTTGATGACCTCAAATGGCAAATTTTTTTTCTGTTTACAAAAACAAAAATAGCGAACGAAAACTAGAATAACCAAAATAAACCAAAGGAAAACCTTGAACTGTTTTGCGGTAATTGTCAGCATATTTTGCTAGCTGCGGTTAGCAACACCCTTGATCCTTGTAATATGATTTCAAGAGAAAAAATCGTATTCTTTTCTTCATACTTTCATATGTACGCTTGTGTTGGTTTCACAATGTTATACTAGTACCAGAATGGAAAGGACGAAAGTATGAAAAGGATCAGTAAAGTAAAAATATATACCGATTTATACTAAACTTATCAAATTTTCCATTCCGATTTTGCTTGTAGGGTATATTAGATCCTTTCGATAAAAAAGATATAGAATCAGCAACTCATGTAAAATCTCATGTCCATCCGACAGACTATGCAGCACTTCATATATATTGGACGACTATTTTAAGTACTGATGGACGACAGACAGGTATGACTAAACAATATTTACTTCATGAAACTGCGAAGAATTTTGTGAGGAGTAGCAAATAGACTGACATTCAGTATAATATTTACTTTATGTTTACATTAATGTTAACATTTTATATCCTCTGCCTTGTTTCAAAGGTGTAAACTTTGCTACGGCAAACATTTGCTTAATCGTAATACTGGAACAATATTTCAGACACGATAACTCTCGAAGGGAGTAACCGATATCATCACAACTTTGCAAATCATAACATTTATTCTAAACATAAATCATGTTCGAACAAAATTGTGCTGAAAATTAATATTATAATATCATGAGAATAAACTATTCGATTTAAAACAAAAATTTGACCAATATTACCTAATATTTTGACCAAGGCTGCATAATGTTGGAAAAGTGGATATGGGTCAAGGTTTTGTAATTATACCCTACACAACTATGTTGTCAGGATATTATAGCTTTGTGCAGCCCCAAGAAATTGTAACGCCGCGAAATATTGATCCTAGACCTACCTTTAAGTATACCGATCGTCATATCTCGACTAGCTGAGTCGATTTAGACATGTGTGTCCGTCCGTCTGTCCATTATACTTTGTAAACACGATACAGGCCACAGTTATGGACCAATCTTCACGAAATTTTGCATGTAGGACCGGTTCTGGCCAAAAAAGACCCATATTGTTTTTGGTAAAGATAGGTTAATATTTAGGTTAATATTTAATTTAATGGACTAAAACTTAACTTTTGTCAGTTTTTCTAGTCGCTCCAGAGGCCGCAATTATGGCCCAAACATCACGAATTTTTAGCGGGTCAAATGGACCCCGACTTATGTGTGAAAAATGACAAAATTTTCCCCTGAAGGATATAGACCCAATAAGTGGATTGTATATCCAAGAGGAGTGGTTGACCTTTATACCAATTATATCGTCGCGACTGCCACATCCGAGTTACACCTAAATATTAACAGGTGCTTACGTATTCAGATATTTTTTAGTGACCCATTACCACATTAGAGTGCGAAAATATAGCGTGGATCGCTTTGAAAATCTCTATGCGGATCCAGGTATGGTCAAGGACAAAGCATATATTTCGGTGATGATCAGATAATAATATGGGGATGACGTGGACCGAAAATTTTTTGGTGGTTTTTCAAGGCGATCTAAAAGGTCGCAATTGAAAACTGAACATTACAACACAACCCACGGCGAAGGAAATTTGGACAAGTAATTAGAAGGGCTGTACTGAATAATATTTGTTGACCTCTAGTCGGTCAAGAGGGTGCAAATATCGCGAAGTATTGCCCAAGCTCAGAAAGTATTACCACAGAAAGTTAGATGTTCGTGGAAGTTGTGTAGGGTATCATATGGTCGGCCCCGTCCGACTATACTGCTCCGCTCATTGGTTTTTTATATCCCATATGTAGAGAATGCAAAATCCAATATTCATCCAAACTCTGCGGATCGAGATAGACATATGGTTCCTTTTGAGAATATAGATGAAATCACTTTCTGAGTTGATTTATGCATGTCCGTTCGTCCTTGAATTTTTGTGAAATTTGGCACATGATTTAGATGAAATTTGGCACAGCTCACGTATTTGGCCCAAGGACAAACTCTCTTGAAATTGGAGAAAATCGGTTTAGATTTAGATATATCTTCTATATATATTTTCGTCTGATTTTATGTATATGGTGCACCAAACTCCCAAGGTTAGACCGATTAATACAATATTTTGCAACAGCCTACCGACTTAAGTCCAGTTTGATGTCCGTGAAGTTTTGTGGAAATTGGTTCAGATTTAGATATAACTCCAATACATATATTCGTCCGATTTAATGTAAATGGTACACAAAAATCCCTATATTTATTTCGATTTCCACGAAATCGATTCAGATTTATATTAGCTCCCATATATATTTTCATCGATTTTAGGTAACTAGTGCACCAAAGTCCCTTTATAAACTTCGATTTGCAAGAAATTTGGGATAGAGCACTGAACTGAGATTAGAATGATTAGTGGTGAACTTCGTGAAAATCGGTAAAGATTTAGATATATCTCCCATATACTTTTTCGTCCGATTTTAGTTAAATAGTGCACCAAAGTCCCTTTATATCCTTCAATTTGCACGAAATTTGGCATAGCGCACTGAATTACGTCTAGAATGATGTGTGGTAAGTTTCGTGAAAATCACTTCAGATTTAGATATAGCTCCCATATATATTTTCGTCCGATTTTATGTAAATAGTGCACCAAATTCCCTATATAACGTTCAAATTTAGCGTACTGTGCTGTAAGTTTCGGAAAAAATCGGTTCAGATTCCGATATAGATCCCACATATACTTATATATTCGTCCGATTTTATATAAATTGTCATAAAACTCCTATTGTTTGTCCGATTAACACGAAATTTTACACAAGGTATCAAATTAAGACTTGAATGACGTTATTGCGTTTTTTTTTTTTTTTTTTTTGAAATTGGTGCAGATGCAGCCATAGCTTCTATATGTATTTCGAAGTGGTGTCTGATTGAAATTAAATTTTTAACAGTGCGGCGTACTGAATAGCGTGTAGCAAAAAAGTCGCAGGATACCTCTATCACCCGACATGTCACTTGGCGATCTTACATGACTCACGACATCAATTTTCTACTGCGCAACGGCTGTTTAAGACGATATTCATCCTGGACATTGCTTTGGTCACGATTGCATTCAATAAACATATTTTCCCTATAACGTAAGATTTTGTTCCATCGTCATGCTAAGATTTGTCTGCATATGTCGAAAATTGCAAACATAATGTCACGAAAATTTGCGCCAAATTCTATTTTTGTTTGAGAAATAAATTTTCCACACAACACATGATGGTACGTTACTGAGTACGACGAATATACTAAGAAATTGAAAACTTTACAAAGGAAATTTCAGATTGCATAGGGTATCCTATAGTCGTCCCCGTCGTTCTTAGTTTCGTCCCTTAGTGGTTTTTCATGACGTAGTCTATGACGACAACAAAATGCATTTTTCAATTTTACAGAAAGTTTGAGAGAAACGTCCACTGCAGAGCGGCAGCAAGAGCGAGAGAGAGAGAGTAAGAGAAAAGTTATTGCATTGAAAAGGTAAAATAAAAAAACAGTTTTTTCAAGGTCAGATATTTGCATGACTGTCTGTCTGTTGGTCGGCCTGTCATTCTGTCTGCTGTTCCGTTGGGTGGGTTGTAGCCCAAAGTAATAACAGTTGGATGAAATACACATGATTCATAATGGCAGGTGTCATTGGATGAACACATACACATTCGTGGGCACATGTGTGTGTATGTGAGAGTACATGTGCCTTAATGTATATGGTTGGTGTGCAGTGGTTAGATATGGAGTGTATAATTAAGCTTATTATGTCACATTATAATGCGATGCTGATGATTTGTTATTGTCTTTAGATAACTTTAGGCTCATTATTCCATTGAAACTAAGGGGGAGGATGTTTGTTTAATGGCAGGCTGTTATGAATCTTGTTGTCATCATCAACATGCTGTTGTTGTTGTTGGCGGTGATGGTGTTGCTGCCGCTGCTGCTAATAAAAGTGTACGAAGTTTTTATGACGGCAAGGGTAAGCGAATTTTGTTTTAGCCCATATCTTCTATGTTCCATTGGCACTCGATACAAACACAGTAAAAACCTAACGCACACACACACGCACACACAATCGTGGTATACATACACAAATACACAAACACACTCGTTGGTTATAATAACCTAAACGTCCTTAGCCTTATTTTCTTTTCGCACACACAAACACAAATACATTTCCCTATAATATTCACTGTTAGACACAATCTCATTCGCAATTGTAGCTCCGAGAGGGGTGCTGTTTTTGTTTTTCCTCTTTAAACACATTATGCAACCAACCAAACTGTTTGCCTTTAAAGCCTTTATTTTCTTTGGGGCCAACAACTTTAGACAACAAATCGTACACTTACATTCGATTTAGTAGTTTAGACATTGACATTTAATTCCCATAGACATTTTCGATTTCACTTTCAGCTTTTAGCAAATTTTTAATAAATTTCCATGGCGATATTTTCTTTTGTGATTTTGGTTTTTTTCTTAACTTTTCACTTTCACTTTTCACAGTTATTGATTTTCAAGCAAATACAACTTGTTATCCTTTTATGCTCTTTGGCCTTTCGTGAAACAAAGAATTTCACTTTTTTTTCAGGAGAAGAATTTCAATATTCCTTATTTGTTGTTATTTAATTTTTTTTTAATTTATTTTTATTTTATTATTTTTTCGAGTTTTTTATTTCTGCAATATTCATCTTTTTTCAAATATTTTTTCTTTCCACTGTTTTCTTTTTTATTTTTAAACTTTCATTTGTTTCTCTTCAATAATTTTCATTGAAAACGTAAACGCGTTCATGCCATACGCCGCTCTGTTGACACGTTAACCATCGAAACTCAACTGATTCTGCAATATGTGTTAAGTGCCTTCCCGAACATCTGAAAAATCTTTTAAATTCTTGTTACAATGTTTTTTTATCACCTCAGCCAGCCCTTGCAAAAAAAACAAGAGGAACATAAATGAAAAATACTGGGAAATTTCGAAACTGCAAATAAACCTGCGCTTTCAATAACTGAATGAGAGAAGAGAATACCACATAACTCTCCCTCTATAGACATATTTCTCTTAACATCAATTTCACTATTCACTAGTTTTGTTTACACATTTTCGCACATTATTTTCCATTGTTTATTATTTGAATATCAACTGAGTTTTTTTATGGCAGAATTTCCTTGGCAGGGGTATGATTATCGTTAGTTCTTAAGAAACCTTGGCACCTCTAGTGTTTGCACAGTGTAACGATGTGTGTGGGAAATCGAAGAAAATACTTTTATTCACATATAAAGATAAAATTGTCGTACCGTTTGTAATTATTTTATGCGTTATAAAATATATTCTTGATCAGGGAAACAATGCGATACGATTTAGCCATATACGCCAGTTCATCTGTCGTTGTTTGACTTAATTTTACATTTTTAATTCTGAAATCACACAATCAAAATTGTCAAATTTCACTATTAGTAATTATTAAGATCGGTCTGCGTTTTGGTGATGGCCTCATGTACTGCTAAACTGAGAATATCAGACATATTTTTTCATACGTCATTTTCAGTATGTTTCAGGTCCCATTTTTAGGTTTGTATTACGTTTTCTTGATTTTAGATATTTGTAATGCCCACCTTAAGGGAACCCCACCCATTCAAGATTTTCAATGGGCTGGTAAATCAACACCAATGCCTGTTGAGGTTTGTAACTTTGCACATATATATTTGAAGATTTAAAAGAGAAGAAAAATAATTTACAAACAAATTTGTTATTGTTTTGTTGTTGTTTTTTGTAATTAAAGGAAAATCCTTATTTTTGATGGCGGGCATGATAACTCCTCACTGGAACATCGGAATCCGAAAATTCCTACGGTGTTAGAAAGAGTACAGGTCTGGCTCTCGTATGAACTAGGATTATTGACTTCGCTTTTAGGGTAGCCCTCATAGCTTTTGTGCAAACCAGTTGTAAAAATACGTTTACATTGTACCGGATTTGGTTAAACCAGTGAGATTAAACTGTCTATTCCTTTGAATATATGCCAAATAAATCCTCATAAAGTACGATAACTCAGTAAAAAGTTCTAATGTAAATGCCGTATTTTTTTGTGCTCACTGGGTAGAAAATCTTCTTACTAAAAATTATCAATACTGGTCCACCGTTTAGGGTAGCCCCATATAATGGCAGCCCCCAATATTCTGAATTTTGAGCTACAGGTCTTCGATACGACGAGCCCCAGGTATTTGATAAGAAAACCTCCAGCTCTTCCAATATAAGAAGACATATAGGTCTTCGATAAGAAAATATCCATGATTTCGATAAGACGAGCTCAAGGACTTCAATTAGAAGACCTGGAGATCTCCGATAGGAAGACCTGCAGATCTCCGATAAGGAGACCTCCAGGCCACCAGCTCTTTGATAAGAATAGATCCAGTTCTTCTAAAAGAGTATCTCCAGTTCAGTAATAAGAAAACCTCCATGTCTGCTATAAGAAGACCTCAACTAAGATGAGCTCCTGATCACGTTTTCCAAGTGAAAAAGCGTTAAGTTCGGCTGGGCCGATCTTTGGATACCCTCCACCATAGAAATACTGACAGGTACTTTAAATGAAAATATAGGGAAAATACCAAAAAGTGCACCTATACCGACATTTCTACAAACCGATTATGTAAACCATAATACAAATTTCAGAATTGTAATTGATAATTATTGATAATTATACCCTCAGTCTTATGGCTGATGAGGGCGTATAAAATTTGACACGGTGAAAATGACTCTCATCGAAATATTGGTTCTAGACCCCATGTTTCTTTGGAACAAAATTTTTTAGAAAGTTTTGATTTCATTCAAACTTTGCCCATCTTACTATTTCTTCCAATATTTTTCAAGTTCGAACATAGGGAATATCGGTCCACTCCTTCAGCGACTTTGGTTGAAAAAACCAAAATACTGAAAATTTGGGGGTACCCTTATATGGGAGGTATGCCTAAACGTGGACCGATATAGCCCATCTTCAAACTTGACCTGCATGCAGACAAAAGACGACTTTGGTTGAAAAACGCGCTCAAGAACCCCAAAATACTGAAAATTTGGGGGTACCCTTATATGGGAGGTATGCCTACCTCTTCAAACTTGACCTGCATGCAGACAAAAGACGACTCTATGCAAAATTTTGGCATTCTATCTCAATTAGTTTAGACGCTAGAGTTATTACAACAGGCAGACGGACATGCTTAGATCGTCATGGATTTTTACGCTGATCAAGAATATATATACTTTATAGGGTCGGAAATGATTATTTCTATGCGTTACAAACGGAAAAACCAAACTAATATACACTCCATACTATGGTGGAGGGTATAAAAAGGGGGTTATATGGGGACTACACCAAAAAAGGGGGGCGAATTTTAATAATTTTTGGTAGGGAGATTTGTTACCATATACGACTACAAAATACCAAATTGCAGCGAATTCGGTTGTAAAACGAGCTCAAGAACCCTAAAATACCGAATATTGGTGGTACCCTTATATGGGGGCTACCGAAAAAATTGACCTATAGTCGTAATTTTTGTGGAGAAATTTGGTACCTATTAAGAACTCAAAATACTAAATTACAGCCAATTGGGTGGAAAAATTCGATAAAAACCCCCAAAATACTGAAAATTGGGAGGTACCGTTAGATGGGGGCTACAAGAAAAAAGTGGACCTATATTTATAATCTTTTGTGGAGACATTTAGTACCCAATAATAACCCAATGTACCAAATTTCAGCGTATTCGGTTGAAAAACGTGTTCAAGAACCTCAAAATACCAAAAATTGGGGGGTACCCTTATATGGGATCTATGCCTAAACGTGGACCGATATACCATCTATACCATCTTCGAACTTGACCTGCCTGCAGACAATAGACAAACCTATGCAAAATTTCAGCACCCTATTTCAATCTCTTCAGAAGATAGCGTGATTACAACAGACGGACGGACGGACATGGCTAGATCGTGTTAGAATTTTACCCTGAAAAATATATACTTGGAAAATATGGTAGAGGGTATAAAAAAAATTGGAAAATATGGCTAGACAAATGCAAAATATCGAAAATAACCTCTATATATAGCGGAAATATCGATTAATGCTGATTTGAACCAAGGCCGAAAATAACCTAGGAGCTACATCGTAATTTGAAGCGATTTCAACAAAATACACAAATTTAATACACTACCTTCAATTTAGAACGTTGTAAGAAATGTCGGATAAACATTGGGGCTATTGCAAAATCGGGCGAAAATGCAGAGGGGAACAATATCATAACCTGAACTGATTTTCACCATCCTTGCGCCAAATAAATGGGTCAATTTCCATCTTATTCGGGCGTGCAAAAATTGAGTACGTGTATATCCTGAAAATTAACTATGATTCTATCTCATGTCCTTATTGCGTATTACATACATACACATACATAATATACAATGCCACAGTCTTGTGTAGGGTACAAAAAGTACCTTCATTTATGTTTAAATCCTACCACTGTGCTATTAGGCTAACTAAAACAATTTATTATAAGTAGTACGTATGTATGACAATTGTTTTGTGTTTTGTATGGCTTATAATTTCGGTAAGTAGCCAATGCTTCCTCGTCCTGTCGAACTTGATGCTGTTCAAATAATTATTACTTATGCCTGAGTTTAATGGCATGTCATAGTTTTATTCCAGCTGCCAGTTTCTCGAGCAAAAGATGTGGCACATGAAAAGTTTTATGTTTTGTGGTCTATTTATTTATCCAACAAAAATATATGGGTGTTATATAGACTTTTCAAAGAAATATTAAAATAAATTTTATGCAAGAAGAAGAAGATGAAGTAAAAACATTAATATTTATTGTATTTATATTGGATTTTTGTGCTTCCTCGGTTCATTGTTTATTTTTGTGTTGAACTTTAATTCGTGACAATTGTGAGAATTATTTTCTTTTAGGTTTTGTGTGACTTGTTGATATATTTTGGGGTGGTACATGAAATGGTTGAGTATGCTTATATGTATAAGTAAAAAATCAATACTAATAATATATTAATATCTTCAAACACAAAATATGATTGTCTCTCCACATCCATTGATGTTCCCAAGGAAGTCATTAAGGTCTACTCATCTTTCTTTTGTTTGTAAACGATTTATCAAATACAGAAATGTCGCTAATATCGGTATATGATGTCAATTTGTTTATCATCTATAATTCTATGTAGCAAGCTGACTTAATTAAAAATTAGCCTTTCAAAATTAAATAGCCTTTTGGAATACAGTGGAAGGGCAGTAAAAAATGGTAGAAAAAGTATGCAAGATTGAACGAAGTTACACCCGAATTTCACTCCACCTCCTCCTCAGACTCCACGAAAATTATGACGTCTCAGGGAGAACAAACTACTGTAGTACAAAAACCAGTAAGGAAAGTAGTAAAGTCGGACGGGGCCGACTATATGATACCCTTCACCACTATGGTACGTCGGGCAAAATTTGATGTCAATCTGACTAACATGAGGAGTTTTATGCCCAATTTACTTGAAATCGGGCGAAAATATATATGGAAGCTCTATCCAAATATTGAGCGATTTCAAACAAACTTGTCACAGGTTAGGTTATACTAATTTCAGAACGTTTTGTTCCTATTGGTTCCTTAGTACGTCAATTACTTAAAATCAATCTATAATAAAAGGGAGCTATATCTAAATCTGGACCGATTTTCACCAAACTTGGCAGACATCATTCTAGGCTCAATTAAGTACGTTATGCCAAATTTCGTGCAAATCGAAGGATATATAGGGACTTTGGTGCACCTTTTACATGAAATCGGACGAAACTATATATGGGAGCTATATCTAAATCTTGACCTATTTTCACCAAACTTGGCAGACATCATTCTAGACTCAATTCAGTACGTTATGCCAAAATTCGTGCAAATCGAAAGATATTTTGCGACTTTGGTGCACCATTTACATCAAATCGAACGAAACTATATATGGAAGCTATATCTAAATCTGGACCGATTTTCTCCAAACTTGGCAGACATCACTCTAGGCTTAATTTAGTACGTTATGCCAAATTTCGTGCAAATCAAAAGATATATAGGGTCTTTGGGCACCATTTACATGAAATCGGACCAAACTATATATGGGAGCTATATCTAAATCTGGACCGATTTTCACGAAACTTGGCAGACATCATTTTAGACCTAAATGATTAGGCTGTACCAAATTTCGCGCAAATCGAAAGATATTTTGCGACTTTGGTGCACCATTTACATCAAATCGGACGAAACTATATATGGGAGCTATATCTAAATCTGGACCGATTTTCTCCAAACTTGGCACACATCACTCTAGGCTTAATTTAGTACGTTATGCCAAATTTCGTGCAAATCAAAAGATATATAGGGACTTTGGGAACCATTTACATGAAATCGGACCAAACTATATATGGGAGCTATATCTAAATCTGGACCGAATTTCACGAAACTTGGCAGACATCATTCTAGACCTAAATGATTAGGCTGTACCAAATTTCGTGCAAATCGAAATATATATAGGGACCGTTTACATCAAATCGGTTAAATATATATATGGGAGCTATATCTAAATCTGAACCGATTTTTCCCAATTTCAATAGGGTTCGTCCTTGGGCCGAATAAGTGACCTATGCCAAATTTCATCCAATTCGGATCATAAATGCGACCTGTACTTTGTTTACAATTTAACATGGACAGACAGACGGACGGACGGACATGCATAAATCAAATAATCAAACATATGCACAAAGACATAATACCATGTACCACAGTGTGGTGAAGGGTATAACGAGCCTCATTAGGTTCGACCGGCCGGAAATAAAAACTAATGGTCATAATAATGGTTACATTGGATATAAACACCATCGAATCGTACCAAGAACTTCAATGTAGAACTGTAAAAAAAGTAAAGTTAAAGTTAAATTCGGCACGGCCGAACTTTAATAATCCTCAACTATGAGGTGCACATTTAAAATTCCTTAAATCGGTTAGGACTCTTATATGGGGATTATGAAATGCATTTTGTGTTAGTTGTTATTTCATGCTCTGAAAAAATAATGTCCAAAAATTAGACCCTTAGTTTGAAAAGTTGGGATGGGAACTTCATGATACCGAAAATTAAATGTTTATTTTGAAGCATTAAACTATTTTAAATAATTTTTGGACAGAAGTTTTTTCTTCAAAAACCCGATATCAGAAAATATAGTTACTTCGATGAGAAAATTCATTTACATTGAGCTGCATAAAACTCGGACAAATTTTCGCAAAAATATATTTTGTCATGCAATATCATGGAATGCCAAATTACAGCCACAACAAAAAATGTGTCTAAAAACTTCAAAATACCCACGAAGGGATCTAGCTTGCTATGGAAGATATATAAAACAAGTAAGGAATGTAGTAAAGTCGGACTGGGCCGACTATATGATACCCTTCACCACTTTGAGTATATTCTACATATGTATCCTAACATACGTCGCCTTTTCCAAGGAACATTGACATGAAATTGAACGAACTTAAATATGCGATCTGTATCTATAACTAAACGGACTAACATCAATTCCAACACATGCCATTCTGCAACCTATTCTATACTTTGAAAGTAGACTTAAAGCAAATTATACACATGCTATTTGGTATGCTTCACTATTTAAAATGTTTCAATCAAAACATGAATAGGAAGCTATGCTATATATAAATCTGACTCGATTTTCTCGAAACTTGGCACACGTCATTCTCGACCTAATTTAGTACTCTATGCCAAATTTCATGCAAATCGAAAGATATATGATATAAGAACTTTGGTGCCCCATTTACCATAAATCGGACGAAAATATATATGGGAGCTATATATAAATCTGACCCGGTTTTCTCGAAACTTGGCACACGTCATTCTGGACTCAATTCACTACATTATGCAACATTTCGTGCAAACCGAAAGATGTATAAGGACTTTGGAGCACTATTTACATAAAATCGGACAAAACTATATATGGGAGCTATATCTAAATATAAACCGATGTTCACGAAACTTAGCACACATCATTCTGGACCTAATTCAGTTCTCTGTACCAAATTTCGTGCAAATCAAAAAATATATAGGGACTTTGGTGCACCATTTAACTTAAATCGGCCGAAACTACATATGGGAGATATATCTACATCTGAACCGATTTTCTCGAAAATTGGCACACATCATTCTGGACCTAATTCAGTACTATATGCTAAATTTCGTGCAAATCGAAAGATATATAGGGACTTTGGTACACCATTTACCTTTAATCGGACGAAAATATATATAGGAGCTATATCTAAATCTGAACCGATTTTTCCCAATTTCAATAGGGTTCGTCCTTGGGCCAAATAAGTGACTTGTGCAAAATTTCATCCAAATCAGATCATAAATGCGACCTGCACTTTGTTTACAATTTAACATGTACAGGCGGACAGACGGACGGACGGACATGCATAAATCGACTCAGAAAGTGATTCTATTCTCAAAAGGAACCATGTGTCTATCTCGTTTCCTTTTGCCTGTTACCAACTTATGCACAAATACATAATACCCTATAACACAGTGTGGTGAAGGATATAAACATGAACTTATATTGATAATTTTTTATACCCTACACAACTATGTTGTCAGGGTATTATAGCTTTGTGCAGCCCCAAGAGTTTGTAACGCCGCGAAATATTGGTCCTAGATCCACCTTTAAGTATAGCAATCGTCATATCTCGACTAGCTGAGTCGATCTAGACATGTGTGTCCGTCCGTCCGTCTGTCCATTTTAATTTGTAAAAACGATACAGGCCAAAGTTATGGACCAATCTCCACGATTGCATGTAGGGAGGGTTCGGCCCAATTAAGACCCCTATTGTTTTTGGGAAAGATCGGTTAATATTTAGGGGATGAAATGGAACAAATACTTAACTTTTGTCGGTTTTTCTGGTCGCTCCAGAGGTCGCAATTATGGCACAAACATCTCGAATTTTTACGTGGAGAAGGGGATCGGGCAAAAGAATAAGCATGCCTGTTTTGATAAAGATCTGTCAATATTTAGCGGGTCAAATGGACCCAGACTTTTGTGTGAAAAATTACAAAATTTGTATTCTGTAGCGTATATATTTACTCCTGAGGGACATTGAGCCAAGAAGTTGGTAGTATATCCAAAAGGATTAGTTGGCCTTTAAATTGATAGCAATTATATTGTCGTATGTACTCAGATGTGGGAATTGCACGTAAATATTTAGAGGTGCTTACATATTCAGATATTATTTAATAAACCATTAGACGGCGGAAATATAACGCTGATGATCAGATAATAATTTTTGGATGAAGTGGACCGAAAACTTATTTTATTTATTTATTTTTGTTTGATTCTACAATTATAAGCCGAACATCGCAACACAACCCACGGTGAAGGGAATCTAGATAAGTAATTAGAAGAGTTGTACTGAACATTAGTAATATTCGGAAAATATGTCAGTGTATGGAAGAGGTGCTATTGACCTCTAATCAGGCAAGAAGGTGCAACTATCACGAAATATTACCCAGGCTCGGAATAAAAATCTGCAGAATGATAGTGTTCTGTGGTAGTTGTGTAGGGTATCGTATGGTCGGCCCAGTCCAACTATTCTGCTCCGCTCACTGGTTGTAAATATCAGTGTCAGCCCTTTCGTGCGGGAACCCTATGTACGAAATTATACCCCCATATATGGGAAAATGCAGTCAAAGCCTTCAAAATACCGAAATTGGTGAATGTATATCAAAACATAGCACTATAATATTATTTTGCACGAAGAATTGACACCCCAAGAGAACCAAAAAACAAGAAGCAATTCGCTTAAAAAAACTTGGCCAAGCCCCAGGAAGGGGGTACCATCATATCGAGACTACCCGGAATCTTAGACAAATATTAAACTTTTAGATAGAAAGATTTTCAACGCAATGAGAATTCAAAATATAAATATATATTCAATTTGGTTGGTTTGAATCTGGAACCCAAACTCCGAAAAAATCCGAAATTTGGGATATAGTTTTATAAGGGGAACGCCATACACAGGAGGCCCATGTTGGCAATATTTAGTAGGAAGAGAATGGAAACCTTAAACACCAATTATAGATTAGAGCCAATACTGAGGTGTAAACATACCATTATATTGGGGCTACCAAAAGAAGAAGATTTTTTACTCAACCCTTAAAAATGCCGATTATTGTGGTGTACCATTATATGGGGCTGCTCTAAGATGTGGACCAATATTGATAATTTTTAGTAGGAATATTAAATTAAAATATAAAATTACAGCTGATTATGTTGAAAAGCGGGTACTTACCGAATACTGGTAGGTACGCTTTTAATGATGGCCACACCAATACTTGGGCCGATATATTTCGTTTTCAATATCAATCATACTGTAAGCCTTTAAAGCTCCATATTCAATAGTGATATTTCTATCATGATTTAATCAGACGAACGGACATACAGACTAACAGAATTTTATTCATAGAATTTTTTATTAGGCATATTATGTGTAAAATATTCGCAATGTGTATCGGATAAAAATAGGCTAATGTCTTCATTTGCAACTGACTCTTTCCATCTGCCGTCTGTTAACTTATGACATGATTTGATTGAAACCACCATCCAAAAAACCCCAGTAGTTCATTGCGGACAGCCATTGTTGTGTTTTGCCATCGATGTTCGTAGTAATTTGTAAACGTTAACATGAAACGTAAACATAAACATAAACAAATGGTGACTTTGACACAACAACAGAGAGCCACAACTCAGAGATTTTAGCGATTCTGCGCTTTGCAAAAATAATGGAGAGTCCACAAAAAATCCCCCTATTTATATTCAACACAGTCTGAAACGAATTGTGGGGGCTGGAGGTGTTGTACAAAACAAAACACATTATATATTCCAGACAATGTTAACACCAACGCAATGTTATTTGCTTTGCAGGAGGGCTCAAGGAACGTTCTGCAAAAAATCTGATTTTTGTGTAAAGATGTTTTGTTCAAAACCTTCAATTTGTTTCTTAAAAAAGTGTTTTCTACCATCCACTTATCATCACCAATGATAATTCGGAGTATCGAGGCTTCATGCTTCAGCCAGTTATTATTTAAATTATGACAGCCACATTTCAACCCTTCATCGGTTTGACACCATTGTGGTGTTTGAACATGTGATTGTCGGCGATTATCTTTGTGTTTGTAGGTCTCTGTGTCAGTTGCGGCCAGCGATAGAGGCAATGTTAGCCTCACTTTGTACGTCACTGGGAAACCAACTCAGTTCGTTGTTCTCTTCATCGTCGTCATGTGCCAGATGAACTAATTCATGTTCTTGTCGAAGTTATCCGTGTGTGTGTGTGTGTGCATTCAGTCTTTAGACCAATACAAATATAAGCAGACATTACTGCAAATGTACACTCCAAAACACATACAGATATCCTGGGAATATTAAACCCCATATACGCTATGACCTTGAAAAAGGCTAATGATTTCGGAGCAACATAATAACAAAGAAAACAAAAAACAAAAACAAATGCGACTGACTGAATTTCTTCGGCTGCAGGCTTAACGACTGGAAACGTGTTCGCTTTCCACAAAATAATTTAATATTTTAATATTTGCAAAAATGTAATAAAAGCCAGACTTTATATTTCACTGCTAATGTAATAAAGTGTGTAATTTAATTAGTAAGATCTTGACATTAAGCAAGTGAATGGATGGCATATTCGTTTGTTACTCATCTAAATTTATAGTTAGTGTAAAATGATATGTCGATATAGACTTAGTTCAGTCTCTAAAAATCGAGATACTTTTCATTCATAAATATCCTTGGGAAGCTGAAGGTATCGATCGAATGGAGGGTCTATTAAGATCACTTTCTCTACATCAACCGTTCCTATTCCGCCCATTTATCTTCCAACGAAATCAAGACGCTAAAATTTAGCACAGGTGCCTATTTTATTGACAGTTCGAAGATGGTCTATAACGGGCCACGTTTAGGCATAGAACGTCCATATTATGGTAACTCTGAATCAAAATTGTTTTTCAAAATTGTTTTTCAAATATTCTCCAAAACATGGTGTACAACTCAAAATTTGTGGTACTACTTTGTCGTAGAAATAGGCTTCGTTGGATAAAACTCAAACACGTCTGTCGGTCTATGGAAATAACGATAGAAATCTCAAATGACATGACCAAAAAGTGCACCTATACGGACATTTCTACAAACCGATTATGTGAACCATAATACAAATTTCAGAATTGTAATTGATAATTATACCGTCACCCTTATGGCTGATGAGGGTGTATAAACTTTGACACGGTGAAAATGAGCCTCATGGAAATATTGGTTCTGGACCACATGTTTCATTGGAACAATTTTTTTTTCAGAAAATTTTGATTTCATCCAAAATTTGCCCAGGGAGATTTAGGAAGATTTGTTACCATATACGAATACAAAACACCAAATTACAGCGAATTCAGTTGAAAAACGAGCTCAAGAACCCTAAAATACCGAATATTGGTGGTACCCTTATATGGGGGCTACCCGAAAAAATTGACCTATATTCGTAATTTTTGTGGAGAAATTTGGTACCTATTAAGAACTCAAAATACTAAATTATAGCCAATTCGGTGGAAAAATTCGATAAAAACCCCCAAAATACTGAAAATTAGGAGGTACCGTTAGATGGGGGCTACAAGAAAAAGTGGACCTATATTTATAATCTTTTGTGGAGACATTTAGTACCCAATAAGAACCCAATGTACCAAATTTCAGCGTATTCGGTTGAAAAACGTGCTCAAGAACCCCAAAATACCCAAAATTAAGGGCACGTTTATATGGGGGCTATCCGAAAAAATGGACCTATATTTATAATTTTTTGTGGAGAGATTTGGTACCTATTAAGAACTCTAGATACTAAATTACCGCCAATTCGGTGGAAAAATACGATCAGAAACCCTCAAAATACTGAAAATAAAAGGTACCGTTATATGGGGGCTATCAGAAAAAGTGGATCTATATTTATAATTTTTTGTGGAGACATTTAGTACCAAATTTCAGCGTTTTCGTCTTAGAATTTTACCCTGACCAAAAATATATATACTTTATAGGGTCGGAAATGAATATTTCGATGAGTTACAAACGGAATGACAAAATTAATATACCCTCCATACTATAAGAACCCAATGTACCACATTTCAGCGTATTCGGTTGAAAAACGCGCTCAAGAACCCCAAAATACCGAAAATTGGGGGGTAATATTATATGGGAGCTATGCCTAAACGTGGATCGATATATCCCATCTTCGAACTTGACCTGCCTGCAAATAAAAGACAAACCTATGCAAAATTTCAGCACCCTATCTCAATTCCTTCAGAAGATAGCGTGATTACAACAGACGGACGGACGGACAGCCGAACGTCTTAGAATTTTACCCTGATCAAGAATATATATACTTTATAGGGTCGGAAATGAATATTTCGATGAGTTACAAACCGAATGACAAAATTAATATACCCTCCATACTATGGTGAAGGCTATAAAAAGTGTACCACACTTTTTAGGATAGCCCTCACAAAACGGTACCCCTCAATACTCGATATTTTGAAACTATCGGGCAGATTTTTCAACCGATTTGGATCTAATTTGATATTTTGAGTTCTCACAATATTTCTACTATCAATCTAGGTCCATGTTTCGGAGTATCTCTTATATTCGGTATTTTGAGCCTTTTGGGCAAGGGTTAGGGCTTTCACTGGGAAAAACATTTTCCTACTAAAAATTATCACTTTGTTGTTGTTTAGGGTGCACATCCCTAATTTTGGTATTCAACCAATTTCGGATATAATATTATATTTCGGATTTTCATTGCGTAGAAAATCTTCTAACTAGAGTGATCAATGTTTCCGGGCAGCATCCATATAATGGTACCTGCATTTTTATACCCTTCACCACACTGTGGTACAGGGTATTATGTCTTTGTGCATATGTTTGTAACAGGCAAAAATAATCGAGATAGACCCATGGTTCCTCTTGAGAATATGCATAGAATCACTTTCTGAGTCAATTTATGCATGTCCGTCCGTCCGTCTGTCCGTCTGTCTGTGCATGTAAAATTGTAAACAAAGTACAGGTCGCATTTATTATCCGAATTGGATGAAATTTGGCATAGGTCACTTATTTGGCCCAAGGACGAACCCTATTGAAATTGGGAAAATCGGTTCAGATTTAGATATAGCTCCCATATATATTTTCGTCCGATTTAAGGTAAATAGTGCACCAAAGTCCCTAAATATCTTTCGAGTTGCACGAAATTTTGTACAGCGTACTGAATTAAGCCTAGAATGGTGTGTGCTAAGTTTCATAAAAATCGGTTCAGATTTATATATATCTCCCATATATATTTTCGTCCGATTTAAGGTAAATGGTGCACCAATGTCCTTAAATATCTTTCGATTTTCACGAAATTTGGCACAGCGTACTGAACGCAGTCTATAATGATGTGTGTTAAATTTCGTGAAAATCGGTCCACGTTTAGGCATACCTCCCATATGAGGGTACCCCCAAAGTTTGAATATTTTGGGGTTCAATCAAATTCACTGAAAATTGGTAAAATTGGTTCTTTTTCGATACCAAATTTCTTCACTAAAAAGTATAAATATAGGTCCACTTTTTCTGGTAGCCCCCATATAACGGTACCTCACAATTTTCAGTTTTTGGGGGGTTTTGACCGTATTTCTTCACCGAATTGGCTGTAATTTAGTACTTTGAGTTCCTATTGGGTATCAAATCTCTCCACAAAAAATTATAGCTCCCATATATTTTTTCGTCCGATTTAAGGTAAATGGTGCACCAATGTCCAAAAATATCTTTCGATTTGCACGAAATTTGGTATAGCGTACTGAACATAGTCTAGAATGATGTGTGTTAAGTTTCCTGAAAATCGGTTTAGATTTAGATATAGCTCCCATATCTATTTTCGTCCGATTTTAGGAAAATGGTGTACCAAAGTACCTATATATCTTTCGATTTCCACGAAATTTGGTACAGCGTACTGAATAAAGTCTAGAATGATGTGTGTTAAATTTCCTGAAATCTGTTAAGATTTAGATATAGCTCCAATATATATTTTCATCCGATTTTAGGTAAATGGCGCACCAGAGTCCCTATATATCTTTCGTAATGAACTTAGTATAACCTATAAGTTAGATATAAATGCTGCACCGAATTCCCCAGATAACGTGTAGCAAGTTTTATTGAAATTAGTTCAGATTTAGATATAGTTCCTATATATATTTTCGTCAGATTTTAAGTAAAATGTGCACCAAAGGCCCACAGTTATATAGTTTATATAACCTAGCATGTGGAAAGTTTTATTGAAATCGGTTCAAATTTGGATAGAGCTACCATACATATTTTCTCCCGATTTTAAGTAAATAATGCACCAAGAACTCAAAATGTGGCCGAAATTCTGTGACAAGTTTCAATGAAATCGGCTTAGATTTCGATATAGCTTTTATAAATATTTTCGTTCGATTTGAAGTAAATGGTGCACCAAACTCCTCATGTTTATCAGATATGTATCCAAATAATCAACGTGTATCCGACTGATATATGCTTTAAATTGATTTACATAATTTTGTCCCATTGTAAGAAGCAACTCTATATCTGACCAAATGAAAAATTTAGTACAGGTTGCAGAAAGATATGTTTATGGGTCCAATTTAGTTTTACTGATCCTTAAAAATGCGACGTCTGTTAAGATTCATCTGTTGAATATACCCAAATTGGCGAAGAGTATCATATAGTCGGCCCCGTCCGACTTTACTACTTTCCTTACTGGTTTAATTTGTTTTTTTTTTCAGGTTCCCTTGATATTTTATATAAAAATAATTTCATAGAAATTTATTGCAATAAATAAATCTCTATACATTTATTGAAACATATGACCAAGCAACCTTTTTGACCATGGGGGTAACATCTGGTCATTGTATAAAACAAATCACTCATGGGCATTGTAGCAATTGTTGTTGTTCTTGTTAGTGTTCGCTTTTATACAATAGTAAAGAAATATAATTTATCTCTAAATAACAAAAGTTTATCCAAGTGGAAATATTACAAAGGAAGCCAACTAGCCTTGAACGAAAAACGAACGAACAAACAAAGGGAACAAATCCTTCCATATTGTCAGACAGGCAAACAAGTGACAATGTGTGCGTGTGAAACAACCTTCGACCACCTCACGATTCGCATGACCTTTGAAATCCGACCACTTGTTTTTGCATTTCGACCAACACATAAGGCAGCCACTGTAATCTGAACCCCCATTATGATGAAGAGCAAATATTTTTCAAATATGTGTATTTTTTATTTTCCAAAACCATGCTCGTTGAGAAACAACAAATAAATTTATTTTGTTCTATATTGATTTTCATTTATCCTGTGCTCTATGGGGTCATTCAGAAGAAAAATAGAAGAGATTAAAGAGAATATGGGTGAATTGCAGAGAATCATAAAGGGCAAGCAAGGATACACACGTTTGCAACAGTTAAAGGTCATAGTGTGTATGCAATGAGGATTTCTTGGAAAAATGTGCGGCAACAATTCAATAAAGTACGAAAAAAGGAAAATGTTTCTAAGTTCCCATTAATTAGTATTCCCCACATTTCATTAATTTGAATATAGGTTCAATTCGACGCCTCCGAAGAATAGTATGCTAAGTCTGAAAAGTGAGTTTTTCAGCATAAGCTCTCAAAGTATGGAAGTTTCTTATATCTTACGTGCCATGCTAAGAACATTTTTGCTTATTACTTTGGTTTGGATTGGCCGCTGATTACCAAAATTTCAGAGAATTTAAATTAAGGACCGTAGTATCTAAAAACGATTTCAACTAAACTCTGCAAAACCTAATATTTTATCGAAACCTGTATAATTTTGGAAGACAGGACTCATTAGTCCACTTTCTAGTATCTCCCCTAGAAATATTTCGAAAATTTGTAAATCTCATATGAAGCGAACGCAATAGCCAATTTCATCCAAACTTTGCACAACGCAATATTTTAACCAATCCTATCGGTCCTTTCTCCTGGTACCTCTCACTCAAAGTGTCAACATATCGAATATTTATAAATCTAATATAAAGCGAATGGAATGTCCGATTTGGTCCAAGCTGTGCACATCGTAACATTTCTTTCGAATATGGGGAATATCGGTTTACTCCTTCTGGTACCTCCTCCATAAATTTTGCTGAAAATTAACTGGGAACAGACAATCGGATTAGAACCAAACTTTGACACCCTCCATAGTTGTATGTTTGTTTTTCAAAATAATCGTTTCTGACCCCATGAAGAATATATATATTCTTGATCAGTGTAAAATTCTAAGACGATCTGGCCATGTCCATCAGACTGTTGTAATTACTCTAGCATCCGCAGAAACTGAGCTAGCTGTCCAAAAATTTGCACAGAAGTGCCAGAGCTGTATCAGTCGACGTGTAGGCATATCCCCCATATAACGGTACCTCCAAATTTTCTCTATTTTGAACACGTTTTGAACCGAATTGGCTGTTATTTGATATTTTGGGTTCTCATTACGTATTAAATATCTGTATCAAAAATGATCAATATTGAACCACTTTTCAGTGCAGCCCCCAAAAAAAAAGAATCCCCCTACCAAAAATGGTCAATATTGGTCCACTTTTTACGGAAGCTCTCATGTAACGGTACCTCGTATTTTAAGTATTGTTAAAACATTTTTTAACCGAATCGGCTGTACGTTGATATTTTGGGTTTACCAAAATTTATTTACCAAAAACTAGTAACATTGGTCCTCGTTTCAGTGCGGCCCCTATATTACGGTCATCCTCCAATTTACAGTATGTTCAGGGTTATTGGACATTTTTTAACACGTTAATAAAGTGAAATTTGAAAATAAGTGAATGCATAGTAAAACAATATGATGATGTGATTTTTTAATCCTGGTCGTTCAAATTCTATAACGTTTAAGAATTGAATCACTCAATTTTTATTTATTCGTCACATTTATTTACAATGGTTCTTGCCATGCATTTTATAGAAAATACTATTATTGCGGAAAAGCTCTCAATTTGTGAACGAATTTCCATTATAAATCCTTAAAAGTCGTAGAACTATTCAATAGCTAACGATGGTGTAGGATAACGCGAGAAAAAAAAATATGTTTTTGGTTCTCAGTGGCCCCCCAACACCCGAAGTGAAATCCTGGCTACGTCCCTGGTTACGGTCATATAACAGAGTGAGTTTTTTTAAATAATTGTTTGGAACGAAATCTCCCCACCAGAATTATTAACATTGGTCCACTTTTTTGGGTAGTCCTCCTGATGTTCGGTATATTGAGGAGTTTGACTACATTTGTTGTATTTACATGGGGTATCATGCCTTTTTTGGACAATAATGAAAAAAATATACTATGGTCGAGAGTTTTAAAACATTTACATGACACACTGTACATATATTGGTAAGTAAAAAGTATTTGCATTAAAAAATCAACTCCTCTATAATTAGACAATGTCTGACTAAAAATCTAAATCTAAATTGACTAATAGCGACGTGTGAATAAACCTCAGTTTCCCCCATCCAGTCAACATTAATGGCCAAGAATATTTCAAAGTTACATATGTACATATATTATAATTCACACTTTGTCTATTATGATGACAGTCTGACATTAATTACCCATTAGTATGTGCAAACTACAATCTCTCTCTGATGCCATGCATATGAGACATATATATTTTTGTTTTCCGCTTCCAGTTCTGCTGAAATGAATTTCGTTATAATGACAGTAAGTCAAAAAGTCTGTAAACTTTTGACAAAGTGCAGAGTAAGCATTTGGAAGTTATTTGAAAGAAACTTTTAAATGGATTTCACAGGATATGTTTTATGACAGAAAAATGAATAAACAATAACAAAAAAAAATTTTTCACGCATATCAAAAAATGCTCAGGATATTGGACATATTTATACCCTTCACCACACTGTGGTACAGGGTATTATGTCTTTGTGCATATGTTTGTAACAGGCAAAAGGAAACGAGATAGACACATGGTTCCTTTTGAGAATATGCATAGAATCACTTTCTAAGTCGATTTATGCATGTCCGTCCGTCCGTCTGTCTGTCTGTCCATGTTAAATTGTAAACAAAGTACAGGTCGCATTTATGATCCGAATTGGATGAAATTTGGCATAGGTCACTTATTCGGCCCAAGGACGAACCCTATTGAAATTGGGAAAAATCGGTTCAGATTTAGATATAGCTCCCATATATATATTTAACCGATTTAATGTAAACGGTCCCTATATATCTTTCGATTTGCACGAAATTTGGTACAGCCTAATCATTTAGGTCTAGAATGATGTCTGCCAAGTTTCGTGAAAATCGGTCCAGATTTAGATATAGCTCCCATATATAGTTTCGTCCGATTTCATGTAAATGGTGCCGCAAAGTCAATATATATCTTTTGATTTGCACAAATTTTGGCATAACGTATTGAATTAAGCCTAGAGTGATGTCTGCCAAGTTTCAGGAAAACCGGTCCAGATTTAGATATAGCTCCCATATATAGTTTCGTCCGATTTCATGTAAATGGTGCCCCAAAGTCCTTATATATCTTTCGATTTGCACGAAATTTGGCATAACGTACTGAATTGAGCCTAGAATGATGCCTGGCAAGTTTCGTGAAAATCGGTCCAGATTTAGATATAGCTCCCATTATAGTTTCGACCGATTTCATGTACTTGGTGCACCAAAGTCGCTATATATCTTTCGATTTGCACGAAATTTGGCATAACGTACTTAATTGAGCCTAGAATGATGTCTGCCAAGTTTCATGAAAATCGGTCCAGATTTAGATATAGCTACCATATATAGTTTCGTCCGATTTCATGTAAATGGTGCCCCAATGTCCCTATATATCCTTCGATTTGCAGGAAATTTGGCATAACGTACTGAATTGAGCCTAAAGTGATGTCTGCCTTGTTTCGTGAAAATCGGTCCAGATTTAGATATAGCTCCCTTTTATTATAGATTGGTTTTAAGTAATTGACGCACCAAGGAACCAATAGCAACAAAACGTTCTGAAATTAGTATAACCTAACCTGTGGCAAGTTTGTTTGCAATCGCTTTATATTTGGATAGAGCTTCCATATATATTTTCGCCCGATTTCAAGTAAATTGTGCATCAAACTCCTCATGTTAGTTAGATTGACATCAAATTTTGCACAAGGTACAAAATTGAGCATAGAATTACGTACTTGCGTTTTCTAGAAGTACAGACATAGCCCAACGGATGACCTATTTATATTTCTTTGAAGTCGATTTACATACTTTATGGATAGATCTAGGTAGATTCACATTTAGATAAATGTCACATATTTTATTTCATCCAATTTCATGTTAATAGTCCTGTTTAATATACCCATAGTGGTAAAGGGTATCATATAGTCGGCCCCGTCCGACTTTACTACTTTCCTTACTGGTTTATATTAAAATAGTTATTTGATTTGTTCCGCGTTTTGAGTTTGGTTCTAAGACTCTGTTGTAATCATTTCAGCTGCGGAGGATAGCGAGATAAGTAAGGTTCGATAATGAACTATTAGAAAGTAAGGTTCAATGTTTGGATGAAATCAAAATTTTCTGATAATGAACTAAGGCTGAGGTAGCCGTATTTACATAATCAGACCTACCCCCTGTGTGGGAGGTACCAGAAGAAGGCATAACGTATTGGCACAGCGTAACGTATTGGGTCTATAATGACATGTTTTTAGGTAAATGATGCCAAAACACCCTATGTTTGATACACATGAACTATACACTACGTAATGAATTCGGCATCCAATGGTCTGGGTTAAGTGTTGTTGATATTGTAAAAAATGTTGGTATAGCTTGACTATATTTCCTTCTGAGTTTTTGGAATTCACATAAATTGATACGTTTCTATCAATTTATGCCCATTTGTTTTATAGATTATTGAATTGTACCTACAACCACGTCAAGTTTTATATAAATCGATTGTTATTTCGATATAAATCCCACATACACTTTTGTTCGATGGTGCACCAAAGACCGAATGTCATTCAATTTACATGAATTTTTGCATAGTGTATCGTCTATAATTTCGAAACGGCATATTTCTTTATTTTCATAGGTTTTTAATAAAAAAAGAAAAAATACTTCCAAGGTGTCATTGGTAAAACAATCATATATTTAAACTGCATTTCATAACCTATGACTAGGAGAACAATGCCAATATGTATTTCCAATTCAGTAAACTTTCTGATAAACATAAATAACTGTGAAATTACATATTACACATACAAACGAATTTATTACATACAAAGAATTACACATACAAAGTATTTCAATTCCATTTCAATATTGTTTATACAAACTATTCTGTTTATACTGCACCCGTTGAATGTGCATGCCCTACGGCCGAGTATGATTGATATGGTCCGCATGTTTGTAAAACGTTTACGTTGACTCCAGAGTTGTATTTTGGTAAAGAGGTTGCGAGAAATGGTATGAAATTCACAATTATTAGTAAATTATATTATTGATATCAAAGGGTCGACACCGTCTGACTCTATAGACTCACTCACTGGTTTCATTTTAATTAAGTTTTTATTAAATACACTTGAATTAATATGCATCATATGTATTGAATGCCGATTACTCTTAGGCGAATGGAAATTAATTTATATTCATGAGTTTATGATCGACAAAAAAACACACACACACAAACGGAGAGAACTAGTCAATCGAATAAAAATTCCATTTCCATTTAAAATTTAAACATTCAGTTGAAAATGGTGTCATAGCAAATAAGGCAGCTATATCCCTAGTATCCGTTTCACCAGATAGCTAACCTCCATCATAGCACAATGGGTATATTAATGTTTTACTTCCGTATTTAACTCACCGAAATATTGATTTTCGATTTTATAGAGTATATATATATACATATATATTTTGTCAAAATGAATTATGTATGATGGGATCTGTATGTGGATATATTTAGTTCTTATTTCTGCAAGAATTGCTTCGAAAGACCTATTGGTCTCCAAGATATCGGCCAAAATCTATAGCAACCCAAAAATGATTATCAAAAAAATATTTTGCTTTTTATTATTATTTTAGAAAAAATCCTTACATAGCACACGCTTTGTTTTTATACCCTTCACCACACTGTGGTACAGGGTATTATGTCTTTGTGCATATATTTGTAACAGGCAAAAGGAATCGAGATAGACCCATGGTTCCTTTTGAGAATATGCGTAGAATCACTTTATGAGTCGATTTACGCATGTCCGTCTGTCCGTCCGTACGTCCGTCTGTCCGTCCATGTATTTTTGTGAACCAAGTACAGGTCGCATTTATTATACGATTTGTATGAAATTTGACACAGCTCACTTACTTGGCCCAAGGACGAACCCTATTGAAATTGAGAAAAATCGGTTCAGATTTAGATATAGCTCCCGTAATATAGTTTCGTCCGATTTAAAGTAAATGGGGCACAAAAGTCCTTATACATCTCTCGATTTGGACGAAATTTGGCACAGAGTACTGTGTTATGTCCAGAATGATCTGTGCAAAGTTTCGTGAAAATCGTCCGATTTAAGGTAAACGGGGCACCAAAGTCCCTATATATCTTTCGATTTTCCAGAAATTTTGCATAGCGTACTGAATTAGGTCTAGAATGTCGTGTGTCGAGTTTCGAGAAAATCGGGTCAGATTTAGATATAGCTTCCATATATATTTTCGTGCGATTTAAGGTAAAAGTCCCTTTATATCTTGCGATATGCACGAAATTTGGCATAGGATACTGAATTGAGTCTAGAATGACGTGTGCTAAGTTTCGAGTAAATCGGGTCAGAGTTAGATATAGCTTCCATATATATTATGGAAACGGGGCACCAAAGTCCCTATATATCTTGCGATTTGCACGAAATTTGGCATAGGATACTGAATTGAGTCTAGAATGACGTGTGCCAAGTTTCGTGATTTTAGGTAAATAGGGCACCAAAGTCCCTATATATCTTTCGATTTGCACGAAATTTGGCATAGGATACTGAATTGAGTCTGGAATGACGTATGCTAAGTTTCGAGGAAATCGGGTCGGAGTTAGATATAGCTTCCATATATATTTTCATGCAATTTAAGGTAAACGGGGCACCAAAGTCCCTATATATCTTGCGATTTGCACGAATAGGATACTGAATTGAGTCTAGAATGTGTAGCATGCAACGGTCGAAAATGTGGCAGATATTATTGGGATTGTCATTGACAGGAATGCACGCTTAGAACCAGCCTTATAGCTCGTCGGAGGGGGGGTTTAACAACCTTCAATGATCCCGCAACCACTGTGCTAACATTAGGATATTTAAAAAAAAAATACGTGCATTTTTAAAATTTTGGTTTTTAGAGGTAAATAAAAGACTTTTAAATCAAGAAGAAAAAGAGGAAACGGAAAATCATCAGTTGAAGTAGGTCAGATAATTAGATTTAACAGAGACGGAAAAGGAAAGCACACAATCAAATAACATAATGTAGAAAATTTAGCATAGAAAAGAGAGAGAGACCAAATGACGTAAGCAACGAGATGTATTGTTGCCCAAAGAGCCCACCCAACCGTGGTTGCAACACGTCGGATCCAAGTAAAGAGAAATTGTAGTTGCAACCCCTAAAATGTCCATAACAAGCCTTCACTCACATCCGGAGAACTCAAACAGATTTACTTTGATTTATTCAGAGTTCATTTTCTCTTTATTACAAAATTCAAATTCAAGAACAATCATTAAAATCTCTTAATAGTAGATAGACATTGGTATAGGGAATTCTGAAGGTAATAATTACCATTATATAATTTTTTTTTTAAACAAAAGAGAAAAATAGGTATAAAATGTATTCTAAATAAGAGTAATCAATTCCATCTAACATTCAGTATATTTTAACAAATATTGATATTGGCTAATAATTATCATAATGAGCTCTAGTGAAGTAAGTAGAAAAATTGATAACAGAATTTTGAAAAATAATTTCCTAAATTTAAAAAAAGTAAAACGTTTTTGTATATAAAATTAAATTATAAATTATTATAGAAATAACATAAAAAAATAAATATTCAAATAATTTTTCTAAATTCCAAACAAAAATACTTTAAACTTTTTTGTTAAGAAAGAAATTAAATGAATAAAAAAATTGAAGTTTAGAAAAAGATATAATTTGCTTATATAACGAAATATTTAATTCGAGTGTTATTTCAAAAATAAAAAAAAGCAACAAAAGAAAGAAGATCAACATTTTATATTAAATATTTTTTTTTTATAATTAATTTTGCTTTTAAAATTTCAAAACCAAAAAGTTTGCATTTTTTTTTCTTACGATTTGTAACCAAAAATCATTAATGTTTTGATCATACATTGATGTTGGATATACAAACGATTCAGTGTCTCATAACAACAACCATTGATAGAAAACAAGGTGACCATATGAAACATAATAAATAAAAAAGAATAAAAATATTCGAAAATTATTATAAAGAGTGGTGAGATTTTGGTTGCTGAATAATGAGAAATGTTATAAGCGGTAGACTTACAACACATCACACACACTGAAACATTAACATTTTAACATTGGCTATGCTGGTTACATTTGTAAAGAAACAACACTTAACAGATATTGATAGCAGTAGGTTTCAACGAAGACGAAACCTAGCTTAATGATCATTAAGTGTCATAAAAATTCCACAAAAAATATGGTTCAATATGTATATATAATGTGTTTGTTTCTTTACAAAAATGCAACGGGAGTCAGCCAATTGCTTGTTTTAGAAATAGGCAAATTATTTGTATGTTATTTTTGTTGTAATTTTTCGATTTTTTTTTCTTTTCTTTCTTTTGTTTTTTTTTTTGTATATAAAATTATGCAAATTAATGAAAAATTACACTCGATGGTAATAGAAAAGTTAAATTTTTACAAACATCACTATGAGTAATTATAGCAGTTAATGCGTTGCGTTTTCACTTGAAAATATTTCAAAAATCACTTAAAACTTTGAAAGGATATTTTATGATTTAGGGGCAATATTAAATAATTTTCAACAATTAATTTCACATTTTTTTGTTTGTATCTTTGCCCATTTTTATACTCCAATAGACTGATTTTATCCTCAATCTTTCACTAATTATAAAATTTTTCCGTCTAGGTTGTTATAATACCTGACTGGCAGAGACAATTTTTCTTAATTTTTTCTTCTTTTTGGTGTTTTTTTTTTTCACTTCACTTTGCTGGCAAAATATGCGGCGGTCTAACACAAGACGATTGCGTCGAACAAGAGATGCGCTTGTTGAGAGGTTTAATGTGGACTGAATTTGGAGTTTGAAATCGCCACCAATTGAGCCTGTTTTAGGTTCCAACTTCTATTCTCTCTATTTTTGCCTGTGGTAATATAAAGCCATTCAGCCTATAGAAGCAAAAATAAAGTAATGAGAAACACATTTTCCACACAGAAGAATTAATAATTACCGTCGAAGTGTTGAAAGGAATAAAATTAGATAGAAAATCTTATCTAATTTTATGGATAATTCGTCTCCTATAATCTAACAATGGAATCTAAAATCAACCAACTAACAAAAATAGGAGTGAAATTATTTAATTTCTTACCAAATTAAAATATAAGAATTGCTAAACTTACGGAGCGGAAAGGAAGATAATATCTTATATTTTTTTTTATGCAAAAAATAAAAAAAAATTATCTTTAGGTTTTGCAATTTGATGCAGCTTTAGATGTTGGTCTTGATCGTATGAGTTTCACTTAACCAAATGGAAGAGTGACTTTCAAAATTTTTACATGAAACCTCATCAGCCATTTTAGATAACGTTTCTATTCCAAAAAAAATTGGCAAGAACATAAAAAAATAAATATTGGTAGAACGACAATAAGCTGATAGGTCAATTTTGCACACATGCATAGATTGACAGACAGAGGTCGCCTTGTAAAAAGACGTTACAAAATAAATTTGAATAATAAAAAAAAATACAATAAAGAAAAAAGTAAAGGAAACCCATCAAAATCGGTCTGAAACGCCAGCGGCATTACAAATGACGTGTGCCAAGTTTCGTGAAAATCGGTTCAGATTTAGATATAGCTTTCATACATAGTTTCGTCCGATTTTAGGTAAATGGTGCACCAATGTCTCTGAAAATCATTCGATTTGCACTAATTTTGGCATGTGTACACCTCCTATATATATTTTCGTCCGATTTTAAATAAATTGTGCACTAAAGATGGCAAGTTTGCTTAAAATCAGTTCAGATATAGATATATCGTAGCTTCCATATACAATTTCGACTTATGTATTGAGATTAGATTTTAAGCAGTGCAGCATACCGAATAGCGTGTGTCAAGTTTGCTTTAAATCGATTTACACAAATCTGTCCCATCCTGTAGCATAGGCTCCAGAAAGTCATAAAAATCACATATTTAAGTTCGTTCAATTTCATGTCAAAATTCCTTCAAAAAGGCGACGTCTTTTCGGATACATATGTTGAATATACCCAAAGTGGTGAAGGGTACATATAGTCGGCCCAGTCCGACTTTACCACTTTCCTTACTGGTTATACCTGTATCTTTGTACATATGTTTGTAACACGCAAAAATAATCGAGATAGATCCATGGTTCCTTTTGAGAATATGCATAGAATCACTTTCTGAGTCGATTTATGCATGTCCGTCCGTCTGTCTGTTCATGTTAAATTAAAAACGAAGTACAGGTCGCATTTATGATTCGAATTGGATGAAATTTGGCACAGCGCATTTGTTAGGCCCAAGGACGAACCCTATTGAAATTGGCAAAAATAGGTTCAGATTTAGATATAACTCCCATATAGAGTTTTGGCCGATTTTAGGTAAGTATTCCACTAAATTCCCTATATATCTTTGCACGATATTTGGCACAGCGTAATGAATAAAGTCTATATTTTCCTCCGATTTAAGGTAATTTGTGCATCAAAGACCCATATATCTTTCGATCTGCACGAAATTTGGCACAGCGTACCGAATTGCGTCTATAATAATGTGTGCTAAGTTTCACGAAAATCGGTTCAGATTTAGATAAAGCTCCCATATATATTCGTCCGATTCCATGTAATTTGTGCACCAAAGTACTATATATCTTTCAATTTGCACGAGTTTTGGTATAGGGTACTGTATTAAGGCCAGAATGATGTTGCTAAGCTTCGTGAAAAGATCCATAGCTAGGCCGATTGACACAACGTACTGAAGTAATATAAATTAGTCTATGTCAAGTTTCCCTTAAATCGGTTCAGATATAGATATATAAGAAACACGCGCCGTCTGTTAGGATACATATGTAGAATATATCCCAAGTGGTGAAGGGTATCATATAGTCGGCCCAGTCCATCTTTACTATTTTCCTTAGTGGTTTTATAGTTACCGTTGCAGGTAACCACATACTATAAGCGATTTGGCGAAGATACTAATAAACCACGCGAATATTTTCTCACATTTACGTTCATTACATTATCCAGCAATATTTCATTTAATATTTGGTAATTTCTCGTCCTAATATCAAAATGAGAGTATCAAATAGAGTCGTCGTGACTTCAAAACATCCGAAATATGTTTAGAGTAATAAAAATGAGGTTTTACAAAATATAACGCGAGGACAGGACCTTAAAAACTATTAAAACCAAAATCCGACAATTAAATTATTTAAAAATATCGCAAAACCCCATTTTCAGACTTCGAAAACTTTATGGTCCATTAATACTTATCTAGGGACCAATATATGCGACGAAAATAGCAATAAGGAGGTCAGATTGAAAGATATGAATGGTTTTGGGGCAATAGAAATACATCTTATTTCGAAAATAAATAGATCGAACAGGTTATTCCCTGCTGCATTTTATTCGCAACTGAATGCGTATTCGTCACCAACTACAACAGTTTTTCAGAAGGCAATAAAATATGACGAAGAATGATGTTTTCTCCCCACTTCATGTACTATTTTGTAGTTTCTGATGTTTTAAACTGTTCGTATCTTTAAATCGCGTTATATATGTTGTAAAACCTCCTTTTTATTATTCTAAATATATTTGGGATGTTTTGAAGCCGCGACGACTATATTTAATACTCTCATTTTGAGATTAGGACGAGAAATTATCAAATATCAAATGAAATATTGCTGGAGAATGTATTAAACCTAAATGTGAGAAAATATTCACGAACAAATGCCGGGGTTTATTGGAATCGCCGCCAAATCGCGCATAGTGTGTGGTTACCCGCAATGTTTACTATAACCATGTAAAAAACCTGGGTAATATTTCGCGAGTTTTTTGACAGATCAGAGGTCAACAGTTCCTCTGCGGAACATTTTCCCAATCAATGAGTAACAAATTGCTGCATAAAATTTATTTTTTTTTTATTTTGCCAAAAAAATTTTGGTTCATGTGACCCGCTAAATATACATGGCAGTCAATCGGACTAGATCAGGCAGAACGTCTTGCCTGTTGAAAATTCCTGATGTTCGGCTTAAATTGTGGTATGTACAGCGATTAGAAAACCATACAGAAAATAGTTTTCGGTCCATTTCAACATCGAAATATCCTAGACCATAACCGAAAACGCATACAAGCTTTTCTGGCCATCAGTCCCACATTTCCGCCCTCTAGTTCAATGATTTTAATACTAAACAATATCAAAATACATAGACACCTAAGTAAGAATTTACGCTAAACTCCCAAATCCCAAGATATACCCCAATATAATTGGTATAAATTCAAATGTTAACGACAAGCAACTTCTCAGATATACAATCAACTTCTCAGATCTATGCCCTCTAGGAGTAAAAATATAGTTCATAGAATGAAAATTTTACCATTTTTCACACAAACGTCTGGATCCATTTGACCCGCATCAAAACTGCCATGTTAATTCTATGGTCAGATCCCTTTCTCTGTGTAAAATTTCTTGAGGTTCGAGTCATAATTATCGCCTTTAGAGAGACAAGAAAAACAGACAAAAACACAATTTTTGATCCATTTCATCCCCTAAATATTATTCTATGCTCAGACCCCTTTCTATGTGTAAAATTTTGTGATGATCGGATCATAATTATGGTCTCTAGAGAGACTAGAAAAATATACTGAAATAAACTTTTTTTATCAATTTCATCCCATAAATATTAACCGGTCATTACCAAAAACAAGAGGGGTTAGAACCCGTCCTACATGATAGATGTCGTGACGATTATAATGGACAAACTCTTGGGGCCACACAAAGCTATAATGCCCTGACACCAAGGTTGTTTAGGGTATAACTACCAAAAGAGATTTTTTGATCTCCAAATATTGTACAAAAATGTTGCTCATAAGATTTTTCCAAAGCAAGAAATCGACATTCTTATGTCTTCATCGCCTTTACCAATGTTACCCGATTCTTACTCGAAATATCTTAAATCTATGTACCCAAATAAATTTCAATTACATTATCGATTATGAAGAACTGCCAAACACGTTAATAACATTTATTTGCGAGATACAGAGTCACATCCTTAAATTTTTAGAACATGATTTTAAGATAATAAAACCGATTTTGGTATCGGTGTTAATCAGCAGATTGTCCATATTCCCGATTCCAATATATTTTTTTAATATACCCGATTTTAATATTTTTTTAATTAATTTAATATTTTTAATTTTAATTATTATTTATTAATGATTTGGTTATTGATTTTCTGCTCTCATTTCTAAATTTCGATCTCAGTTTGTTAATTGGTACTTCTGGCGATGTTCTAGTGTAATCAGAAATTGTAATTAGTGATTTAACTGGATCAAATGATCGAAGACGACGCATTGATTTATATCGATCATTTTCCACAACTGTTATCAACGGTTTCAAATCCAATGAGTCCTCTAAACGATATTTGTTATCATTTGCATATCTGTGTACATAATGTCCGGCATTGCGTAATTCTTGCGTTATGGTGCTAGCGGTGGTTTCATCATACGACATCAGAGACGATGTTATTGGGATAGCTGAAAATATATACAAATTATGCGAATATATTAGGAATAAAATCACTACAGAAAAACTCAATATTTGCGCATCACATGATCTGAAACTGGATCCACAATTCTTGAGGCCAACTTCTCCGCTGAGATGTGAACATTTTAAAAATAAGTAAAAAGGGCAATTAAGTTCGGCCGGGCCGAACTTTTTATCCCCTCCACCAAGTGGCGTGCATTCAAAAATATCTAAAAAAAAAATTCGGGAATTTCATTGTAAAGAAACACAAAAAAAAAACCGGAAAATTGGTTACGTCCCTCTACATAAGTTTCGCCAAACTCATATTTTAAAAATTAAATACATTTTGGAGGAAATGTGGTTAAGTGATTTAAAATACGCAAAGTGGGTTGTTATATTTAAATGGGAGCAATACCATAACCTAGGATACCCCTAAATGTGGATACACATAAACATAATCCAATATTGATCTGTTTGTTAGGGATATTTCCTAACAAACGAGAATCCACTATATCAAATTGGAGCCAATTCACTAATCTACGGAAATTTGGGAATATTGCACTTTAGGGCTGTTCTAAAAAGTGGTCCAATTTTGACCATTTTTGGTAGGACGATTTGATACCCCGTGTGCATAAAAATACCAAATTATAGTCAATTCGGGTAAAAACGTGGCAATTATCCCCCAAATACCGAAAAATTGATAATTTTAATATGGACATTTCCTGCCCAGTGAAAACCATAAATTCCAAATTACAGGCAACTTGGTTGAAAGTCATTGACAAAAGCGGCAAATATATAGACTTTTAAGGGATGCTGTTATTTGGGGGCAAACATCCTAGGATAATAACAATGCATCATGATGTCAACAGACAGATTTGACATATCGCTCATTTACTGCAAGATCAGTATAAATCAAAAATCGTTATGTTTGAGTTAATTATGCAGAATATTCACGTTGTGTAAAAAAATCAATGAATATCTCTTTCACTCTCTACGTTGTAAGTTGTAAATAAATTGAAAACTCATTTTCTGTAAAATCGATATTATTATTATTATCCTGACTTGTGTCTACTATTTTGGTTTGCAGAGATCTGAGGAGAATTTGTTCTATATACCCAATTTTGGGATTTAATGCAGATTTGGTAATCGATTATATCCAGGTACGATACAGTCCATTGATCAAGGAAAAATGTGTAGCCGAAGATTTTAATCGCCTGAAGATGCTGTTGAAGCGTTTTTAAATTTTTTAACTTTTTATACCCTTCACCACACTGTGGTATAGGGTATTATGTCTTTGTGCATATGTTTGTAACAGGCAAAAGGAAACGAGATAAACACATAGTTCATTTTGAGAATATGCATAGAATCACTTTCTAAGTCGATTTATGCATGTCCGTCCGTCCGTCCGTCTGTCTGTCCATGTTAAATTGTAAACAAAGTACAGGTCGCATTTATGATCCGAATTGGATGAGATTTAGCATAGGTCACTTATTCGGCCCAAGGACGAACCCTATTGAAATTGGGAAAAATCGGTTCAGATTTAGATATAGCTCCCATATATATATTTAAGCGATTTAACGTAAACGGTCCCAATATAACTTTCGATTTGCACGAAATTTGGTACAGCCTAATCATTTAGGTCCAGAATGATGTCTGCCAAGTTTCGTGAAAATCGGTCCAGATTTAGATATAGCTCCCATATATAGTTTCGTCCGATTTCATGTAAATGGCGCCCCAAAGTCCCTATATATCTTTTGATTTGCACGAAATTTGGCATAACGTTTTGAATTAAACCTAGAGTGATGTCTGCCAAGTTTCGAGAATATCGGTCCAGATTTAGATATAGCTCCCATATATAGTTTCGTCCGATTTCATGTAAATGGTGCCCCAAAGTCCCTATATATCTTTCGATTAGCACGAAATTTGGCATAACTTACTTAATTGGGCCTAGAATGAGGTCTGCCACGTTTCATGAAAATCGGTCCTGATTTAGATAGAGCTCCCATATATAGTTTCGTCCGATTTCATGTAAATGGTGCCCCAAAGTCCCTATATATTATTCGATTAACACCAAATTTGGTACAGCCTAATTATTTAGGTCTAGAATGATGTCTGCCAAGTTTGTTGAAAATCGGTTCAGATTTAGATATAGCTCCCATATATAGTTTCGTCCGATTTCATGTAACTGGTGCTCCAAGACCCCATATATATCCTTCGATTTGCACGAAATTTGTGCATAAGGTACTGAATTGAGTCTAGAATGATGTCTGACAAGTTTCATGAAAATCGGTCCAGATTTAGATACATCTCCCATATATATTTTCATCCTATTTCATGTAAATGGTGTTCCAACGTTTGGCATAACGTATTAAATCGGTCCAGATTTAGATATAGCTCCCATATATAGTTTCGTCCGATTTCATGTAAATGGCGCCCCAAAGTCCCTATATATCTTTTGATTTGCACGAAATTTGGCATAACGTTTTGAATTAAACCTAGAGTGATGTCTGCCAAGTTTCGAGAATATCGGTCCAGATTTAGATATAGCTCCCATATATAGTTTCGTCCGATTTCATGTAAATGGTGCCCCAAAGTCCCTATATATCTTTCGATTAGCACGAAATTTGGCATAACTTACTTAATTGGGCCTAGAATGAGGTCTGCCACGCTTCATGAAAATCGGTCCTGATTTAGATAGAGCTCCCATATATAGTTTCGTCCGATTTCATGTAAATTGTGCCCCAAAGTCCCTATATATTATTCGATTAACACCAAATTTGGTACAGCCTAATTATTTAGGTCTAGAATGATGTCTGCCAAGTTTGTTGAAAATCGGTTCAGATTTAGATATAGCTCCCATATATAGTTTCGTCCGATTTCATGGTGCTCCAAGACCCTATATATCCTTCGATTTGCACGAAATTTGGCATAACGTACTGAATTGAGTCTAGAATGATGTCTGACAAGCTTCTTGAAAATCGGTCCAGATTTAGATATAGCTCCCATATATAGTTTCGTCCGATTTCATGTAAATGGTGCACCCAAGACCCCATATATATCCTTCGATTTGCACGAAATTTGTGCATAAGGTACTGAATTTAGTCTAGAATGATGTCTGACAAGTTTCATGAAAATCGGTCCAGATTTAGATACAGCTCCCATATATATTTTCATCCTATTTCATGTAAATGGTGTTCCAACGTTTGGCATAACGTATTAAATTGAGCCTAGAGTAAAGTTTGCCTTGTTTCGTGAAAATCGGTCCAGATTTAAATATAGCTCCCTTTTATTATAGATTGATTTTAAGTAATTGACGCACCAAGGAACCAATAGGAACAAAACGTTCTGAAATTAGTATAACCTAACCAGTGACAAGTTTGTTTGAAATTGCTTAATATTTGGATAGAGCTTCGATATATAGTTTCGCCTGATTTTAAGTAAATAGGGCATCATGCTCCTCATGTTAGTCAGATTGACATTAATTTTTGCACAACGTAAAAAATTTAGCATAGAATTACGTAGTTGTGTTTTCTAGAAGTACAGACATAGCCCAACGGATGGCCTATTTATATTTGTTTGACGTCGATTTACATACTTTATGGATAGATCTAGGTAGATTCACATATAGATAAAAACCACATATTTTATTTCATCCAATTTCATGTTAATAGTCCTGTTTAATATACCGATAGTGGTGAAGGGTATCATATAGTCGGCCCGTCCGACTTTACTACTTTCCTTACTGGTTTTCTAACTCATTTATGTTAAATGTAGAATAAAGACGACTTTACAAATACCGCATGCTTTGACATTAATATTAAACCTAATGATCACATTATTATACATACCAATTAATTTGTATGTTTTAACTTTGATTTTATCCATTTTATCCAAAAGTGTTCGCTCATTGTGACCCCGTTGACAGTTACAATTCTTCTCGTTGTGGAACTTTATATTAAGTTTTGGTTTTACTTGCCGATCACTGCAAGGGCCACAAGAAATACACACATCTCGTTGCTGATCGCCAATAACATTTGTTGCTGAACAATTATTCGGCAATTGTTTCAACATGGCAATGTGTTTATCCACAATCACGAAACGTTTTTCTAAATCTTTTTTCAACGTTGGCAAAACGATGCGATCCAATTTACAATTTAACATCTGCTGGGTTTCTTGCATCGCTTCGCGTGTACTTTGCCACTGTTGTTCGATTTCAATACGTTTTGATTCCAGGTTACCAATTAAGGAATCGACAAGTTTTAATTTTGGCATTATCGTATCCGCCTTGGCATTAATATTTTTTAGTTTATCTCTCATCATTTCGATTTTTGACTCAATTTCGAAAGTACGCTGCAACACCGGTTGTGTGCTTCGACGACGTATTTCCAAATTGAATGTTGGATGTTGGGCCATGATGCAGAATTCTTTGTTATAATCACTGTAAAGAGTGCACAAATCCTCCGTTGGCGATGCATAAAAATCCCAACAATATGCACTGAATTCATTTGTTGCCGAGCGTTTTCGTATTTCTTCAAAATGTTTCTCCAATTTGGCTTCCATGTTATTTGTTTGATTCTCCAGCTTTTCCAGGAGATCAAAATATTTTTGATAATTTTCAATATTTCTTGTTTGGAATTTCAGCGAATCTTCGCATTTTGATCTTTCAAGAATCTGCTTACAACAGGGCCCAGCGAATCCTGTTATCCGAACAATTTCATTTTCCCAATTCAATTTTTTCAATAGAATTACAAATAGGCAATGTAATATTCTCAAATGTTCTCTGGTTATTTCGTTGCCTCCTAGGGCGATCATAGCCAAGTCTTTGAGGGTCAAATGTGTATTTTCTTGAGTCTCCATTAATTTCCCTTAGTATTCGTTAGAATACATGTAATAATAAATTAATTGAAAATAAATAAGAATCCAAAATATTCAATGGCAGCCAATTTAAATCAAAAAAAAAAAAAATCGTTCCGAAATTTAAGTTAATAATTAATAGGTTTGTCCGATAGCTTACTGAGTAAAAACTACTCAGTAACTTCTGTTAAGAGAATTTGTTCTCTCATGGGTGAATATTGAAAAAAGTTATCGAACAACATCCATTAAAGTCCAGTAAGAAATCAAATGTATGTGTCACAATTAGAAGTTATTAAGAAATCGGATAAAAAATAAAAAAAATTAATAAATAATTTTATATATTTCATGCTATTATGCATTTCATATTGCTTTATATCTCGATTAAAATTAAAATATTCAGATTTTTGCATTCATTGAAAAAAAAAAATATATATATATATATATATATATATATATTTGACAAAAAAAATAAACATGATAATTCTTAGTCCTGATTTAGATTAGGCAAGTCTACTTGCGGCAATTCTTAGTCCCAATTTTGATTAGGCGAGTTTAATTGCGGCAAGTCTTTGTTTGATGGAGAGAGGGGCAAGGGGAATAGAAATTGAGAAAAAATACTCGTACCGGCGATTTTCTGGCAATTCGTTTTGTGAATTTTGTTTGCAGTGTCAGTAATTTAAAATACCAATCCAGAACATTGTCAAAACAAAATAATTTTTGAAATCGAATTGCCTTGCATAGACGAATGAAGCATGTTCAAAAGAGAACGATAAAAATTGCCGCAAGTAAACTCGCCTAATATAAATCAGGACTTATTGTTCCCTTTTGAAGAGGCGACTGCTCCGAAAATTGGACCAATATTGATAATTTTTGAAAGTACCATTTACTAAACAATGAGAACCCAATTACAACCATTTTGGACAAAAAAAGACCCACAAGGACAGGAGATAAACGTGGATATGTTTTATAATAATATACCTCATTCAAGTAGACTGAAGATATGCCATCGCTGCAGTAACCTGCAATAGCCCCAAACAATCAAATAAAGGTTTTTCATAGTGAAGTTTAGAGTTAGCATTAAAAATGTATCAGCAACTTGCCCTATCGCGTATTTGTCCTTCTGTGTTCTTAATGTATTCGTCAAATGCTCATTCTCATATAAAAATTTCCGCCCCCAAGACCATAAATTCGATTTTGTGTCTCAAATAACAATTGCACTAGTTTCACTGCAATTTATGTAAAATATTCGTAGACTTATTGCACGAATTAAAAAAAAAAACAGTAAGGAAAGCAGTAAAGTCGGACGGGGCCGACTATATGATACCCTTCACCACTATGGGTATATTAAACAGGACTATTAACATGAAATTGGATGAAATAAAACATGTTATATGTAAATCGACTTAGATCAATCGACTTCAAACAAATATGAATAGGTCATCCGTTGGGCTATGTCTGTACTTCTAGAAAACGCAACTTGCACAAATTTTGTGCAAATCGATGATATATAGGGACTTTGGTGCACCATTTACATGAAATCGGACGAAAATATATATGTGAGCTATGTCTAAATCTGGACCGATTTTCACGGAACTTGGCAGACATCATTCTAGGCTCGATTCAGTACGTTATGTCAAATTTCGTGCAAATCGAAAGATATATGGGGACTTTGGTGCACCATTTTGAATAAATCGGACGAAACTATGGGACTATGGGAGCTATATCTAAATCTGGATCGATTTTCTCGAAACTTGACAGTCATCACTCTAGGCTCTATTCAGTACCTTTTGCCAAAGTTCGTGCAAATCAAAAGATATATAGGGGCTTTGGTGGATCATTTACCTCAAATCGGACGAAAATATATATGGGAGCTATATCTAAATCTGGACCGATTTTCTCGAGACTTGACAGACATCACTCTAGGCTCAATTCAGTACGTTATGCCAAATTCCATGCAAATCGAAAGATGTATAGGGACTTTGGTGCACCATTTACCTCAAATCGGACGAAAATATATATGGGAGCTATATGTAAATCTGAACCGTTTTTCCCAATTTTAATAGGGTTGGTCCCTGGGCTAAATGAATGAGCTGTGCCAAATTTCATCCAATTCGAATAATAAATGCGACCTGTACTTTGTTTACAATTTAACATGGGCAGACGGACGGACGGACAGACGGACGGACGTGCATAAAACGACTTAGAAGGTGATTCTGTGCATATTCTCAAAAGGAACCATGGGTCTATCTCGATTCATTTTGCCTGTTACAAACATATGCACAAAAACATAATACCCTGTACCACAGTGTGGTGAAGGGTATAAGAAAAACCACGAACCTTCAGCGATTCACTTATGAATTTTTAATTATTTTGTAATTATTGTTCTTCCTTAATTTAATCACTATTATGATTTTCGGCCCAACAAACTAAGAGCGATACCCATACCAATGATTAAAATTTTACCTCTAGTCATCCAATAAACGTACTAAACAATTTCCGTCCACTTAATGTGCGTATTACAATTCGAAATTATATTTCAATTCGTTAATTCAATACCAATTGTACACAATTTAGTGATATTCTAAATCTAAACCGATTTAAATCAAACTTGACACAATATTTTGTGCACAATCCCAAGCGAAGGGGAAAAAATCTATTAAAATCTTGTATGCGGTATTGAGTTCGGTTTAATTATTTTTTTAAAGATTCATTTAGCGAACAAAAAAAAAACTAAAATGAAAACAATTTGTTGTAAACAACCTTTTATTGTTTCGCTCAATCTTGTGCTCGTTTCTCGAATTCTTCATTACGACATTAAGAGCGCCTTTACGAAATGCATTACCGCTTTCTAGGTCAATATACGTACACTGAAGTCCATCCATCCATCCACACAGAGCATCTAAACAACATTTATACCCATCGCACTTCCTTCGTGCAAAGCGAACTGGGTTATGCTCTGGCGTAGTTCTCGATACAAATGCTCCTTAGCGTTGCACAAGGTGGGTTGACTTCGTTGGGTTTATTTTCATTTTCTTTCTGGTGTTTTTGTTTTTATTATTTTCATCTTTCCTTCTATTGTCTCTACATTCTTAGACAGTGAAAGTTATACAATTCCGTTTCCTTCATCTTTAAATCTATCCTCTTTTACGACAAAATGAAAGCCATTACAATTGTAGAACAATGGCAAAGGAGTATAAAATATAGAAGAAAAGCAAAACACCAGCTGAAAATCTCGGCCACGATGATGAGAATGATGATCATGATATACTTGTCGTTACGAAAAATATTACCAGCTCAAAAACAAAAGTGCCGTACATCTGTAAAGGGAAAAATATCCTTTGGCAAATGGTTTCTCTCTTTCGCTAGAACAAGTGACTTCTATTCGAAATGAAAAATGTCAAGGACGTGTAGCCTAAATTATGTTTTGCTTTGTTTTTTTTCGTTGGTTGGAAAGTTTTTGACAATTGTGGAACATAGTTAAGGGCACAAAAATTCCATGATTTGTTGTGCAATTAAGCAGAAAATGTATTATTTGAAATTGTTGGTATATGTATTTTTATACCCTTCACCACACTGTGGTACAGGGTATTATGTCTTTGTGCATATGTTTGTAACAGGCAAAAGGAAACGAGATAGACACATGGTTCCTTTTGAGAATATGCATAGAATAACTTTTTAGGTCGATTTATGCATGTCTGTCCGTCTGTCTGTCTGTCTGTCCATGTATTTTTGTGAACAAAGTACAGGTCGCATTTATGATCCGAATTGGATGAAAATTGGTATAGGTCACTTATTCGGCCCAAGGACGAACCCTATTGAAATTGGGAGAAATCGGTTCAGATTTAGATATAGCTCCCATATATATATTTAACCGATTTAATGTAAACGATCCCTATATATCTTTCGATTTGCAAGAAATTTGGTACAGCCTAATCATTTAGGTCTAGAATGATGTCTGCCAATTTTCGTGAAAATCGGTCCAGATTTAGATATAGCTCCCATATATAGTTTCGTCCGATTTCATGTAAATGGTGCACCAAAATCCCTATATATCCTTCGATTTGCACCAAATTTGGCATAACGTACTGAATTGAGCCTAGAATTATGTCTGCAAGTTTCGTGAAAATCGGTCCAGATTTATATATAGCTCCCATATATAGTTTCGTCCGATTTCATGTAAATGGTGCACCAAAGTCCCTATATATCCTTCGATTTGCAAGAGATTTGGCATAACGTACTGAAATGAGCCTAGAGTGATATCTGCCAAGTTTGGAGAAAATCGGTCCAGATTTCTATATAGCTCCCATATATAGCTTCGTCCGATTTCATGTAACTGGTGCACCAAAGTCGCTATATACCTTTCGATTTGCACGAAATTTGGCATAACGTACTGAGTTGAGCCTAGAGTCATGTCTGCCAAGTTTTGAGAAAATCGGTTCAGATTTAGATATACCTCCCATATATAGTTTCGTCCGATTTAATGTAAATGGTGCCCCAAAGTCCCTATATATTTTTCGATTTGCACGAAATTTGGCATAACCTACTGAATTAAGCCTAGAGTGATGTCTGCCAAGTTTCGAGAAAATCGGCCCAGATTTAGATATAGCTCCCATATACAGTTTCGTCCGATTTCATGTAAATGGTGCACCAAAGTCCCTATATATCCTTCGATATGCAAGAGATTTGGCATAACGTACTGAATTAAGCATAGAGTGATGTCTGCCAAGTTCCGAGAAAATCGGTCCAGATTTATATATAGCTCCCATATATAGTTTCGTCCGATTTCATGTAAATTGTGCACCAAAGTCCCTATATATCCTTCGATTTGCAAGAGATTTGGCATAACGTACTGAAATGAGCCTAGAGTGATATCTGCCAAGTTTCGAGAAAATCGGTCCAGATTTCTATATAGCTCCCATATATAGTTTCGACCGATTTCATGTAAATGGTGCACCAAAGTCGCTATATACCTTTCGATTTGCACGAAATTTGGCATAACGTACTGAATTGAGCCTAGAGTTATGTCTGCTTTTTTCGTGAAAATCGGTCCAGATTTAGATATAGCTCCCTTTTATTATAGATTGATTTTAAGTAATTGACGCACCAAGGAACCAATAGGCTGATAGGAACAAAACTTTCTGAAATTAGAACAACCTAACCTGTGACAAGTTTGCTTCAAATCGCTTAATATTTGGATAGAGCTTCCATATATATTTTCCCCCGGTTTCAAGTAAATTGGGCATCAAACTCCTCATGTTAATCAGATTGACAGCAAATTTTGCACAACTTACAAAATTTAGCATAGAATTACGTAGTTGCGTTTTCTAGAAGTACAGACATAGCCCAACGGACGACCTATTTATATTTGTTTGAAGTCGATTTACATACTTTATGGATATATCTAGGTAGATTCACATTTAAATAAATATCAACTATTTTAGTTCATCCAATTTCATTTTAATGGTCCTGTTGAATACACCCAAAGTGGTGAAGGGTATCATAAAGTCGGCCCCGTCCGACTTTACTACTTTCCTTACTGGTTTTAATTCTTCTATTGATGTATGCAAGTTGTTTATGTTAATACAATCAAACATTGAAATATTTTAATCAAACTTTTTTTCCTTGACTAAGCTACTTCGTAGAAAAGGTCAGCTAAGATACACGGCAATAGATTCCTAGTTGGTAGTAATTCCTACCTCACAGTGTATCGAAAAGCGTTTTCAAATTGTTGACCATACAAAGAGAGACGTTACTTGATGTGCTAAATGTTGTACGTTATAAAGAAGATATCTATATTTAACAACAACATAAAACAAATTTATCAGGTATTTGTGTTCCTGGAAATACTCCTCCAAAATGATTATATTAGGATTCTATATACCTAAAATTATGTCGCAAGCTATTTTTATATACACACACAACTATGATGTTTGTGTGGCCCCAAGACTTTGTATCGCTGCGAAATGTGGGTCTTAGACTCACCTTATAGTAAAGTGATCGCCATAGCTTGAATATTCAGTCTTTAAAGGGGTACACCAAGTGGCTGCCCTATATACCCCATCTTAGAGTTATATAGGTTTGGAAATGTATTACGATTTACAAAGTTTGGATATTACGTTTGAAGAGATACTTAAAGGAGTGAACTGATAACTCCCATATTCTATTAAACAGACATGGTAAAATATTTAGTTGTACAAAGTTTAGTTCAAATGGGATAGTCCGTTCGCATGATATTATAAAATTCAATTTTCAGCAAAATTTATACAACTTTGTGTGAGAGGTACCAGAAAGGGCGGAATAATGGACATATATTCCAACTTCATATTTGCATATATGGCATCAAATCGAACATTACTTACCAATGTTATTAGATTAAAAAACTTTCAAATGGTTGGCCCATTGTGGAGTGGACTGACGAGTCCCATTTTATACCCTCCACCATATACATATACCCTCCACCATATACCCTACATGTATATTAGTTTTGTTTTTCCGTTTGTAACGCATCGAAATAATCATTTCCGACCCTATAAATTATATATATTCTTGATCAGCATAAAATTCTATGACGATCTAAGCATGTAATCACTCTAGCGTCTAAACGAATTGAGATAGAACGACAAAATTTTGCATAGAGTCTTTTGTCTGCAGGCAGGTCAAGTTCGCAGATGGGCTATATCGGTCCACGTTTAGGCATAGCTCCCATATAAGGGTACCCCCAAATTATTTTCAACCGAATTCGCTGAAATATAGTAAAATTGTTTCTTTTTGGATACCAAATTTCTCCACTAAAAATTATAAATACAGGTTCAATTTTTCTGATAGCCCCCATATAACGGTTCCTCCAAATTTTCAGTTTTTTTTGGGGGGGGGGGGGGGGTTTAACCGGACTTTTTCACCGAATTGACAGTAATTTAGTACTTTGAGTTCTTATTGGGTATCAAATGTCTCCAAAAAAAATTATAATTATAGGTCCATTTTTTCGGGTAGCCCTCATATAAGGGTACCCCCAATTTTCGGTATTTTGGGGTTCGTGAGCCCTTTTTTCAACCGAATTCTCTGAAATTTGGTACTTTGAGTTCTTATTGGGTAGCAAATCTCTCCACTAAAAATTATAAATATAGGTCAATTTTTTCGGTTAGCCCCCATATAAGGGTACCACCCTCCAATTTTCGGTATTTTGGGGTTCTTGAGCACGGTTTTTAAACGAATTCGCTGTAATGTAGTATTTTGTAGTCGTATATGGTAACAAATCTCCCTACCAAAAATTATTAATATTCACCTTTTAGGGATAGTCCTTATAACACCCTTTTTTATTTTAAAATAATTATCTGATTTTTTCCGTATGTTGGGGTTATCCCATATAGCTGTATTCCACCATAGTAGGGGGGATATTCGGTAGACGAAATTTTCAGTTCATACCCCACATAGTATGGAATTCTAAAACGATTTAGTCGATTTAGCCATATGTTGTAATCATTTTTTTGAGAGGTTTGAGAATGAACTGTATCGACCCGCCTTTAGGACCAGGTCCTATATATAGAACATCCTACCTGTTTAATATTTAGCATGATGGACGGTATTTGGATTCAAAACTAAAATATTAGCTTGGAACTTGAGCTACATCGGCCTTTAATTAGTTCTAACCCCTTATATAATGAAACCAGTAAGCAGGGCAGTATATTCGGACGGGGAAGTTTACTCCGATGTTTACTCGTGCTATTGCATCCTCTTGCCCGATTAGAGGTCAACAGAACCTTTTCCTTGCATTTTCGAATATTCAGTAAAGCCCTTCTAATTACTTGTCCAGATTCCCTTCACGGTGGATTTTCGGTCTATTTCATCTCAAAATTTTAATCTGATCATCACCGAAAATTATAAGCGTTGTCCTTGACCACAACTAGAACTTCATGAAAAATTTCAAAGCGATCAGCGCTATATTTCCGTTCTCTAATTTGGTAATGGGTTACTAAATAATATCTGAATACGTAAGCACCTGTACATATTTCAGTGTAGCTCCCACATCCGATTACATACGACAATTTAAAGGTCAACCACTCCTCTTGGATATACTATCAACTTCTCGGCTCCATGTCCTTCAGGGGCAAATATATACGCTATAGAATACACATTTTGTAATTTTTCACACAAAAGTCAGGGTCCATTTGACCCGCTAAATATTGACCGATCTTTATCAAAACTGGCATGATTATTCTTTGGCCCAATCCCCTTCTCCATGTAAAAATTCGAGATGTTTGCGGCCTCTGGAGCGACCAGGAAACCGACAAAAATAAAGTATTTGGTCCATTTCATCCCCTAAATATTAACCGATCTTTACCAAAAACAATAGGGGTCTTCATTGGCCAGAACCCATCCTACGTGAAGATTGGTCCATAACTGTGGCCTGTATCGTGTTTACAAATTATAATGGACAGACGGACGGACACACATGTCTAGATCGACTCAGCTAGTCGAGATATGACGATCGGTATACTTAAAGGTGGGTCTAGGACCAATATTTCGCGGCGTTACAAACTCTTGGGGCTGCACAACCAGCATAATACCCTGACAACATAGTTGTGTAGGGTATAAACACCAAGTAGTTGCTAATTCCTACACAATGTTGTCAATATTGGACCCGCTTTAGTATGCCTTATGTTTCACCGCACCATGGGTTAATAATATATGTCAACATTTTATGGTTTTGAGATTTTAGAAAATTGTTGAATTTTCTATTTGGTTTACAACAATCGATTGGAAGAAGAAGAAGGAAGAATTGTCGTTATATGTATGTTCCCTATGTTTTCATTTCAAAAATTTGTCAGTATTTCTATGGTGGAGGGTATCGCTTTTTTACTTGTTGAATTTGAAATGATTTGGAGGCTAGTTAAATATATTATGTTGTGCAATGTTTTTATATTTCTTCCGTTTTGTATAAGATTTACAATTTCAGCAAATTATTCACCATTTTGTGGGATGGTATCAAAAGGTGTGGACCGATTTTTCTCATCCTCGAACCTAATTTGAGTTTGAAAGAAATGTTACGATGTGCACAGTTTGTATAAAATCGGGCATTCCATTTGCCAAATAATGGATTTATAAATATTGAAAATGTTGACCCTTTGTGGGCAAGGTATCAGATGAGGTGGATCAATGGATCTCACCTTCGGACTTGATCTAGGGTTGATAAAGGTAATAATCGTTTAGTCCGTTCACATGATACTCAATTAATTAATTGTAATAATTTTAAGCTAAATTTTGACTAATTTTGTGGTTGAGGTCCACTCTGGTGGACCGATGTCATCCATCATCGAACTTCATATAATTTTGGAATAAATATAATGATGTGTAAAGGCACCAGCCAGGCAGACGGACGTACACTTGTAAATCGACTGCAAATTGTCTGCAACAGATTTGGTCCAAAGTAACATGGAGTCTAAAACCAATATTACGCTGAGGCACAATTTTGACGTAGCTTAGTTCATGTACCCTCATTAGCCATATGGCTGGGGGTATACAAAATTGCCGTTCATCGATTAAGGTCATGTTTAAATCTCACTATATTCCGCAACAAATTGTTAGATTACAATTTGGAAGATAGACTGTATTAGTTAATCACATATAATACATTTGTTTAGAACTTTTTAAATCGGCAATATGCTATTGTATTTAATAAAATATAACAATAGACTTGCTCATATAAGAACTAATCCATCAGCATAATAAATAAGTTCATTGCTCTGTAGGCCTTGTAGTATACGACGAACTTTGAACTCTTTATTTAATCATTGTTATCCCATAATCTATTGTTGTGCTAAACGCTTCGATGCATTTTTATGCATGTCTAGCAAAGTTGGCGGGACGACCCTCTTGTATGTTTACACAGACTCTAGATTACATACATATGTCAGAGTGTCTGTATATATATGTTATTAATTACAATGTTAATAATTATTATGTCTTACTGTGATTAAATATTTGTATGAGCACAGTTGCGTATTAAAGTATAATACCATAGACAGACGATAACCTTAATTTGCATTAAAAATTTCTTAATTTGAATTAATATTTACCCCTTAGAGACGAGAGTTTTTGCATTTAAGAAACAGTTTTTTGCTTCAAAACAATTGTTTGTCTGTGTGTAGAATGCAAATTTTTTACATTAGTTTCGATACTTTTCGGGATTACATCTTTAGGAAATAGATACATGACATAAAGGAGGAATAGCAACTATGATCTTAGCAAAACAGCTCCCAATTGAAATTTGCCTTCATTTTTTCGACAGCATTGCCATATTGAAATTGCCTAATTCAGTATAAATTCAGTTTAATTTTGTGCATTAACAACACATAAAAATGAGGATAATGTACAAGTTAATTTGAATTAAGGCTGTCCTCTGTCTAGGCTATAAAATAAGGTATCAGTTTAATGTTACGTAAGCTGTAATAATGCAATTATTGAACGAATGCTATTATATATTAATATTAACTAGTAAGGAAGGTAGAAGGATCGGTAGGGACCGACTAGTTGACAACCATATATATAGATATATTTATATGGCGGGCATGATATGTGATAGCGGATTATTTAACATATTGACTTCGCTCAAAAATTAACAAAATGGCGAACATTGTGTGTGTGTTTTTTATACCCTTCACCACACTGTGGTACAGGGTATTATGTCCTTGTGCATATGTTTGTAACAGGCAAAACGAATCGAGATAGACCCATGGTTCCTTTTGAGAATATGCATAGAATCACTTTCTGTGTCGATTTATGCATGTCCGTCCGTCCGTCTGTCCATGTTAAATTGTAAACAATGTACAGGTCGCATTTATAGTCCGAAGTAGATGAAATTTGGCATAGGTCACTAATTCGGCCCAAGGACGAACCCTATTGAAATTGGGAAAAATCGGTTCAGATTTAAATATAGCTCCCATATATAGTTTCGCCCGATTTTAAGTAAATGATGCACCAAAGTCCATGAAAATCATTTGATTTGCACGAAATTTGGCATAGCATACTGAACTAAGTATAGAATGATCTGTGTAAAGTTTCGCGAAAATCGGTTCAGATTTAGATATAACTCCCATATATAGTTTCGCCCGATTTAATGTAAATGGTTCATCAAAGTCCCAATATATCATTCGATTTCCACGAAATTTGCCATAGCGTGATAAATTAGGGCTAGAATGATGTATGAAAAAATTTCTTGAAAATCGGTTCAGATTTAGACATAGGTGTCATATATATGTTCGACCGATTTAATATAGATGTTGTACCAAAGTCCCTATACATCATTCTATTTCCATGAAATATGGTACAGCGTACTGAAATAAGTCTAGAATGACGTGTGCTAAGTTTCGTGAAAATCGGTTCAGATTTAGATATAGGTCCCATAAATAGTTTCGGCCGATTTTAGGTAAATGGTTCACTAAGCCCCTACATATCATTAGATTTCAACGAAATTTGGCATAGTGTAATGAATTAGGTCTAGAATGATTTGTGTAAAATGCCTTGAAAATCGGTTCAGATTTAACCATAGGTCCCATAAACATGTTCGACCGATTCAATATAAATTCGATTTGCACGAAATTTGGCGTATCGTACTGAATTGAGTTTAGAATGATGTGTGTAAAATTGCCTGAAAATCGGTTCAGATTTACACAAAATTTTGCACAACGTACTTAAGATAGTTTAGCCAAACGTGTGTCAAGTTGTGTTGGAATCCATCCAGATTTAGATATATCCCCCATATGGCGTCATCCGATTTTAATTAGAACACAAAATATGTCTATTATGAACAAGCCGTGCATAAATTAGTCTAAACTGTGACAAGTATCGTTGAAGTTCGTTCATATTTGGATATAGCTTTCATATCTATTTTCATCCGATTTTATGTAAATGTTGCACCATACTCTTCATGTTTTTTCAGAATAGAATGACGTTGTTGCGTGTGGAAGTACAGATGTAGCCCATATATATATATATATATATATATATACAGTGGCTCCATCAAATAATCGGACAAGTGGTTGTCAGATATAATAATGCTATACATTTCAAAAAAATTGTCTAAATGTGTAGTTTTTTTCGCTTGTATTTACACATTACTTACTTATATTTCTGAACAATACAAAAAACAACAACTTTTCTAGTGATAACAGTAAATTTCGTCAGAAAAACAAAATTAACTCAATTTATTGTGTTCAACGCAAAATCGGACAAAGCAAAGTATCAATGTAAAAAAATTAAAAAATCGAGAAATTAATATTTAGTTGCATATCCTTTTTTGTCCAGAACGGCCTGTAAACGCTTCGGTATTGATTTGACCAAATTCTGGCATACCTCCGGCTCTTTAGAGTTCCACGATTCCAGTAAAGCCACCTTAAGCTGTACTAAGGACTTAATTTTTTTCCATACACTTTCCTAGCTAATTCTTCCCAAAGATGCTCAATTACGTTAAGGTCTGGGCTCTGTGCTGGTGTTTGTATAAGTTTTGGGCAGTTATGGATCAACCAAAGCTTTGCAACACCTGATGTGTGCTTGGGATCGTTGTCTTGATAAAAGGCAAAGTTGTTCGCGATACCCAATTTGTCTGCACTTTGCTTTACATTTTGTTTTAAAATGTTGAGCTAGACAAAATTGTCCATTTTACCATGAATAAAATGCAAATTGCCTACACCCGCACTCGACATGCAGCCCCAAACCATAACAGAACCTCCTCCGTGCTTAACAGTGGCTTTTGTATTCTTATGATTAAATTCAGCATTTGGCTTACGCCACACATACATCTTTCCATCTAACCCGTGCAAGTTAAATTTGCTTTCGTCAGTAAACAGAACCTTAATATAATGATAACTATCAATAGAAATGTATTTAAAGATGATCTATCATCAAATGACCTGCTTCCAAAAACTTCTGGTTTTAGTAAATACTCCTTTTGTCCGATTATGCGATGGAGCCACTGTATATATATATCGAACCGTGTTCCAAGTATTCAACACGTTCACGATTGATATTTGCTTTAAATCGATTTACAGAATTTTTTGCCATTGTAACAATGGACGGCATGTTTATGGATTGATCTATGTCCATTCACATTTAGATAAAAGTCACATATTATACTTCACCCACTTTCATGTTAATGGCGCTTCTGTTAGGTGCATCTTTTAAATATACCCATAGTGGTGAAGGGTATCATATAGTCGACCCCGTCTGACTTTACTATCCGATTTGAACCAAACTTTGTACAAAATATTATCTTCACTAAGCCTAGATGAAGTCGACCCATTGACCCAGTACCCATTGGTCCTACAGTATTTCAGTATTTATAAATTCAATAACAGGCTAATGGAATGTCCCATTTGAACCAAACATTGCACAACCAATTATCTTCACTAAGCCTAGATCAAGTTTGATACACTGTATCTGGTATCTCCTCACAAATGGTAAAAATTATCAATGTTTTTAAATTCAATATTAGGTGAATGGAATGCCCGATTTGAACCAAACTTTGCATAACCTATTATGTTTACCAAGTCTTGATCAAATAAGAATATGGGACCTATCGGTTCACTCCTTCTGGTAGCTCCCCCACATATGGTGAAAATTTTCAGTATTTATAAATCCAATATCAAGCGAATGGAATGTCCGGTTTGAACCAAACTTTGCATAACCTATTATCTTTACCAAGATGGAACCCTCCCTCACAAATGGTTAATATTTAATAAACGTATGATTTAAAGACAACTGAATAACAGAGAGGAAATTTGGTTTAAAATTATAATACCGAAAATCGGGCGAGGTTCAAATATTTAAAATAACCTGTATACATGTATGTGGCTATACCAAAACGTAAACTGATTTGTATAATTTTTGGTAGGAAAATTTGACACACCATGAGAGTTGGAAAAATTAAATTAGACTCAGTTCGGTTGAAAAACGTGGCTAAAATATGGTGGCTACCCGGAGATTAGGACCAATATTGATAATTTTTTGTTTTCTGATAGATTTTCTGCTGATGTAGGTTTTTTTTTAAACACATTCCCAACCTTCTCAACATACCGAAATACGGGGCTATATGATATCCTTCATCATTTTGAAAAAAATCGTAGACATCCAACATATTTTGAGAATTTGTGGCATGTAGACGAAATCGACCGAAAATATATATTTATATATATTAGCTAAATCTAAATATGTTCCGATTTCAAAACAAACAAGCAAACAAACAAAGCCTAACACATATCATTCTACACTCAATTCTCTAGCCTACGCTAAATTTGTCTCAATCGAACAAAATGGTTCGTCCCATGGCCAAATAAATGAGCCGTGCTAATTTTCAACCCATTCTGATCATAAACGCCACCTGTATTTTATTTACAATTGCACATGGACAGACAGGCGTTCGGATATGCACCAATCGACTCAGGAAATGATTTTATTCATATTCTAAAAAGTAGCCATGGGCCTTGTACGATTTTATTGCAAATCAGATGTTTGTGTCAAGCAAGAGATTCATTCGGAATAAATGCAACACAAACCTAAGTATCTATTAAAAATTATTTTTAAATGCATTTTATCATAATTTTGTGATTTCAAACAAATAATACGCAATAATAACATATTAATCTATTATCATGTGCCTTTTTATTTCAAAAAAGATTTTTTTATTATATAGAAAAATATGAATACACCTTAAATGGGTGTAAAGTGTGTTACATAACACCTCGGCGAACATGCCCGAATGTTTTTGAAATACATCACACATAAACCGTGGGCTATTTCAGTATAAGAAAAATAAACTTCAAAATAAATTACTGATTTAATCCACTAATGCTCACCGATCATCATCAACACATCCATGCTATTCGTTGCATAGATGTCCCCGTGCAAAGTTTCCGTATTCTGAAAAAAATATTTTGGTCCATTTGATCTATTATTCTATCATCAGTTCTTTTATATTATTTGGAGTTTCGAACTGGGGTTACAAATATTTCATTTATTGTTATATTCATTTTACCACGGTATTATGGTTATTTTTACTTTCCTTTTCATGATTAAAATCAAAGGATAACAATCTTCATTACGAAAATCTTTCACAATTCATCATTACCTTACACACATACACTCGTTCATATATATTTTCTATTCTACTGTGTGCAATTTGCATCAATCTGTAAATGTACCACTTTACGTGGCAACTTACCTCAGTCAACTTCAAATGAGTTTCTCATTTTTTGTTTGTGTTTTTTTTTTTCATTATTCCTTTTCTGCTGTTTCGTCTTCTGTCTTCGTCTACTCTTGGTCCTATGACACAGATATTATCCAGGCAACGTAGAGCCTTATTATGGGGCAATGGTGATGTTAAAAACCCCCAACTGTAAAAAGATTGTTTTTCGATGTTTTCTTTGTATCCGGAAAGTCGGTCAGCTAACTTTTTATTTTGCACACAAATTGGAATGTTGAATTGAAAGTAAACCACGTGACTTTTTTGTAATTTCTGTGATTGTTCGTTTAGCCGTGCTATGCCACGCGGTAGGTTAGTTTCGGAGGGTGGGAGGTGGTTGTCCTGGGTATTTCGGACGAAAAAATTGTTGCTATTATCGTAATCATTATCCATAGCATTTCAGTAATGTTGGCGTCGACATAGTCTTTCGTCGTCTGCATTTCGGTCGGTCGGTTGGTGTGTTGTTAGAGAAATTGCAAATATATCCCCAAACCATATAGAAATACAAACGAAATGAAAAATGTGAAATTGAGAGCACAGTTTTTATTACGGATAAAGGTAAAATCGTACAAAAAAATATTTCCAGAAACACCAAATATATTATTAGAGTATTTGTAAAAGTAGATGCATATGTCTCTTGTCCTATATATGATGACATAAATATCATAAATATCTTTATATCAGTCGATTTACTAGCACCCATACAAGGGACCCAAACAAAAGGGCTGTCATTTGGCAATCCATGTTCCTGAATGGTCAAAAATATGTTCGAAGTAAATTTACCATGCTGGTCCCTGATATGAAATTTCCCCGATGTAAAGGTCCTTTCTGTTATTTGTTATATTGCAGGTTCTAGCCGAATTTTCTTACCTTAATTTCCGTTTGAAAATGTTTACCGGAAACACTTTAAAGACCCTTAATTATTCCGAATAAAACTCTCTGTCGATTTATGAATGCCCGTCTGGTTTTTGAAATAACTAAAGAGCTCAAATATATAAGATAGAGATTTGCACTTATATTGCTATTAGTCCTTGGATTTTTGTACCCTACACAACTATGTTGTCAGGGTGTTATAGCTTTGTGCAGCCCCAAGATTTGTAACGACGCGAAATATTGGTCCTAGACCCACCTTTAAGTATACCGATCGTCATATCTCGACTAGCTGACTAGCTGTCCATTATAATTTGTAAACACCACAGTTATGGACCAATCTTTTGCATGTATGATGGGTTCTGGCCAATGAAGACCCCTATTGTTTTTGGAAAAGATCGGTTAATACTTAGGTGATGAAATGGACCAAATACTTTATTTTTGTCGGTTTTTCTGGTCGCTCCAGAGGCCGCAATTATGGCCCAAAAATCGAATTTTTGCATGGAGAAGGGGATCGGGCCAAAGAAGAAGAATCCCTGCTTTGATAAAGATCGGTCAAAATTTAGCGGGTCAAATGGACCCTAACTTTTGTGTGAAAAATGACAAAATTTGATATAGATAATAATTTTTCGGATGAAGTGGACCGAAAATTTAATTATTTGTACTTTTCGAGTCGAAAGCCGAACATCACAACACAACCCACTGTGAAGGAAATCTGGACAAGTAATTAGAGGGGTTGTACTGATAATTACTAACATATGCTAGTCAGTCAAAAGTGAGCTAATATCGCGAAATAGTGCCCAATCTCAGAATATAGAACCACAGAAAGTTAAATTTTCGTGGAAGTTGTGTAGGGTATCGTATGGTCGGCTCCGTCCGAATATACTACTCCGCTCACTGGTTTATATTAAAAATGAGATATATCGGTCCACTTTCTAGGGGCTATCCTACCCTATAACGCTACCTCTAAATATTCAGTATTTTGGCACATTTTTAAACCGAATTGGTTGTACTTACCAATTATTCGGTATTTTTGGGGATTTTGGGCACTTTTTCAACCTATATTGCAACTTCGGTGTGTTATTTTGGTGTGCAATATAATAAGTTCATTGATTTAACACCAGTGGCTGAACCTGTAGCATAATATGGCATATATTTTGTCAGACATCCCACGCCCCCATGTACTTATGCCCTGTAGATGATGAACATAAAGATTTTCGTTATATCCTTTACAGCATGCCAAAAGGGGCCCGATTCCATATAACACATTTAGACACCACTCTTTTTTTAATATGTATACGAGCAGCTTTAACAAAAACCACTCGACAAGCATAACAAATTTCGCATATTTTTTATGCAAGAAAATAAATGTAAAAATTGGAGATATTAATTTATGCTACTGTACGGTTAAGCACTTTGTTGGGTAAATGGGTATGTGTGCATACATATCCACCCACAGCCGTGTTGTGCCAGCGAGCCAGCCAGCCACCAACACATATCACCTAAAAAATGGGCCAACAGTGCCGTGAGATGTGAACAATTATTATCCACAGTGATAATAATAACAACATCATCGTATGATAGATCAGAAATAAAAGAAAGAAAAACGTAACGAAAAACAAAATGAGAACACATAACGAAATATGGCGATGAAGCCAACCGTTAACATGATGATGATGATATATATTTTCATATGAGGAGCTTGCGATTTTAATGAAAAAATTCCAATGAAAGGAAAAGTATTGATAATAACAGCCTTCGTCATTCAACATGAATTGTTTTGTGATGAAAATTGCAATCTTTTTACACTTTGTAGCCGAAATGACCCTTTTCGCTGGTAAAGGAAACAAACACACACATTTTAATAAATAACCAAATATCCAATATGTATAGAAACAAGTGAAAAAGTGTTAAGTTCGGCCGGGCCGAATTTGGATACCCTCCACCATAAATTTCAGAATTGTAATTGATAATTATACCCTCAGCCTTATGGCTGATTATGGTGTATAAACTTTGACACGGTGAAAATGAACCTCATCGAAATATTGGTTCTAGACCCCATGTTTCTTTGGAACAAATTTTTTCAGAAAATTTTGATTTCATCCATACTTTGCCCATCTTATTATTTCTTCCAAAATTTTTTCAAGTTCGAACATTGGGTCCTCTCCTTCTAGTACCTTCCACCAGAGGCTATGGTTAAATGCGGGTTACAGTTCATATATATATAAGGTTAATTATCGAACCTTATGTTCTAGTTTTTTTTCGTATCTTCAGCAGATGAAATGATTACAACAGAGTCTTAGAAGCAAACTCAAACACGGAAAAAATCATATAACTATTTTAATATAAACCAGTAAGGAAAGTAGTAAAGTCGGACGGGGCCGACATATCATACCCTTCACCACTTTGGGTATATTCAACAGATGAATCCTAACGGACGTCGCATTATTGAAGGACCAGTAACATGAAGTTGGATCCATAAACATGTCATTCTGCAACCTACACTAAATTTTTCATTTGCTCAGATAAAGAGCTATATCTAAATCTGAACCGATTTTTAGGAAACTTAACACACATCATTCTTGACCTAATTCATTACGATGTGCCAAATTTTGTGTAAATCGAAAGATATATAGGGACTTTGGTATACCATTTACATTAAATCGGACGAAAGTATATATGGGAGCTATATCTAAATCCGAACCGATTTTTCCCAACTTCAACAAGGTTTGTCCCTGGGCCAAATAAGTGACCTGTGCCAAATTTCAGCCAATTCGGATCATAAATGCGACCTGTACTTTGTTTACAATTTAACATGGACAGACGGATGGACGGACGGACGTACATGCATAAATCGACTCAGAAAGTGATTTTATGCATATTCTCAAAAGGAACCATGTGTCTATCCCGTTTTCTTTTGCCTGTTACAAACATATGCACAAAGACATAATACCCTGTACCACAGTGTTGTGAAGGGTACGAAAAGGGGGTTATATGGGGAAGACCCCAAAAAAGGGGAAAATGTTAAAAAAAATTTGGTAAGATTTGTTACAATATACGACTAAAAAATACCAAATGGCAGCGAATTCGGTTGAAAAACGCGCTCAAGAACCCCAAAATACAGAAAATTGGGGTACCCTTATATGGGGGCTATCCGAAAAAATAGACCTATATTTATAATTTTTTGTGGAGAGATTTGGTACCTATTAAGAAATAAAAATACTAAATTACAGCCAATTCGGTGGAAAAATACGATCAAAACCCTCAAAATAGTGAAAATAGGAGTTACCGTTATATGGGGCTACCAGAACAAGTGGATCTATATTTATAATTTTTTGTCGAGACATTTAGTACCCAATAAGAACCCAATGTACCAAATTGGGCTCAGTAACCCCAAAATACCGTAAATTGGGGGGTACTATTATATGGGAGCTATGCTATTCGAACTTGACCGCCTGCAGACAAAATACAAACCTATGCAAAATTTCAGCACCCTATCTCAATTCCTTCAGAAGATAGCGTGATTACAAAAGACGGACGGACGGGCATGGCTAGATCGTCTTAGAATTTTACTCTGATCAAGAATATATATGCTTTATAGGGTCGGAAATGAATATTTCGATGAGTTACAAACGGAATGACAACATTAATATACCCTCCAGACTATGGTGGAGGGTATAAAAATGAAGCATACTCGTTTTATGAAAGTTTGAAGAAGAGAAGGTAAAAAAGAAAGATGGGAACAGGAAAGAAACACTACTGACCACAATTAAGGAAATATTATCTTCTTCCATGAAACCGATATGTAAAATTATAGCGACTTCGATTTGGATTTCATTGGGTTTCTCCCTCATAAAACGATTACCCCCTTTATTAGGTATTGAATTGACTCTAATTTGAATTTTTGAATTCCTACTAAAAATAAGCAATCTCCGTCCACGTTTTGGTATATCCCCCAATGTGACATTGCATGACCTTGGTGGGTAAATAATTTCTACACTAAACATTTGAATAAAGTATAATACAATGGAATGCGACGTTTTCGTTATGTTGGATGTCCTAGCACAATTTTCTAATTTGATTGACAGTAGTTCGGTATTTCGCTTTAACCTGGGCTCAATTTATGATAGAAGAGCCCCGATCGATCTATTGTAGCTTTAGTGGAGCATGGACAACTTACAAATACATGATACTTATAGTACGTGTGTACCTACCTTGCGGTCTTACCCCAAGCTGTTTGGATTTATACAGTTCGAGACTGGTCACCCACAGGCCTTACCCACGGTCTTACCCCAAGCTATTTGGAGTTATACAGTTCGAGACTGGTCACCCACAGGCTATATTCTCTGTTCAAGTTCATGGCCAAAGCTAATATCCACAGGCTCTCTACAATGCTACAATCGCTGAAAGAGGATAAAAATAAAATGTGACCACCAACATCATTCGACATTAATAGCCGCCATGAAATATTTTGCCGAATTCCCTAAGCTGGGTATTCGCCATAACAATAGTTTTCTTAAGAGTACTTCTTGCGTAAACTATTCCAAGGAACGTGTTTTTAGTGTCTTCCTCAGAGTAAACCAATATTTGCCCGGTCGATCTTAGAAAATTCGGACAGGACTAACTATGAGTATGTGTATAGTCAAGAGATGCATCCTAACGCAGCCTTTATGAAGAATATTGACTCGAAATGGGAGCAAATTAAATATGAGATCTGTACTTATAAGTGAACAGGAAGTATTTGGTGTCGAAAATATATATGAGAGCTAAATCTAAACAGATTTTCTGAAGAAATTGGAATAGGATGCTGGAATTTTGTTCGGGTTGTCTTATCTCTATGGGTAGATCAAGTTCGCTAATGGGTCCACGCTCTCTTATTACCGATTTTTTTTTTTTGGATTTTGGATACATTTTTCAGGCGAATTGAATATAATTTGTGGGTACAAAATCTCCAAAATAAATATTAGTCCACTTTTTAGGCTAGGCCCAATCTTTTAGGCGGTACCTCAAAATTACACAAGGAATACTATGCAGTATTAAGTTTACAATCAGATTTATTTATAGCTCCTATGTTCGTCCGATTTTGTGTAAATGATGCACCAAAGGCTTTATATTTGGTCGCATTACATGCATTGAATCACTTGTGTCAAAGTCTATTCAAATTTAGAGATAGCTCCCATATATATGTTCTACCGATTCATCCAAATGTTGAAACATTTGGCTTAGTGAGACAACAAGGGGGTGTATTCAATTTCGGTGAGTAAAATTTGCTTTAAATCCGTAAAGATTTAGATATAACTCCCGTATATTGCAGATATCGATATAAGGCGTTGCATGGCAGCATACTGATAAGATCATGCCAATTATCCTTAAAATCGAACCAGATTTACATATAGCTCTTATATAAATTTGTGTTCGATTTCACACAAATGGTACACCAAAAACTATAAGTCTACAAGGAAATTTGCGTAGATTTTACTATGATATATTCATGGATTGAAAAATCGATTTATCGAGATTAACAAAGTTCTGTTGTCGTAGATTTTTTATATATTAAAAAAATGTTTTAGAAAATACACAGTGTATTTCTACCCTTCCCCACCCTGTGTATTATGTCTTTGTGCATATGTTTGTAACAGGCAAAAGGACACGAGATAGATACATGGTTCCTTTTGAGAATATGCATAGAATCACTTTCTGAGTCGATTTACGCATGTCCGTCCGTCCGTCCGCTGGCCATGTTAAATTGTAAACAAAGTACAGGTCGCATTTATAATCCGAATAGGATGAAATTTGGCATAGGTCAGTTATTTGCCGCAAGGACGAATCCTATTGAAATTGAGGAAAATCGGTTCAGATTTAGATATAGCTCCCATATATATTTTCCTCCGATTTCATGTAAATGGTACACCAAAGTCCCTGAACATCATTCGATTTACACGAAATTTGGCACAGCGTACTGAATTAGGTCTAGAATGACGTGTGTTAAGTTCCCTGAAAATCGGTCCAGATTTAGATGTAGCTCCCATATATATTTTCGTCCGATTTAACGTAAATGGTGTACCAAAGTCCATATATATATTTCGATTTGGATGAAATGTGGCATAGCGTAATGAATTAGGTCTAGACGGATGTGTTTCAAGATTCCTGAAAATCGGTCCAAATTTAGATATAACACCCAAATATATTTTCGTCCGATTTAATGTAAATGGTGTACCAAAGTCCCTATATATCTTTCGATTTGGAAGAAATTTGGCGTAGTGTACTGAATTAGGTCTAGAATGATGTGTGTTGAATTTCCAGAATACCGGTCCAGATTTAGATATAGCTCCCATATATATTTTCGTCCGATTCAATGTAAATGGCGTACCAAAGTCCCTATATATCTTTCGATTTGGAAGAAATTTGGCGTAGCGTACTGAATTAGGTTTAGAATGATGTGTGTTGAGTTTTCTGAATATCGGTCAGATTTAGATATAGCTCCCATATATATTTTCGTCCGATTCAATGTAAATGGTGTATCAAAGTTCCTATATATATTTCGATTTGCACGAAATTTGGCATAGCGTAATGATTTAGATTTAGATATAGCTCCCATATATATTTTCGTCCGATTTAATGTAAACGGGTCACCAAGCGTAATGAATTAGGTCTAAAATGATGTGTGTTAAGTGTCGTGGAAATCGGTTCAGATTTAGATATAGCTCCTATATATCTTTTCTTCCGATTTTATGTAAATTGTGCACTAAAGATCCAAAGTTTGTCTGATTGTCACACAATTTTGTACAATGAACTGTAGTTAATATAAGTTATATATAGCAACTCTTTATCTGACCAAATGAAAAATTTAGTATAGGTTGCAGAATCCATTTTCGTGTTTATGGATCCATTTTCGTGTTTATGGTCTTTCAACGTCTGTTAGGATCCAAAGTTTACTTTTTTCCTTACTAGTTTTATGATCCGTTTTATCAATTAAACTCTATAAAAAACCATAAAATATCTATAAAAGTAATTAACTCCCTTTTCCGTTTGAGGTGGATCACATTTAATTTATGCCACTGTATATATTACATTTGGTTTAATACTAGTTTGTACTACATCGTCGATACATATGTATATGTATGGAAATTACTTTCGTAATACCTTAAAATCATTAACGATTCTAACACAAAGATACCATCTTCATTCTTGATAATCAAATTTAAAGAATTTCTAAAATTTCTATCATGTTATCGAATAAATTGGAAATTAATGAACTCTAGATCCTCTAACATCATTAAAATAAGCCATAAATATTTTTAATGATGATATGAACGGTTAAAAGGTAAATTCTTTTAAATGAAATAAACACCAAATTTATAGCAAACACACAGACGCTACTACTACTGCTCAGGGCTGAATACATATAACGAATGAGGGAAGGGCTCCTAAGCGACATAAAACAACAGCAACTATTTTGTTTAAAAAAGTGTCATTCTTATTCAAAAATATGTATCATTTATCAAGTGTGGTCTCGAAAGAGGGCAATATTAACGGACTGATCGTCGTTAAAACAGCCTGCGTATATTTAAAGGAACTAATTCGGTTTCGTATGGTTCCTTAAAAAATTGGTATAACAACTCAGTTTGGCAAATGTCGAATTAAAGTCTTATATTTTTTGAGACATTTTCAAGATTGAAAGTATGAACTCTAAAACTCTCACTTTTTAAGAATCATATTAAAACCTGGCGATATTTTATGTTACTCTTTGTTGGTATTGTAAATGGGGTATATCGTTTTATGTGTTGGTATGTATTGGTTTTAGTAGAATTTTCCAACCGAAAGGGCTCCAATCTATCATACCGGGTTATTAGAGGCTGGTATATATATATATATATATATATATGCACCGAAAATTCCATTTCCATATCCCTCTCTATTATCAGTAGTTTAAAAGCTTTAGATGAATTCGGCTAACGAAACTGCTGTAATAGAAAAGATAGTGAAAAAATTTTATGCAGACAATTTGGATAGTAGTTCCAACCTAATGAGGGCTACACCAAAACGTGGACCCATATATCCCATTTGCAATACCAAACATCCTAGTAATTCTAGCAATGTCTTTGTAAATTTTTTAAATTTTTAGTGCGTCTTCTAATACATGTACATAAAGTTAAAAGTATTTAAAATAATATGTGCATCAACACCAACTTAATGTTAATTTTTGATCACGCCATTTTGGACTAGTACAGCTCTTGGAGCTCTTCTCGTATATTCCCAAAGTGGAATAGGGTATAATTTTGTAGTCCCAGTCCTTACCTTCCTTTCCAATGATTCCAATTATTTCCAGTGCCCCAATGGATTACTTTTGTTGTATCTAAAGCATAGGAATTCATATTTCCCCTGAAGATTTTGATCAGTGCATAATAAAACGTACTATGAGGATTACTGAAAAGGATACCAATAAATTTCGGGTGAAAATCCATGGCTTACACACACACACTGACGTTAACATATGTGTGCCTGTAGCAACAAATCCCCAAAGTATCCATCCATCCATCCATTCAACCATCCCATGACGGCTATGTTGATTAGCATCGGCACCTGGTGCTGGGATTATTACGACAATGCGTGTGTTTTGTTCATGGACTCGTGTTTGTTCGTTTGTTTGATTTAAGGCCGTATGGAAATCCACAGTAGAAGCCGCTGTTTATGTATTTGTTGTTGTTATTCTTGGTTGTAGGGTTGGTATTTGATAGAACGATTCAATCGTGTTTATTTTCGACTTTGTTTACGTAGTGTTTTGGTTCTCAAACATTAATTTCGATTATGGCTATGTTTTATTCCCTGTGTTTTCGTCTTCTCCTTCTGTTTTGGCTCCATTTGGTTCGGTTCGTTGTGGTAACATTAAATACACCTAATTGACTGGACCATTATAAATAAATCTGACATCAATCAATACGACCGTTATGTCAGTCTCGTTCTCTCTATACAATCTCTCACCGTACAATCTTATAAGGTGTGTGTGTGTCAGCATCTAACGATTGCGGTAAACTAGAGTTCAAGTGGCTCTTTCACATTTGTTGCCGGATTTTTTTTTACATTTTCCCCTAATGGGAACAAACACTTAGTGTTCTGTTTGACGATGTTAAATGTAAATTTAATAGACTTCTCCGACATACAAACAACGTTAGGCTAATAAAATATTTGTAGTTTAATGTTTCTTTGAAAACATTCACTTGATTACTGATAAAGAATCCCTTAAACAATAAACAATCATTAATTGGTGTGCTTCGTTGCGGTAGAAGTGGTTTCAAATGTAAATATTTGATGCTAATACCAGTATGAATTAAAAAGAAATGTATATAAGTTAAAAGAAATAGTCAATGTTGAAGCATTTAAAATAAACAAGTGAAAAAACTTTGGATACCCTCCACCATAGGTGCCCGAAAGGTACTTCAAATGAAAATACAGGGAATATAGGGTTGGGTGGAAACTGTTGGTTCAATATAAAAATTGTCATCGCAGAAAAAAATGTGTGCGTACGTCCCTGGAGGCTATACCTAAAGCAGGACCAATATTGATTACATCATGCATCAAATTAACGAAAAAATGGACCGAAACTTTTGGTACCTAATAAAAACTCAATGTGCTGAATTTCAGAGAATTCGGTTGAAAAACGCCCTCTAGTTGTCCATTTATGGACCGATATAATTTATCTTCGAACTTGACATACCTGCAGACAAAACACATCCATTTGCAAAATTTCAAAACCCTATCTCAATTCCTTCATGGACATGTCTACATTCTCTTAGAATTGTAAACTGATCTTGAATATGGAAATGAGTATTTTGATGAGGTACAAACTGAATGACAAAATTAATATACCCTCCATACTATGGTAGAGGGTATAGAAAGACCCAAACTTACACATCGCTGAGAAAATATTATTAAAAAGAATACTGTGGAAAACTTAAAAAATATATTCCTTCGAAAATTCCAGGCTGATAGCTCCATTCCCCATTCCATGTCCTTTTCCCTTAAATGTCCCTTAAAATGTCCTTTTTTCATACAGTTCTAAATACACTTGCAAAAATTTACATTATAAAAGCCTTTTTTTATACCCTCCACCATAGTATGGAGGGTATATTAATTTTGTTTTTCCGTTTGTAACTTATCGAAATAATCATTTCCGACCCTATAAATTATATATATTCTTGATCAGCGTAAAATTCCAAGACGGTAAAAGCATGTCCGTCTGTTGTAATCATTCTAGCGTCTAAACGAGTCGCTGAAATTTGGTATATTGAGTTGTTATTGGGTACCCAATTTCTCCACTAAAAATTATAAATATAGGTCCACTTTTTTTTGGTAGCACCCATATAACGGTACCCTCTAAATTCAGTATTTGGGGGGTTTTGATCGTAGTTTTCAACCGAATTGGCTGTAATTTAGTACTTGGAGTTCTTATTGGGTAGCAAATCTCTCCACTAAAAATTATAAATATAGGTCCACTTTTTCTGGTAGCCCCCATATAACGGTACCCTCTAAATTCAGTATTTTGGGGGTTTTGATTGTAGTTTTCAACCGAATTGGCTGTAATTTAGTACTTGGAGTTCTTATTAGGTGCCAAATATCTCCACCAAAACGAGTTGAGACAGATCGCCAAAATTTTGCATAGAGTCGTATTTTGTCTGCAGGCAGGTCAAGTTCGAAGATGGGATACATCGGTCCACTTTTAAGCATAGCTCTCATATAAAGGTATCCTCAAATTTTACGTATTTTTCTTCCTTGAGCGCGTTATTCAACCGAATTCGCTGAAATTTGGTATATTGAGTTGCTATTGGGTACCCAATTTCTCCACAAAAAATTATAAATGTAGGTCCACTTTTTCTGGTAGCCCCCATATAACGGTACCGTCTAATTTTCAGTATTTTGGGGGTTTTGATAGTAGTTTTCAACCGAATTGGCTGTAATTTAGTACTTTGAGTTCTTATTGGGTAGCAAATCTCTCCACTAAAAATTATAAATATATGTCCATTTTTCTGGTAGCCCCCATGTAAGGTGGGTACCCTTACATGGTAGCCCCCCATGTAAGGGTAGCCCCCATATAAGGGTCAACCGAATTCGCTGCAATTTGGTATATTGGTTCTTATTAGGTGCCAAATATCTCCATCAAAATTTATAAATATAAGTCCAATTTTTCTGGTAGCCCCCATATAAGGGTACCCCCAATTATCGCTATTTCGAGGTTATTGAGCACGTTTTTCAACCGAATTCGCTGAAAGTTGGTATTTTGTAGTCGTATATGGTAATAAATTTCCCTACAAAAAATGATTAATATGCACCCCCTTTTTGGGGTAGTCCCCATATAACTCACTTGTTTATATTAAAATAGTTATGTAATTTGTTCCGCGTTTTGGGTTTGGTTCTAAGACTCTGTTGTAATCATATCACCTGCGGAGGATATCGAAATAAAAAAACTAGAACGTAAGGTTCGATAATGAACTATATATGAACTATAACCCGTATTTAGACCTAGCCCCTCCGTGGGAGGTACCAGAAGGACCAGAAGTGGACCGATATTCCCCATCTTCGAACTTGAACTAAATAATAAGATGGCCAAAGTTTGGATGAAATCAAAATTTTTTGAAACAAATTTGGTCCAAAAAACATGGGGTCTAGAACCATCTTAACCATGTCATTATCCGTAAAGCTGAGGGCATAATTGTCCATTAAAAATTTCTAAAATTTGCTTTATAGTTTACGTTGTGGTTTACATAACCGGTTTGTGGAAATGTCGATATAGGTCCACTTTTTGGTATTTTCTCTATATTTTCATTTCAAGTAACTGTCAGTATGGACGGTATCGGCCCGACCGAACTTAACTTGTTATTTTGTAAAATAGTCTCCTACAAAAATCCACTTTGTCTCCGAAAGGCTATATAAAAACAAGTGTTTGTTAATTATTTCCATAATAAACATTTATTTCATTCATATTGTTATTATTTATAATATTATACTTTTTCTTTAGTACATTATTTACAATTAATCGGTAGGAACTTTTCTCTATACATAAACACATTAACAATATTGTTCCTTTGTGATAATTATTATATTCTATCGTGTTTTCTCTTAAAGAGACTAGATTACTTTTAAAAAAAAAAAAAAATTGCCAATAGTTTATTAAACGAAATGGAAGCATTTACAATTAAAATATTTTATATAACACATTGATAAAAAAAATAAATGAAGGAATCTATATTTTATTATATAATATATACTTAAAGTTGTTAGGGGCTGATTGAAATGTGCAAGAAATGATCAAACATTGTATTGTTAACACCGATACGTATTTTTTCAAGAATCTATAAAATATTTGATTTTTTTTGTCAAAGATGTAATAAGTGCTAAATGATATTGGATTATAATCATGACAGATGGGGGAAATATCGATTAAAGAACACATGTGTGTTTGAACCAAATCCGATATTTAACACAATTTGTTGTCGATTTAAAATGCAGCACCTATAGACAATCATACGCATGATAAATCGATGTAGGATGTAACCGTTTAGTTCCATATCTTGCAAGTAGATTTTTTTCCAAATTAAACAACCTCAGAAGCCTCAATGGACCACAAATTTATTTTTATCTGGTTTTCTGGGCGCTCTAGAGGCAACAATTATGACTTGAACCTCACGAAATGTACACGGACGAATAAACATCGTTGTTGTGATGACAAACTGTCAATATTGACTTTTGGGTGAAAAAAATAACATTTGAATATTATCCGGGAATACATGGTCCGGAAAAGTTGGAAATGTATTAAAGAGGGATGGTTGACCTTTGTAATATTCAAATATAATGTAAAAAATATCGTGAAATGTTGCCCCGGCATCGGATTTAGGTTTGCATATAATTAAAGTTCTTCCATAGTTACTGGGGTTTCAGATATAATGCAACGTATCTTCCAAGGGTGTGGCGTTATTAAATTTGTTTTGTAATCTGGAAAATGTTGTAGGGACAAGCAAAAAATCCAATCTCAAAGGGTTTATTTACATAAACTTGTTCTTAATTTATTACCAATTATTTTCAATTTATACAAAAATTATAATATATCAATTCTCTTCATTCATTTACATATTTTATTCGTGTTCATTAACTTAACAACTTAAAATTAAATTACACTTAAAAAAATATTTATAATAAATTAACGGGAAGCACAATGTTTTTTACAATTTGATTTGATTTGTTTTCTTCTTCTATTGTTTTGTTGTCATTGTAATATTAATAAACTACATCACAGATTTTTTTTTTTTAAATTAACAAAAAGTTGCCTTCTTCAACAAATAACATACAAAAAATAGTTACAAAAAATTTAACCACCACATTTTCTAAATAAATTGCTTTTGTTTGTTGTTTTTTTTTAATTTTTTCATTCTAAAGATCCAATCATCTATGAGGACAATAACTAAAATATGGAAATAATTTACAATGCAATGAATAGAAACGACGTGGATCGGTTTTGGTATCGAAACCATCCACTTTAACAACATTCCATTGATTTTTCATTAAAGCATAGCTGAAGGACACTTGATCCTGATAGGTGTCGGGTCGTATAAATTCCATGGGTTCCAAATGGGAATGGAAATTGTCGACAACTGTTAGGGGGACCTTGAGTAGATGTTCTGTGGAAGATGAAAATAAAAAAACGAAACATTTAAAAATTGAAAACATAAAATGTAATCACACACACACAAACTTACCTATAATAAAACCCATGGTAACATCATCAGGAAATCGTATTTTATCACCAATACTTATAAACTTGCCACCACCTGCTATCGGTAACATTTTCAATGTTAGGGCTCGACTCAAACAGAAACCAGCACCACCTGTTGCAAACCAGAATGTAATCTTTTTATTCAGTGTCGTGTTTTTCTGTAAGGACAAAGGAAGCAACATTTTATTATTAAAAAAATAATAAATAAATCTCAACATCATAGTAAGGAGCCTGAGAAGAGGAAAGCTAAGCAAAGGGAAGAAGAAACAAGAAAGTGTATTATGTATTAAATGTTGTACAGGGATTTAGTTGCCTTGCAGCATCAACTTGTTGTTGATTATCTTTCTTGGATTTTTATCTGCTCGTTTTATTATTAAGCATTTTATATGTTTAAACGGCAATCGCAATTAAAGACAATCTTTTCTTAATTCTGCAGTAATATTATACAATCTGTGCCCAGAATGTATAGCGAAAAAAATGAGTGTTTCGGCTAGGATGAAGTATTTATATCCGTAGTGGAAATTTATAATTTTGCCAAGAAGAGTGAAGTGATAATGTTACAATGTGATCTAAAATCGGAAAGGAAACGTTGACCTGACAACTTGACCGCCTTGTTCAGCCGAAGTTGAAGTTGTACAATACTTCCAAAGAATGTTCGTAGAATAAACAATTCCCAACAAATTTTCGCCTGTTTCATAGACAAAATCGATCAAGTGACGACTATTCCGCTTTAATTCGGACCCCAGTTACAGAGTAGACTTTTTTTCTTTTAGAAACAAAAAAACGGAACTCCGTTATTCAGTGGACGCTTATCTTTAGAATAAAATACGGACCCTACTGAGGAGACTTTTTTTATAGAAAAAAATCTGATTTCAGTACAGACATTTTTTATAGAAAAAATCAGACCTCAATAACTGAGGTCGGAATCTCCATGACAGAGAAAACCAGTATGGAAAGTAGTAAAGTCGGACGGGGCCGACTATATGATACCCTTCACCACTTTGGATATATTCAGCAGATGAATCCTAACAGACGTCGCCTTTTTAAAGAACCGATAATAAATTTTTCATTTGGTCAGATATAGAAGCTATATCTGAATCTGAACCGATATCCACGAAACTTAACACACATCATTCTAGATCTAATTCATTACGCTGTGCCAAATTTCGTGCAAATCGAAACATATATAGGGACTTTGGTGCACTATTTACATTTAATAGGGCGAAAATATATATGGAGGCTGTATCCAAATCTTAAGCAATTTTCAGGAAACTTAACACATATCATTCTAAACCTAATTCATTACGCTGTGCCAAATCAAAAGATTTAAAGGGTCATTCGTAGACTATTTACCTAAAATCGGGCGAAGCTATATATGGGAGCTATACCTAAATCTGAACCGATTTTCACGGAACTTCGCACACATATTTCTAAGCTTAATTTAGTACGCTGTGCCAATTTTCGTGCAAATCGAAAGATATATAGGGAATTTGGTGGACGATTTACATAAAATAGGACGAAAATATATATATGGGAGCTATATCTAAATCTGAACCTATTTTCACGAAACTTCGCTCACATCATTCTAAGCTTAATTTAGTACGCTGTGCCAATTTTCGTGCAAATCGAAAGATATATAGGGACTTTGGTGGACCATTTACATTAAATCGGGCGAAGCTATATATGGAAGCTATATCTAAATCTGAACCGACTTTTCCTAATTTCAATAGGGTTCGTCCTTGGGCCAAATAAGTGACATGTGCCAAATTTCATCTAAATCGGATCATAAATGCGACCTGTACTTTGTTCACAAAAATACATGAATGGACGGACGGCCATGCGTAAATCGACTCAGAAAGTCATTCTATGCATATTGTCAAAAGGAACCATGGGTCTCTCTCGATTATTTTTGCCTGTTACAAACATATGCACAAAGACGTAATACCCTGTACCACAGTGTTGTGAAGGGTATAAAAATATCCGATCTCAAGACCTTAGATTTAAGGATTTTTCCAAGGAAATTCCCTTAAAAACAGTAGATCCTATTTTCCTTTGTTTTTGCAAAATAGTCAGGCTGATTCCCCCTTTTTTTAATAAAAAAAACAACTATTTATTAGTGGGGAATGTATGGCATTGTTTGCCGATGGCTAAGGCGTGGATCGCGTCACGGATCCTCATCAGTTCCCTTAGTTTTTTGTTGGGATATTCCGTCTCTTGTAACAAAGCGACGTACTTAGCTGACCAACGACATAAACTGCATGAGAATTTCGCTGGAGCCTCACTTCGAGGTTAACAAGGCAATACCACACCTTTCCCACTCATGTGTGTTGTCACATCGCGACAAATGCACACAACGACTTTTCCCATTCTATTTTCCACTATAAAATACGACCTCAGTGATAGAAGATTTCTTTCCATAGAAAAAATCCGACCTCAAAGCCTGAGATTTCAGGATTTTCCCCCCAATAAATTTCCCTAAAAACAGTAGAACCCTTCTCCCCTACTTTCCACTATATCTCCAACGTTGTCTCTACCCCCTCAGTTCACCTCTCTTGAATCAAATGTGATTTAAGATTCTATGGAATCATCCCGTAAGCAACATGCACGTGCTCCGATGGCAGTAAAAAAAAAAAACAACAACAAATAAAAACTATCCAAAGGTTCATTCTAATATATCGGACCATTGCTTTCCTCCAGCACTGTGGCCATATCCAACTCTTTCACTAATAAAATTATGACTTCCCAGGCTGATTATAGGCTTCCTATATGCCTGTGTTATACCTGATAGGTGTTTTCGATTAGATTTTCCGATACCAATGTGGTTCGTTATAACCGATATGTCGTTCTAAAAAATGTCCTTATAATTAATTTCGACTGACCTGATTTATTTATTTTTTAAATGATGGCATGTGGTTTGACGTTATGTCTTCTGTATAGTGAAGAGAAGGGTGTTTGGAACAACAACAAACTCCCTGCCTAACTGTTGTTGTATAACAAAAAAACAGCCTTCAGCCAATTTAAATGTCCACTTAACCAATCAAGGTAAACTGTACTTTAATACATCACCACTTCCTTTCAACAATTTTTCCAATAAACAATAACTTCTAAAGTTACCAGGGCAGTGTTCGGTACATATTATACAGCCAACAAAATTTTGTAAAATAAATTAACCATGAAATATGTTGTGTACAAAAAATGTATGTATATTAAACGGGGTTTTATGTTGATTTAATATATATGCGTATAATTAACATTGAGAGAGATACAAAAGCAAAGGGTAATAATAACAGTAAAAATATATTTCATTATACTCACACTATCCAAATGGATTTCCAATGGTGATGATATACTCGGCTTGCCCAAATACCAATCAACAGTGGGACTGTATTCATCTAACAGCTTTACCAACCGAGGAATATTTACATAGTTGTCGTCATCGAAGTGGCAGAACCATCTGAAAAACGAAAAAGGTGGGAGAGATAATGTTATTAAAGACTATATTTTAAAAAAGTAAAAAAAAACTTGTCAGTATTATTATTGTGTATATATACTCACTTACCCACCCTAATACCCTATAGCTCCCCACACAATTGGGTTTGCATACCCAAAAAATATATACTGTATGTGGTTAGGTAAGTTAGTGTTTGTCCTGTTTTATGCTTGATTTAGTCTTCATTGCCTTGCATCATTCGTTTTTTTTCTTTTATATTCTTCTCGTTTCTTTTTTTAACTGTCAAATCCTTTCAATTTCTTCCTTTTTTATGGATATTCGATATTTTTTTCTTACACAAGTGGATTCTGAGTATCTTTTGAAGATACATCTTCATGTTTCAGTTGTTCCAAAGGGAAAAGCTTAACAATTTATGTTTTCTTAAGAGCATCCTTAATTTGATTTTTTTAAAGATATTAAGTGAATGTGGTGAAATGTGAGATGGTATACCCAAAACAAAAATACAAGGGATACTGATTTTATGTCATGGTGTTGTCGTTGTGAAAGGAGTCTGTGTTCATCGTCCATAAGAAGAAAATATTATATTGCAAATTGAGATATTTCGAAAGGATTTATAGATGGATGCAAAATCAAAAAACAAAAAAAAAAAAAAACAACACTTTGCATTGACATGAATAAATTATGATTATGTTTTTACACTATAAAATGGGGTTTGTACACTACAAAATGAGTATATTTATTTTATTCGCCCATATTTTCATACTACCTCATCATAAAAGTTTAAAACCATTTTAAGCTTCTTCTCAGATGGAATATCATTCCTAAAAATATTCGTCCAAACGTTCGAATAGCCCCCATGGTACTTCATAATATTCCAGGCTTTGGGGGTTTGAAATGAATCCACTTTGAACAATACTACGCCGAATGAAAATTTTAACCAAATCCTCCGATGTTATAAAAAGAATGTTTCGGATATTTATATGGGGGATATTAAACTCAAGTGAATCTATGCTCAAAACACAATGATATCATAGAAACTACTGGGGACCAGAAATATTAAATTGCAGACAATTTTGCTGCCAACTTTCAAAAAAAGTCCACCTGTCCTCGGTTACTGAAGAGACTTTTTTTAATAGAAAAAATCTGACCTCAGTTACTGAGGGGACATTTTTCTATAGAAAAAAATGTTCTCTGCCACTGAGGAGAAAATTCGAACCTCAGTAACTGAGATCGGATAGAGGTCTATAGAGGGTATTTTATCTATAGGAAAAACCAGTGAGCGGAGCAGTATAGTCGAACGGGGCCGACCATACGATACCCTACACAACTGCCACGCAACTCAAATTTTCTGCGGATGTTTATTCCGAGCATGGGCAATATTTCGTGATGTTGGCAACCTCTTGCCCGATTAGAGGTAAACAGCACCTCTTCCTCACACTGACATATTTTCCGAATATTACGAGTATTCAGTACAGCTATTGTCCTGATTCCCTTCACCGTGGGTTGTGTTGTGATGTTCGGCTTTCATTTGTGGTCTATATATCGACTTGAAAATAACACAAAAAATTAAGTTTTCGGTCTACTTCACTCCAAAATTATTATCTGATCATCACCGAAAATTATGGGCGTTCTCCTTTACCATAACTGGAACCTTATGGAACATTTCAAAGCGATCAGCGCTATAGTTCCGCGCTCTAGAGTAATAATGGGTTACTAAATAATATACGGATGCGGAGATACCTGTTAATATTTAGGTGTAACTCCCACATTCGAGCACATACAACAATATAATTGGTATTAATTTAAAGGTCAATCACTCCTCTTGGATATAATATCAACTTCTCGGGTCTATGTCATTCAGGGGTAAATATATACGCTATAGAATACAAATTTTGTCATTTTTCACACAAAAGTCAGGGTCCATTTGACCCGCTAAATATTGACCAATCTTTATCAAAACAGGCATGCTTATTCTTTGGCCCGATCCCCTTCTCCATGCAAAAATTCACGATGTTCGGGCCATTATTGCGGCCTCTGGAGCGACCAGAAAACCCGACAAATATTAACCGATCTTTCCCAAAAACAATAGGGGTCTTCATTGGCCAGAACCCATCCTACATGCAAAATTTCGTGAAGATTGGTCCATAACTGTGGCCTGTATCGTGTTTACAAATTATAATGGACAGACAGACGGACGGACGGACACACATGTCTAGATCGACTCAGCTAGTCGAGATATGACGATCGGTACACTTAAAGGTGGGTCTAGGACCAATATTTCGCGGCGTTACAAACTTTTGGGGCTGCACAAAGCTATAATACCCTGACAACATAGTTGTGTAGGGTATAAATATATTGAAAAATTCAAATGAAACCAATTCAGTAGAAAGTTTTTTTTTCCAAAATATTACCCGCAAATGTAAATGACACTTGTGCGATATTTCCAACATTGAAAATATGTTTCAACTAACAACTAAATTTTAAATGTTCAACACCAAATTTCAAACATGTTTTTTTTATTTCGTTTTTTTTTTCATAGAATTTAGAGTGAAATTCATAAAAAGCGTTGTATTTTGTTTTTGGTTCCTTATGTTTATGGCATATAACCCAAATGTTATATTTGTGTGTTATAAACGTTCACAAAGGGAACATGGGTATGTACGTATGCATGTATGTACCAAAGAACACGACGAACAACTTTTGTGTACAACACTTGTTTTAGATGGGCGACAATGTTGCCCATTTAAAAACACAAAAAAAAGAACAAACAACAAAAACAAAAATTATATATAAAACAACTTCCATTAAAATGTATATGTTTTATATGATGTTGTAAGCGCAAATGTCATTAAAAATACGAATGAAGGAAAATATGAACAACATCATATTATTTGTGTGTATATGTCTGTGTGCTTTTATTTCTTAAAGAAACATAAGGTGACCATACACACACACACACAAATGAGTTGCTGCTAAATTTTATCCGGTTGCCCTAGAAATTCAAATTGTACGAAGGTCAGTAACTAGTTGTCCCAGTTGTCAAGGAAATTTTTATACTCAAAAATTTTAAAGGGTGTTTTTGTGAAGAGTGATATTTAATGAAGGGGCATAATATGTTCTTAATATTTTATAGTTTCATGAAATAAAAAAAATATTTAATAATACTTCCACAGTTAGTTCCTATATCAAACCATTTTCAATACCATTCAACCTAAGAGTAGTAGCAATGTATGTCCGCCAAAAAGTTTTAATCTCTATCTGCAATATGGGGAAACCTCTTATGACTACCCGTTTAACGAGGAAACTTTTGCGCACGTCTTTTTAAAGAATAATGTCAAAAATTCTGTTTCTGTGATGAGAGATAAATAAGTATTGGTCATTGTATGACGTGATTTTGTTATATTTTTACAAAGTATTACAAATAAGTTTTAGGTTGGGGAAAAATAAATCCATTATTACATTTTTTGTAAATTGTTTAAAACAGTCATGGTCGATTTTTAGCTCCTGGGCGATGTTACAGATGCTAACATGCCGGTCAACTTCGATAATTTCTCCGATTTTATCGACATTTTCGACGACCGGCCTACCATTTCGAGGTGCATCTTTAACATCAAAAATTCGTGAACGGAATCAATGAAACCAAAATTGCACATAATTGGCTGTTACAGTATCGGAACCATAAACACCATTTACAATTTTAGCCGCATGTCTTGCATTTTCCCCATTGTCAAAGAAAAACTGTAAAATGTACCGAATTTTCTCTTTGTTCGCTTCCAAACAAAAAAACAGCAAAATATGTTTTTACTGTGAAATGTCACCCTTCCAACGAGCATAAATCTGAAGTTGTTTGATCAATACTTTACGAGAAATCTATCAGTACAGCCATCTGTCGAAAAAATGATGGATTTCTTTTTCCCAACCGAATATTATGGGCCCACATTTATAAATAGTCTCCATATTAGTTTGGTACATGTGGAGGGTAGAACAGTACCACTATACAAATTTTCAATAAAGTCCTGATTTTGGCATATAAGTCATATAATTTCCTTCCGATCTTTTAGGCAAAAAGTTTTTAAAGAAGGTCAAGGTTTTTACATAGTTCTCATATACATGCCGGTAACTTTTCATCTACATCGAAGTAGATCTATGCTTCAATGAAGCCCCCATATATGTAGGCCACTCCCATGGGCATTTTCTAAATGAAGTGGCTCTGAAGTGACCTTCCAACATTTTGGTGGGTAAAAACATTTTCGCAGAACATTTGAAATATAGGCAACATTTTGACATTGCCTTCATATAAATGTACTAGGAATTTCCAATGCCTGCGGAGTATTTTCTATCCGATATGTGAAAAATGTTTTAAGGGGACCCCCCATTCTCGGGGTCAAAATTTTTGTTGACTTAATTCCAATCTACACTAATTCAAGAATGTCCCTATAAATTTGCATACGAAAATCTCAACAATTTTCGAAGATATAGCCGATTTATTGTGTTAGCATCAAGTGAAAGCAAGAGGGCTTCTCAAACATTAAACGCGTTTTTCTCTAAACATCGTTTTTGCGAATGCGGGCACGACAACACTAAAACTATTAACCCAATCAATTTCATTTTGGGACGTTTCTCTGTGAGTGTGTAGCTATCGTATGAACTATGATAAAGCCAATCGGTGAAGATCTTCCTTATTTTTTAACTTGATTTTTAGTCAAAAAATCGGCAATTTTCCAAAAATATTTTTTTAAAGGTCCGCCATTTTGTTAATTTTTGTGCGAAGTCAAAGTTTATATGGCAATTTTCCAACCTAAGTGTCTGCTATTTTCCCAAAAAATAAAAAATCTCCCGTTGGACAACCCAGATATATTTTACGGATGTCGAATGCGTGGACCTGGTGTAGGAGAGTACAAGTTCGTCCTATCCGAAATTAATTTTGTTGTTCCTTGTGTAATGTGGGTAGTATCTAGTTGTTTTGCCCTTCAATATCACGGAATGTCACGTTGTAGCTCCTACAATGAGAATATACCGCTATAATCTTCAACATATTGACAAAGGGTGCTACCCTTTTATAGGAGCTATGTCATACCATGAACTTATATTTATTAAGGATCCAGCTTTCATGAGCCCTTAATACCCAATTATACGAAATACATCTAAGGTCTTCAAAATGCCGTAAATTGGGTGATATCGTTATATGGGAGCCATACCAAAACTAAACTTATATTAACAATTGTTGGTAGGAAGATTTAACACCCTATGAAAACCTTAATAATCAACTCAGAACCAATTCAGGTGAAAATCTTGTCCAAACTCCCTAAAATATCTAATAATGGAATTTACAATTTAATTGGGGCTACCTGGGCAATATTGATCGGTTTTTTGTAAAGCGATTTTCTGCTTAATGAGAATGCCAGTTGAAAGAGTAGTCAGCAGAGATTTCCCCATACTGAAGGCAGAGATTAGGTTGGCATTGAAAAGGGATAGATGTTTTCTTATATCCCGCTCTATATTAGATATTTTGTTAAAGTGGCTATAATTGGACCTTCGGGTTCTTTGGGAGCAATACACGTCTTTGCACGGTATTTTCAATATTGGTCCGTGTTTTAAAATAGCTACCATGTAAAGGTCACCTGCACATTAGGTATCGTTGCTTCTTTTTCGAACTGAATAGGATGTAATAATTGTCTATCCGCGTACTTTGGTTTGAAAGTCTTTTAAGTCCATTTTAGGTTCTAACCCAAATATACAAAATATATTGCGCTACGCCAAAAACTAAATTAATACCATTTAAAAATACAAACCTGTAAATATATGAATGTGAGTAAAAATGGAATTAAGCCACTTGCAAAATAAACCACTCATATACTGGTCCCGCTTTTTTAGATTTTTTATGGTTCTGGCCACAAATTCCAATTGTTGGCTATACGTTGAGACCATGCTTTTCAGATAATTTAAAGGCAATCTTAAATTATACGATTTTGTCGTATTCAGGTTAGTTTTCGAAACGAATGGGTAACTTTTCAAGTTTTACTCATGTTGGAGGTAATAACAATAAAAAAATCCCACATTGAACCTTATTTACAGAAATTATATGTAACCTCTTAAGGACTGTGCATCAAATTTAAACATTATGCCGTAAAAATTTCACATTTGTTTTGCAAACAATTTTGAAAATTCTATCATGTCAATAACATTTCCTAAATTTATTATTTTTTTCACAATAAACATACACGTATTGTTAAATTGTACTTACTTTTTACCGCTTTCCAGGAAAACATCTAATTCTGCGGACATTTTGCAACACAAAGCTTTACGGAAATGACCCTGGGAACATTTTGTGTTTATTAAATGGCCATCTGAAAAAAAAACAAACAAGTAGACGTTAAAGATCATATTTGTGTATTAAATATATTTCAAGAAATAATTACACAATAAAAAAACGAAAAACATTTAAATGTTCATTAAAATTCTTTAATATCCCATCTAATTTTTAACTAATTGTAAGAAATGAAAAAGTAAATGAAAAATAAGAGAGCCAACAAAAAATGATAATTGTTACTTTGTGAGTGATTACGTTGATCAGTTTTTATTTGTCGGTCGGTCGGTCTATCTGACCTTCCGCATTTTTTTCTTTTGTCCATTCCACACATATTTTTTCTTCTTCGTCGTAACAAAAAGTGTGTTTTTTAACCACAAAGCTGCTCCCTAATGAGACAAAAATTATTGAAATATTTCAAATTGTTTTTTATCGCTTTATCAACTTTAAAAGCGTTGCTGGCGAAGACACCAACAAACAAAAAATAAAAACTTAAGGAGTACCCCTCAATCACTTGATAAATCCCCAAATGTAGCCATCCATTTGCTGGCCGCCACACAATACTAATAATAATAATAAGGGCTACCTAAACATACAAACAACAACAACAGTATAAATTGCTTTTAAGAAGATGAAAGGACAGACAGACATACATACGAACGAATGGATGGATGGATGAACATTGTTGTGAACAAACGTTGGGATAGCCGGCCAAAGCCCACAGACAAAAAACGAGATAAAGATAAAGTGGAAGAAAAAAAGAGTTTTTTTTCGCTTTTAACGGTTTTGGAATTTGGTCCTAATCAAAATTCCAGTAGTCATGTTATGTGTTCGATGATGCTTCTAAAGAATGCGACAAATGGATGATATTTGGGAGTGTGTGTGTGAATGATTTTTTAATATCTTAACAGCGACATACATATGTGTATGCGTGTATGCTAGTTACTTTGTTCTGAATGTGCCTGTTTTTTTGTAGAGCGTACAATTATAGATTGTTTATGAGCATACCGGTGCTATCTCTCAGTTGAAAGAAAAATTATTGTCGAGACTGAGACATTCATCACAAGATAAATGATATCCCCTCGTTGGAGAATACTTAAAATTATTGATGGAGAGTATTTGATGGTCCTACACGCTAGGTGAGAGGGTATATTAATTTTGTCATTCCATACTTAATACTTCAATATTCCACTCACAAGGGTTAAGGATTAGAATTAACAAGTAAAAACGTCATTAAGCCCGACCATGTCATACTTTTTATACACTCCAAAAACCAGGAGTGTACTCAAAATTCCTTAAATCGGTAGATACATTTATATGGGAACTATGTTCTCGTTGTTCTCGTATGCGGTAGTAGGTAGTTAATGCTCTAAAGAAAATAATTTACAATTACGGACACTAAGGATTGGGTGTAACTTCAAAATATGGAGGTGGGGTTGGTTTTTCTCCAAGAATCCGATATGAGAAATTATAGTCACTATGATGAGAAAATTCGGTTTAAAACTTACTGTATAAAAACTCGAACCTAAAATACGGTTTGCCGCCCAATATCATTGAATGCCACATTGCAACCACTATAATGGAAATATGTCGCTAAAATCTTCCACATACTGACAACAGGTGCTTTCCTTATATGGGAGCAATCTCCAAACATGAACCTATATTGAACCCTTTATACCTAATTACAGCCATTTCGGCGGAGAAATACAGTCAAAGCATTCATGTCAAAATATAAACCCATATTAAGTGTTCAGCATCTATGAGCCTTTTATACCCAATTACACCCACATCGCTAAAATCTTCCAAATACTGACAAAGGGTGCTTCCCTCATGTGGGAGCAATCTCCAAACATGAACCTATATTGAACCCTTTATACCCAATTACAGCCATTTCGGCGGAAAAATACAGCCATAGCCTTCATATCAAAATATGAACCCATATTAAGTGTTCAGCATCTATGAGCCTTTTATACCCAATTACACCCACATCGCTGGAAAAATGCAGCCAATGCATTTAAAATACCGTAAATGGGGTGGTACCATTGTATGGGAGCCATATCAAAACTAAATTTAAAAATTGTTGGTAGCAAGAAAACCTTAAAAATCCAATTAAAACCAATTTTGTTGAAAAACGTGACCAAGCCCCAGAATACCGAAAATTGGTATACCATTGTATGGGGGGCTATGCGGAATCTTGGGCCAATATTTAGTAGGGATATTTTCTACTCAATGAGAATCCTAAATATATAATTATAGCTAATTTATTTCAAACACGAGCTTATACTTCGAAACGCTCCGAAATTTGGGATATGGCTTTATATTTGGAAAAATCCTAAACAAAATACCAAATTACATCGGATTTGTTCGAAAAACCTGCCCAAAATGTAAAATACTGAAAATCTGTGGGAAATATGGGAGATACCCTATATTGGTCATTTTTGGGAGGAACATTTTCTACCCAATGAAAACTCAAAATATCAAAGAAATATCAATTCCTTTGAAAAACGTGCCCAAAAGTTTCAAAATACCGAATATTGAGAGGTTATTTTATATGAGGGCTGCAAAATAAGGATTTATATTGCAAACTTCAGCATAGCTGTTTATTCAACTGCTACGAACAGGGAATGTAAAGCCTACACTGTTTGGACAAGTTTCCAAAAACTTCAAAATGGTGGAGTATCTTCATATTAGGGCTATAGCTAAATGTGGACCGATATATCCCATTTGCATTTACCACACCTCCTAGGAGTGGCAACAATATTTGTGTAACAATTGGAAACTCTGTCTAAAATATTGCGCTCAATATCGTGATTCGAGCAGACGGGTATTTCGAAATCGCATAGTATTTTATTGTGATTGAAAATGGGCTCTCCGACAAATATAGTGCGGTTTTGCGTTGACCCATTTTTTATATACACTTCAACATACTACAAATTATTCATACCACAAATATTTAATTAGAAACATATTTAAATATTAATTTTCCACTTAAAAAAGGAATCCGTTTAATTACCAATAAATTGAACAATTTAAAATAACAAAAAAATATGTTTTTTTAATATTCATAATATACATTACCCCGGGCTATGTGGCAGATATGAATACATTCCACCAACCTAACAACAGCAACAAAAAATTAGTTCACAATTTTCTAATTAAAAAACTAATTTAATTTTTTCCCTTTATCGGCCAAAAAAAAGTAAACCCTTTTTCAGTGATATCGAAAAAAACAGCAGAAAAAAACTTTAAACTCAAAACTCATTTTGCAATTCAATTAAAAATGCGGGCGAAACGTTATTCAGCAGATTATTATTGTTCAGGTATTCATCCTGACGGGCAACAGAAACACCAAAACCCAATCATCTACTGGAGCAAGAATGTCTAAAAAGACAACAGAATATAATACAACAGCTACCCTGTTCTGCACCGCGCCGCACCGCCCTTTTCTCTCCTAAATCCGCATTGTAGTTGCGTGCCTTGCGATGAGTTTACGTAGCGATGAAGAGGATCGTGTTTTTATAATAACTACTATTTTTTGCACCTCTCCGTGTTCGTCGATTATTAATGGATATGGGCGAAGAGATAACCTAAAGCATGATGATGACGATGCTGCTGGTGAAAAAAATATAAACCAAACTAAATGAAGTGAAAACATTATAGAGAGTGAATCTGAATGGCGCATCCCTAAAGAATTGCAAAAAAAAGACAAAAAAGTTTGTGTGAATATTTTAAATGGGGATTTGAAATGGTATGTTTTAACGGTAGCAGTATTGACGATTAGCTAGTAGAATCCAGAAGAGATTTTTTAAGACTGAAAATTACTGTAAGGAAATTCTCTACTTCTTCTAAAATTTGTGTAGCAGTTATCCAGAGGAATCTTCTATAACAAGATATTCCATTGCCCTTGAAGTTTATATCCCGTAAATATTGTTAAATTAGAGGTACTCCATAAACATTTCATATACATTGATAAATAAAATAGTTTTATGTGACGATTCGATAATAAACCAGTAATAAAAATAGTAAAGTCGGACGGGGCCGATTATATAATACCCTTCACCACTTTGGGTATATTCAACAGATGAATCCTAAAAGACGTCGCATTTTTAAAGGACCAGTAAAATGAAATTCGATCCATAAACATGTCATTCTGCAACGTATACAAAATTTTACATTTTCAATGATTTCAGGAAACTTAACACACATCATTCTAGACCTAATTCATTACGCTGTGCTAAATTTCGTGCAAACTGAAATATATTAAGGGACTTTGGTACACCATTTACCTTAAGTCGGACGAAAATATACATGGGAGCTAAATCTAAATCTGAACCGATTCTCACGAAACTTTACACACATCATTCTTGACCTTATTCATTACGCTGTGCCAAATTTCGTGCACATCGATGGGACTTTGGCGAAGCATTTATATTAAATCGGACGAAAATATATATGGGAGCTATATCTAAATCTGAACCGATTTTCCAGAAACTTAAAACACATCATTCTGGACCTAATTTATTACGCCGTGCCAAATTTTGTACAAATTGAAAGATATATAGGGACTTTGGTGAACCATTTACTTAAAGTATGACGAAACTATATATGGCAGCTATATCTAAATCTGAATCGATTTTCAGGAAACTTAACACACATCATTATATTTCTAATTCATTACGCTGTGCAAATTTCGTGCAAATCGATAGATATATAGGGACTTTGGTGCAGCATTTACATTAAATCGGACGAAAATATATATGGGAGCTATATAGAAATCTGAACCGATTTTCACGAAACTTAACACAAATCTTTCTGGACCTAATTCATTAAATTTCGTGCAAATCGAAATATATATATAGGGACTTTGGTGGACCACTTACATAAAATTGGACGAAAATATATATGGGAGCTATATCTAAATCTGGACCGATTTTCAGGAAACTTAACACATATCACTCTAGACCTAATTCATTACGCTGTGCCAAATTTCGTGCAAATCGAAAGATATATAGGGACTTTGGTGGACCACTTACATAAAATTGGACGAAAATATATATGGAGCTATAGTTAAATCTGAATCGATTTTTCCCAATTTCAATAGGGTTTGTCCTTGGGCCAAATAAGTGACCTATGCCAAATTTCATCTAAATCGGATCATAAATGCGACCTGTACTTTGTTCAAAAAAATGCATGGACGGACGGACGGACAGATCAACATGCGTAAATCGACTCAGAAAGTTATTCTATGCATATTCTCAAAAGGAACCATGTGTCTATCTCGTTTCCTTTTGCCTGTTACAAACAAAGACATAATACCCTGTACCACAGTGTAGTGAAGGGTATTAAAACCTCATCGAAATTCGTCAAATTAGAGCCTTGTTTTTGTATAGCTCCCATATAAAGAAACAATTAATGTTAGGTATTCGGTATGCCCACCTCATGGTGAAGGGCATTCAAAAGATAAGGTGGAGTATAAATTAAATTTGCCACATTTACCTTATATTTACTTCACTGATTTATATTAGGGGAATATTTTCAGTTTTTATTAAAAATTTACCGTTTTCATAATTTATAGATAATTATTATTATTTTTTTTTTAATTTTTAATATTTTTTATAACATCTTCGCTCAGCACTCAACGCAGCCACAATAAACTGACGCCTGCACTACCACATTTTCCCCAGTATTGAGTTCTTTAAAATCATCAACCTTATCATATTCATCAAGTGGCTGGGGCTCAGTTGTATTAATACAACATCAACAGTGGCCACAATGAGGCGGTCAAGTAGGCGGAGCAGTTTGATGTGAAGCTAAATTGGAATTCTTTTTTTTTTTGCTTCAGAAGATGTAAGGAATGAGTTCCTCTCTCACACACACACAAAATGGAGTTCAACAAATAAGGCTACAACATAAAATATTACCAACTTTTAGAAAGCAATTAACGTCTTTTGATGAAATTTGTTCAAGCAAAGAAGCAAAAGTCGAGGGCAAGCAAAACCGAAATGAAAATCGAAAACTAAATTATAAACAAAACATTGCTGGCAAAAAAAAATCATCACTGATTTCTTGGTCTGGGTCCTAAATAACACCAGGAAAACATTATCAAAGGCAATCCTTTCGACTGCAAAAAAAGTTTTATTTTTTGAAGAGTCATATAAATGGCTTGCTTGAAGGTGGGGGTGAAGTAATACAAAAAAAAAAAAATACTCTCCGACTGAAGAACAATCAACGGCAGCCACAGCTGCCAAAAACGTTTTTTGATCTTCAAGTTTTGTTTGATTCTCTTCGTTAAGTTTTTTTTTTTTTGCTGCTAAACACTTAAGCCCAGACGCACGCAATATTTTTCTTGGCGGATTTGTTTTTTTTTTCTTTTTTTATGATTTGTTGATGGGTTTGTTTTCAGCATGATTTGGAATTTTTCCATAAAATCCACGTTTCCATTCCACACACAGAAACGTTTCAAATGAATACCAATTTAAATTTTAAGATGGATTTTTGTTCGTTTTAACGTTTATAGCCAAACAATACGGAATTTGTGTATTCAACAGGATATTGAAATTTTATGAAGATTTACACACTATTTTAATGGGATTTCAAACAGTTCCAGACACTACATAATATGGGTAGGATGGACATTTTTGTATTGAAAACTAGTTCATTCGGATGAATTGCCAAAGGTAATTCTAGAAAAGTAATAAATTAAACAGTATAACCGAATGGAGCCTACCACTTGATACCCTAAACATCCACCCAAGAACTTCTGCGTAGCTTATTCTCGAGCTGGGGCAAAATTTTGCGATACAAAATCGGATCTTTGCAAGGCCTACTTTTAGGCGTGGATTTTTTAAATGATCTTCCTAAGGCATACTTCTAGGCGTGGATTTAAACATATTTTTAAGGCCTACTTCCAGGCGAGGACTTTTGAAAACATATTTTTCTAAGGCCTAACAGAAGGCTTGGATTTTTTTAGAAATACTTTTCTAAGGCCTTACAAACTATACTGGAGTATATCCCTTTTTTAAAATAGGTTTTTAAATATTGTTGAATCTCAATAAACTTTTCTTTCCTGTTGTGAACTGCAATCTCATTTTCTTCCCCCAGTTTCTATAGAAAAACTATGTTGAAAGCAACCAGCTTTCCCTTTGAATATGTCCGTCCGTGTGTCTGTCCATGTTAGATTGTAAACAAAGTACACGTCGCATTTATGATACGAATTGGATAAAATTTGGCTCAGTTCATTTGTTTGACCCAAGGACGAACCGTATTGAAATTGGGAATAATCGGTTCAGATTTAGATATAGCTCCCATATATATGTTCGTCCGATTTAAGGTAAATGGTTCACCAAAGTCCCTATAATCCTTCAATTTCCACGAAATTTGGCATAGCGTACTAAATTGAGTCTAGAATCATTAAAATCGGTTCAGATTTCGATATAGCTCCCATATATATATATATATATATATATATTCGTCTGATTTTATGTAAATGGTGCCCCATTTAAACGATAATCATCAGTATTGGCATGCGCCTTTCTCTTCCCTGATAAAAATTGACGTTCGAGTCATATTTTTGTGGATAAATAAAATTTTTGCCTCATTAAATCTCCGCTGGTTCTTAGGTAAGAACCAGACCGGCAGCAATATTTCCTGACCATCGCTTTATAACTACGGTGGATACACATAGTGATCGTAGAAAGAATTTTGTGTGGTGTTACAAATTTTGTGGTTAGACAAATGTTAACTGAAAAGGTGGTGAAGTAAGGTGGGAATTTAGTATACCTTAAATCGATCGGGATCTTTATATCAAAGATAGAATAATATAAACCAATGAGGATTATTATTCTCTATTGAAAATAAAGTATTAAATTGGAAGCAGAAACATTCTAGTTTGGAAACTTTGGCAAGGTCCTTTAACATACCGAATCGGAAACACAATATTTATATGAGATTTATATCAAAACATGAAACTATATCGAAAATATTCTCCGAGGAAGTCATGTATCCCCCACAAACTATGGGTAATATTACATATTTTCCGCATAGGTGTGTTCCACCGTCTATTTAACCGGAATGCGGATAATGCCTTTAAATGTCGAAACTGGGAAATGACGGTTATACCAAGGCTATACCAAAACGTGAACCTATTTTGAAAATGTTCGACAAAAAAGTTGTATATTCTGCAAAAACCCTACACCACTTCGGTTACTTAACATAAAGTTATATTTTGTCTGCAGGCAGGTGTAGTTCGAAAATGGGTTAAATCGGTCCACGTTTAGTCAACGTCTTCATACAAAGTTAACCAAAATTTCCAAAGGAATTACCTCTTATTTGGTAACTAGGATTCTTATTAGGCCCCCGTTTATGTATAGCCCCCTTATAGCGGCACTTTCGGTATTTTGGAGGTTTTGAGTGAGTTTTGTCAACCGAATTACATGTAAATTAGTACTTCATGTTTTAATTAGATACCAAATTGCTCCACTAAAAATTAAAAATATCGCTACACATGAAGACACTTCCAAAATTTCGGTATTTTGGGTCAGTTTTTCAATTGCAATGTGTGTAATTTTGGTATTTTGAATTCTCATTTTCTACGAAAAATTATCAAAATCTGTACACTTTTTGGGGTAGCCCCTGAAATATAAGAATTTGCCTAAGTTACAGTTGAGAATTTTAGACACATGTTCCAATATGCATATTGGTCCACATTAAAATTATTTTTCAGATGGTTTTGCAAAGAATTGTACTTACTTGTTTTCTCCTGATAATATGGATCGTCTGTGTCTGTGAAGAACCACGTCTAAAATTAAAAAAAAATAATTAAAATTTTTGACATTAATATCATACATAAAAATATTAAAATAATTTGTATAAATTCTGTATTATGTTGGGCGGATATTAATTTAAAATAATAGAAAAAAAATATAATTTAGTTCACAGCTGACATTATTATTTCGGTACAAAATAATAAAAAAATAAAATAAACGAAATCGACTAGTTTCTGTTACTGTCACCAATCACTAACACAACCATACATTCACAATTAACCAATAAATAGTAATGGTCCGATCGTCCATTACACTTACATACATTCGAGATATTGTATTGAGTTGTAAAAAAAAACATATATATTTGTGCACCGCATACGTATAAACTGGGTCATTTTAATTGCACACAAGATTGGCAAACTCAAACGGGCGAAAACGTTAATTAATCATAAACGAGTTTAATGGCTTTTCATACATACGATGGTGGTTAAACGACAAAAATCAACAACAACAAAAATGCTGTACAATTGCAAGATTGAGAACAACACAAAGAGTGTTATATCGATAGTTTTCCATGACTGGATAGATAGGAATCTGAATGTAAGGCAGCAACAAAATAAAAGGTGTGTGTGTTGCATTGTGTACAAGTCATGAATCTGACTGGTGAAACTGGAATATGAAACAACTTTTCCTATTTGCAATTTAAGTCCATTGTTTTTTGCTGTTTGTTGTTATATTTTGTTCTGATATTGTTTTCATATTTTTCCAAGGTGAGTTGTGAAGTGCTGCGTATTTAAAAATCCTTAAATTATGTCATTGCATTATGTATCAGTTGGTAGTTCATGCTTTGAAAAAATAATCTCCATATTATAGAAACTCAGATTGAAAACTTGGGGTAGGAACTTCAACATACCGAAAATTAAACGGGACATTTGTATGGATGTTGTTTTGAAAAACTAACCTAGATTGAATTATTTCTCTCTCTCTTAGAATCCTCTTCTCTTTCTCTTAGAATCCTATATGAGAAATTATAGTCACTTTGATGAGAACAAAATAATACTGAAAATATGGCATAGGTCCCGTACTATTTTCAGTATTATAAAAGCTGTATAAATCGTCGGTCTTATATTGAACCAGTAAGGAAAGTTCAAAAGTTGGACGGGGCCGACTATATGATACCCTTCACCACTTTTACAAGCAAGAAATGATAATGTGTACAATATCCTGTTGATAGAAAAGACATACCATCTTTGGATGACAAAAGACATGAAATCGGGTAGAAAACAAATGTGATCTACATAGATATTTGAACCACTAAAAACTGAAATCTATAAAATCTATAATCTGAAATCTATAAAAAAATTCATGTCAATCTGGCAGACTTAAATTTTTGGTGTAACATTTGTATGAAGTTTGGCAAAACTTTGTATGGGAGATATATGTAACTCTGAACCAATTTCAACAAAACTTCACACACATCAAACTGGACTTAATTCAGTATGTTGTGCAAAATTGTGTCTCAATCGGACAAATATTGGAAGTTTGGTGCACCATCTATCTAAAATCGAACGAAAATATATATGAGAGCTATATCTAAATTTGGACCGATGTCCAGCAAAACTTCATACATGTCAAACTGGACTGAATTCAGTGCGCTGTGCAAAATTTTGTTAAATCGGACAATTATTGGGAGTTTGGTGCACCATTTACATAAAGTCGGACGAAACTATATATGGGAGCTATATATAAATCTGGACCGATTTCAACAAAACTGGACGAAATTTCGTACTCTGTGCAACATTTTGTCCCAATCGGGCAACCATTTTCAATTTGGTGCACCATATGGGAGCTATATCTAAATTTGAACCGATTCCAATAAAACTTCGCAACCATTTTCAGTTTGGTGCACCATAACCTATATATTGGAGTTATATCTAAATCTGAACCGATTTCAACAAAACTAATTTAGTACTCTTTTCAAAATTTGGTCTCAATCGGACCAATATTGGCAGTATGGTGCTCTATTTACATAAAATCGGACTAACCTATATATTGGAGTTATATCTAAATCTGAACCGATTTAAAAAAAAATTGGCACATATCAATCTAGACCTAATTCAGTACTCTGTTCAAAATATGGTCTCAATCGGACCAATATTGGCAGTATGGTGCACCATTTATATAAAATCGGACGAAACTATATTTGGAAGCTATATCTAAATCTGAACCGATTTTCTCCAATTTCAATTGGGTTCGTCCTTGGGCCAAATAAGTGACATATGCCAAATTTCATCCAAATCGGATTATAAATGCGACCTGTACTTAGTTCACAAAAATACATGGACGGGCGGACATGGTTAAATCGACTAAGAAAGTGATTCTATGCATATTCTCAAAAGTAACCTTAGGTCTATCTGGATTCCTTTTGCCTGTTACAAACATATGCACAAATACATAATACCCTGTACCATAGTGTGATGAAGGGTATAAAAATTTTCGCAAAAAATATGGTTTGCGATCCAATATCACCGAATGCCACCTTACAGATACTGCAATGACAAAATACCGCTAAATCCTTCAAAATAAATATAATATCGAAACAAACTTTCTGGCAAATCATTTGAAAATTACATTTTTGCAGCATTTGAATGTGATTTCAGGGAACGAAGTTACTAAATCTCCCAACCAAATCATGGAACACTCACAACTTTCGGGAATATTTTTTTTATTTTATTTTTGGTCCATTCCAAACAGACACCACAAATTTGTATCTACGTTGTTGTTTTATTTATTTCAAACAAATGGTCACATTTGTTGTCACCGTCGTCATTGTCATGCATGACTGGAACGTGCTCAGAAAATAGTTTTGGTTATTTTTCGATTTTTTTTTCTAAACTGCAGACTGACGTTTTATATTATCATATTTCATAGAATTGGTTTAAACGAGGGTTACGCCAAAATACTGCAAATATATATCTCAAATTAGAGCCACTTTGAAACTTGTCTGCAAATATATATATCTATAGGGAGATTTTCTTCACAATGAGTATCCAATATATCGATATCATTATATAGAAAATCTCCATATCCAAACCTTCAATCTCGACTCAAAGTTCGATTAAGTCCCCTAATTCCATTGGGGAGGCTATATTCAATTCGGCCCGATGTTTTCCTTTTTTTAAGAATATTGCTATTCCTTTCTTGAAAATATTGAAAGTTAACTAATATTCGAATTCTACAAAACTTATGTACTTAAATGCATTTTTTGTTTCCTATTGTTTTCTTTTATTTTTCTTTTTAAAGAAAACAACAAACGAAGAGAAACTGAAAAAAAACAATCGTCTTCTAAAGAACTCATAAATCCTGAACGTGCCTTTGCATACTTTCATGGCGTTTTGTTTGTTATGCTCTTTTTTATCTTTGCATTTGGATTTTGGAATGACTGGCTGGCTGACTAGCTGGACAGCATTCAGTTCTGTCAGCTAAACTGCTTGGTCTGGATAACTGGCAATCCCATTTAAATTTTAAAAAAATGTTGAGAATAGTTTTTGGTTTTATTTTTGTTTTTTTCTAAAACATTTCATTTTTGTTTTCATTTGACATTTGGGGACCTGAGACATGATTGAAATTTCGAAAAAAAAACACGCACACAAATATGATTTCTTAAAAAAAGCACAATCTGTAAAGGAACATGTAAATATTCGGTTTTTTTGTGTCCGATATGTGACCAGGAATATATTATTGAAATGGAAAACAAACAGTTAACGTGACAAATATTCCGATGTTATGTAGGAACCAAAACAACAAAATTGAGTGTTTAAAAAAAATCCAACTATGCATCTTTTTAAGCCATTAAGTCTTTCAATCTCCACAGATTTGTTGTCATGTTCTGAGCAAAACAACAACAACAATAATTACCCATCAACATCGCTTTACTACTACCTGATCCCCACAACTACAATCTTGGTGGTCGTAAAATAAAGTTTAAAAGGGTTAAACATGGCCAATGGCAATGTCGCCCAACTGCTATTCCAATCATCCAGCATCAGCAGCAGCATAAGAGGAGAATGTGTTTTTGAGAAACTTTTATGATTTTATAATGTGGGAGACCACTTAAGGTAATTAAGAGTAGTGTGCTGTAGCATCATATTATTTATATTTGTATAAATATGTCATTAACACAACAACAACAACAAGTGAAATGGACAAACAAATATGCGTATGCATGTGTGTAGGTATGTTTAACAGGTTGGTATGGTTGAAAGAGTAGCTTCATTATGATTTGTTTATGCATCCCCATGGACCACCTCTAATAGTGATGCGGCTGCTGACTGATTTACCCTAACGGCAATTATGGGCGGAACATATTTGTGGAAAAGGCACGAATTTTTTTATTATTTGTTAATTTGTTATCGCTGGAGGGTCATAAGGTAAGGGACAAAAAAAAAAACGGTAGGAAATTGGGATATTGAATTGATTAGATTTTTTAATTGGCAATTTAAAGGGAGAGAGGGCGTTTTCAAAATCATATCTAAGGTGTGGAGTGAGAGGCTATTTTTTAAATTTCATATTTTTTCAATTTGTCGTTATTATAAAATGTCTTTGTTGAACCGACTTAAATCAAAATGAATACACCGTCTACTGGACTAAATTTCATTGTAGGTGCACAATTTTGTGTCGATGCGGCAATTAGAAATAAGAAAGTTATCACTACATAGGCTCCACATAATAGGCCCAACCCATTTTAGGTATTATCACAGTAAAAATTTTATAATGAAATTTCTATAACAATACTGTGACACAAAATCGAGGTCAATTATATAGGAACAACATAGGCGTAGCTCATATTTTTGAGGTATAGCGTGTTGCATTTTTTGCTGGTATCTCTAAAGTTCACGAATAAAAAGGCCTCCAAATATTCTACAAAAAATCGCTCATAAGATGTGAAATAGGGGCCCATAACTTAAAAACTTGACCAATGATGTCCTTTTGGGCCCTTAATATAACAGACAAGGACTTTCGTCAAAAGTTAGAAAAGTTTTATGTTCGACCGGGCCGAACTTTTTATACTCTCCAGCATAAGGTTAGCAATGAAAATACCTAAACTCGATCGGAATAATTATATGCGAGCTTATTGTGTAAATTACCTGTCCAGAGATTTCTTCCATGGCATCTACAACATGAGGGCTATGCCAAAATCGACCTACATTGAAGTAAAAATTCCCTCACCAAATTACCCATCCTGGTATTTATACCCTTCACCACACTGTGGTACAGGGTATTATGTCTTTGTGCATATGTTTGTAACAGGCTAAAGGAATCGTGATAGACCCATGGTTCCTTTTGAGAATATGCATAGAATCACTTTCTGAGTCGATTTACGCATGTCAGTCTGTCCGTCCGTCCATGTATTTTTGTTAACAAAGTACAGGTCGCATTTATGATCGGAATTGGATGAAATTTGGCATAGGTCACTTATTTGGCCCATGGATGAACCCTATTGAAATTGGAAAAGATCGGTTCAGATTTAGATATAGCTCCCATATATATTTTCGTCCGATTTAAGGTAAATGGTTTACCAAAGTCCCTAAATTTCTTTCAATTTGCACGAAATTTGGCAAACCGAACAGAATTGAGCCTACTGTGAGTCTGCCATGTTTCGTGAAAATCGGTCCAGATTTAGATATAGCTCCCATATATAGTTTCGTCCGATTTTGTGCAAATGGTGCACCAAAGTCCTTATATCTTTCGATTTGAAAATCAGTCCAGATTTAGATATAGCTTCCATATATAGTTTCGTCCGATTTTATGCAAATGGTGCACCAAAGTCCCTATATTTAGATATAGCTCCCATATATATTTTCGTCCGATTTTATATAAATGTTGTACGTACTGAATTGAGCCTTGAGTGGATGTCCTAGTGATATTTGTTTAAAGTCGATTTAAATACGTTTGCCCCATTGTAACAAACGAATGGCATGATAAGTCGATTCACATTTAAATAAATATCACATATTTTAGCTCATCCAATTTCGTGTTAATAGTCCTGTTTAATATACCCATAGTGGTGAAGGGTATCATATAGTAGCCCCATCCGACTTTACTACTTTCCTTACTGGTTTTTCCATGTGGTCTGTAGAAATTTTTCCTAGGACATTTCAAATGCGTAAAATTGTGACGACTTTAATATGAGGGCTATGGCAAAATTTGACTTACATCGAAGGCAATTTCCACCCCCAATAGCACGGAAGACGTAACTTTTGGTATGGCAAAACTTTTTTATAAGAAAAATCAGCTAAAACCTTTAAAATATCGAATATAGTTGTAATGTTTATTATTATATGTTTATTATTGTTTATAATCAATTAATTTTAATAAGCTATCGCGCTTAGTTCAAAAGATATGGAAACGGTTCCTCAAAAATGCCTAAAGTCTACTAATGAGACAGTGAGTAATTTGTGTGGTATTCCATAAAATCATCAGGATATATATCCATCATTTATATCTTTTTTTTAACTTCACATATTTGTCATTAATTATCAAGTTAATTCACGAAGATGTCTCGATTAGTTAAAAAAGTATGCCCTTCGAAAAATGACTACGCAAAAAATTCTAACATTGAACATTTTGGGTACTTATTTATTTTAAGCCATGTCTCAGATAATTGTTATGTTATGACCTCTAAAACATGTTTACTCAAATTTTCAAATATTGATAAATTCAGATATTTTTATATTTTTGGCCATATCTTAGAAAAATTTTAGGCCATAAGCGGATTTTATACTTTAGTTTTAAACTAGAGATTTAGTTTTTTAATATTTAAGCAGGAAGTTGCGCCGACTATGTCCATAGTTTTAAGACCATAAGCGGATTTTATACTTTAGTTTTAAACTAGAGATTTGACTTTTTAAAAATCAAGAAGAAAGTTGCGCCGACTATGACCATAGTTAAGGCCACCGAAACATAAAAACCCCATTTATTTGATGAGATAAAACACACAAACTTTGAGGATTTATAAATGTGTCCCCCTCAAGGAATATACGCCGATGAATTTCAAAGTTATGGGCTCTGGAATACCATTACGCATACAGATAAACAAACGTAAATAATGAGAACAAATTGCTGTTAGCATATTTTTGATTTCTCGATTTCCCTCCACAATCCAGTTTCAATCATCCACAATCCAGTTTCAATTATAATTTTTCGTGGAAGAGGGTATTTTGAAGCTAATGGTCACATTTTTGATTATAAAAAATACGACTTAATAATATTAAATTTTTTAGTCTATATAAATAATCCCAAATGCAATAAATTATCAATCTATTTTTAGCAACAACAAAATATATATTTCCAACAAAAAAATTCCCACAATAAAATATTTTAATTAAATGATATCTAGCCCAAATGTTGTTCACACGGAACTAAAAATAAAATATATTACCCTAATGTGTTACATTTAATGGTGGTGATTCATTCTTTGGCACACATGGGTAAAGAGATTCAATGATATAAACATAAATCTTCAATTAATTAGGGCCCCTCAATTCTCCCAGCAATGTATATGTGGTGATTGGAAAAACAAAAACTGTGAGAACTTTATTCAAGGGATTTTCAATTTCACATTTTTTTTAAAAATTTTCAACCTTGCCCATAGCAAAGGGGAATTTTCCAACACCGATGAATTGTTATTAAAATTGTCAGCCATTCATGAAATGGCTTTCAATTTTTTTTCGTTTTCCTTAATTTAATTTTTCTCTTTAGTTTTCTACACATGGCAATTTCATATATTATAGCTGAGGTGCTGTGGGATGGTGGAATTGCTATTGGGTGTCGTACGTACACATGTACTACTTGGTACTTCATGGAGTATGCACAGTCCTTCACTTAGTTCTAGTTTTATGCCCTAACAAGTGTTGACATACATATATATAGTTCTTAAAGACACTCTTCAAGGTATGCATGCTCAAAGACTCCATCATAAGTAGGGAAGTGTGTGTGTGTGAGTGAAAACGTACGGAGGGTTGGTTTTCGTAATTCTTTGTTCTTTCGTCTTCTTTTCATAATTTTGAAAAATTTTCCTTTTCCTTTATATCATACCAAGGTGTTTTTTTAATGCAGTGATTTCAGGACAAGAACAAAAATGAAGAAAAAATTGAATAATTTCTGATTTTCACTTTCCCTTTTTTTTTTTTTTTTGTATTTAAAGAGGTATTCCGGGAATATAACGTGTACTCAGTAAACAAATTATAAACGATTTAAGGGAACCCCCCCCCCCCCATTCTCGATTGTAATTTTTCAAGATTTTAAATGGGCTGGTAAATCAATACTAATGCTTGTGGAGGTTTGTAACTTTGCACATATATAATTGAAGATTTAAAAGAGAAGAAAAATAATTTACAAAAAAAATTTTGTTATTGTTTTGTTGTTGTTTTTTGTAATTAAAGAAAAGTCCTTATTTTTGATGGCGGGCATGATAACTCCTCACTGGAACATCGGAATCCGAATATAGACTTCGCTCTAAAATTAACAAAATGGTGGACCTTTGAAAAAATATTTTTGGAAAATCGCCGATTTTTTACCAAAAACCAAGTTAAAAAATAAGGAAGATCTTCACCGATTGGCTTTATCCAAATTATATACACTCCCAGAGAAGCCTTGCAAAATTTGGAACCGATTGGATTATTAGTTTTTGAGAATCGTGCCCGCCATTCGCAAAAAAATGTTTAAGAAAAACTCGTTTAAAGTTTAAGAAGCCCTTCAGTCACTTGATGTTGACACAATAAATCGGATATATCTTCAATGAGTTCTTGAGATTTTCACTTGAAATTTTGTAGGGACATTGTTTAATTAGTGTAGATTCGAATTATATCAACAACAATTTTGACCCCGAGAATGGGGGGGTCCCCTTAAAGGAAAATTGTGGAAAAAAGAGAGTTCGTATATATAGAATAATGATTTAATGACATATGTAATTTATAGGGTTCAATGGAGATTCAAGCATCCATAGAAAAAAAAACATGTTAAGAAATATTGAATGGAACAGAATTTCTATAGATAGGTGGCCATGTAATTAGGCCTTCCATTCACAGCATAAAACTAGGATTTTCATACGTACGGGGCATAAATAATTTTGTACTGTAAAAGGCAACATTCTTTATACAATCTAGCAATGTCGATCTGTCTATCTATCAGTTCCAGATACACTGCAAATCTATTGTAGGTAAGTCAAATACGAAGATTGGTCCACGTTCAGGTCCGTCACCATCGATTTTTGGCTCTATTTCCAACTTATTGTAATTTTAATTGCATACATCTCTTTAATTTTAATAAAAGCCCAATTCAGTGGCGAGATCATTTTTTTGCTGGCGACCCTATTATACATGAAGATATAGTTTCATATCCTGATTTGGTGCTATTGTATATATATATATATATATATATTTGAGAATGCATTTCTTTAGTAAAATCAAATGAGGGATTATTAAGTAGAAAACATCGTACTTCTAACTCGATTCCTTAAGTGTCCTTTTAGTCCTCAATTTTTTACCGGAGTCCAAATATCACAAGACACAGTCCTCGCAATATTTTACAAAAATATTGCTTATAAGATTATAGATGGGGTCACATTAGTTATTGGTTTTATTATCTGAAAATGCGATTTCGAACTTTTACCAACGTTTTTATACCCTTCACCACTCTGTGGTACAGGGTATTATGTCATTGTGCATATGTTTGTAACAGGCAAAAGGAAACGAGATAGACACATGGTTCCTTTAGAGAATATGCATAGAATCACTTTCTGAGTAGATTTATGCATGTCCGTCCGTCCGTCTGTCTGTCGATGTTAAATTGTAAACAAAGTACAGGTCGCATTTATAATCCAAATTGGATGAAATTTGGCATAGGTCACTTATTCGGTCCAAGGACGAACCCTAATTGGGAAAAATCGGTTCAGATTTAGATATAGCTCCCATATATATTTTCGTCCGATTTAATGTAAACGGCCCTTATATATCTTTCGATTTGCACGAAATTTGGTACAGCGTAATGAATTAGGTCTAGAATGATGTGTGCAAAGTTTCGTGAAAATCGGTTCAGATTTGGATATAGCTCCCATATATATTTTCGTCCGATTTAAGGGAAATTGTGTACCAAAGTCTTTATATATCTTTCGATTTGCACGAAATTTGGTACAGCGTAATGAATTAGGTCTAGAATTATGTGTGTTAAATTTTTTGTGTTTAAATTTAAAATTCGGTTCAGATTTAAATATAGCTCCCATCAGGGACGTACGCAGGGGGGCGGCCCGGGGGTCCCGGTGATTGGTGAGTTTCAGGAAGATCGGCTTAGATTTCGACATATCTCCCATATATATTTTCGTCCGATTTTATGTAAATGGTGCACCAAAGTTCCTATATGTACCCTTCGATTTGCACAATGCCACGTTTTCAATCGAATTGATTAACGTTTATGGTTTTGATGTCCGATTGCCTTGCAAATATCTCTAAGAAAAATTAACAATATTGGACTATATCGGATCTGATTCTTTAAGAAAATACTTTTCGAAAATTTCGAAACCCCTTTCCTCCTTGTCGATTTTCGATATTTTCAAGATTTTCAAGATTATTGACTTATAACGGTAACTCCTAATTTTTTAAGGATTTTGGACAAGATTTCTAAACGAACTGGTCACAATTTGATAGTTAGAATTCCGATTGGATATAGTCTTTATATAACATTACCCACATTTTTCCGGAATTTTGAAATTATAAGAAATATTTTCATAAAATGGTATTGGTTATCTTTTTGGCATAACACTTATATAACGGCCTCGTTCGTTTTTCATAATAAAAATAATATAATAGAGGTTCTGCTTCCTAGTTTAGTTATTGTGAGGCAAGTGTCTGCATTTCACTATCCAAATTGCTGCAATTTGGGCGTAAGAACTAACCCTATTGAAGTTTTTAAAATGTGGTTCAGATGTAGATAAAAAACTCTTTTCATTCAATTTCTTGATAATCAAATTTGTTATATCCAACCCAATTTTTCTAATTCAAAATATTATTTTCTTTTTCTTAACAGCTAAATTTACAATTCGCCACTTACCTGATCTTTGGCCAATTGAAACCATGTCTTGACAATCATTGCCAGCCGGCTGTCGTGATAACTTTTTGTCGTCTTCACACTAATGAAGATATCATCCAATTCGGTGGTGGGTGGTTTCGGTGTTCCCGTCACTGAACGCTGTGACAAATCGTGCAACAAATGTTTATTTCGCAAATAGTGCACCGATGCTGTTGGCCTCTCCACCGGCAATTCAATATCGGAAAAATTAAAACTATGAAAATCTTTGCGTATTATCACCGTTGTTGGTTGCACCACAGATGTATGCACCGGATTCGATAGCACATCCCGCATTGAATGACTGCCACCAGCACCACCTCCAACTGACTTTGATTGTTGTTGGTGTTGTGTGGATGTTGGATTGGTGGTTGGCGCCACTGCGGGTGCATTTGTACTAGAGCTTTCGTATTGTAATAATTTCATGTGATGTGTTTGAACATCGCTGATTTTTTCATTGTGATATTTTTGTGCTGGGGAATTCGGAGAAATCTGCAAAGAAAGAATGAGAAGACATTGATTTAGTATAAAACGATTAAAATCTTTGATATCTCCCTCGCCTCTATATGAGAGCGACAATAGATTAAAACAACACACACACAGTGAAAAACACCAGCGGTGTTGTAATGCCTTTAAACACCATTAAACGGTGACAAACACCATTTAACCATAAAAAGCCCATTCAAGCTCAACAATGGGGGGTCACATGCTATATAGGTATGTGTGTTTGTAGTCTTCTACATATCATGGTTTAGGGGGAGAAGAGTATTGTGCTTTAATACTACAATTTCATTTTACACTCGAATAGAAATGTTTTGGAATTACACTTCAGAGCTCACCTTGTAATACAATGTAAATTAATAATTAATAATAGTTTTTTTCTAGCATAAGCATAGATTTGAACACTGAAACTGAAAACCGACTAATCGAAACCTTCTCCCAATTTTTCTGATTTTTTACACACACACATTTTTCTTTGAGTGTATCCCTGCTACTGTTGTATTAATACAGTCACTCATTCAGTCACATCATATCATTTTCGTATCTTTTTCAGGTTTTTGGAACTGGGTATGGAACACATGCAGCCAGCATGTCATCAACACAACAATACTTATACTTTTCCCGGGTGTGTGTGTTTTTTTTGGATTTGACGAAGAATACACGACACATACAACAATGTCGCCATGTTTTATTGCTTTGTGCCCTGTATCCCCCATCATTCCATAGCAATGTCGGTCGTCTGTGCAGAAAATGAAATAAGTTGTTACATTTTTCCCTTAAAAACGAAAAACATGAAGTTGTTTCGTGTAAAATGTACTTGTCTCTCGGTTGTGAGTGTGTATGTAGTCTTTCAATAAAAACAAAAGCTTAATTTCAATTTGTGTTTTGTTGTTGTTTTTGTTGTCGCCAACAGTGAACTAGTTGTATAATTATATACCCTTCACCATAAGTTGAAGTGTAAATTAAATGTGTCATGTCATTTCGGGTTAGAAAAAACATCGCAGAAAATGTGGAAAGTAGGTCCACTGGAATATGGAGATTTTGGCAAGATTGTTCAACCGAATTGGCTGCAATTTTGGATATTTTGTGTTCTTATTGGGTAGGAAATCGTTCTACCCGAAATCATCAATATTGGTGCAATTTTTAGGACAAGCCCTATATAACTGTACCTCGCAAATTTCGATTTTATTGAAAAGAGTGTCTAAATATCTAATGATCGCAATAGGACTCTATTGAGTAGAAAATATTATTAAAAAAAACATTTAATATTCGTTCAAGGACTCCATAGAAGGGTCCCGACAGGTTTTAGGTATCTTAAATATACACCTCATGGTGGGGTATATAAAACTTTCGATCTGAACGAAATTAAGGATATTTTTAACGTGTGCTATATAAAACTTTCGATCTGAACGAAATTAAGGATATTTTTAACATTTATCGAAACCCCCATACAAAAGCTTTCACTGGTTCTCTATTTATCGTAGACCTTAAAGAACATTTTATATATGAATATATGACTAGCAGTCGGTCTTCAGCAAGACCAAGAGACCTCAAATTAGTTGTTATATGCTTTCTATAAGTGAACAGCAATATTTTATTTATAGAAGTCACATCGATCTTCTAAGGGCAGAAGATCTCTATAGGTATTTATGTACACAGGACCTCCTATCGATCTTTAAGTATAGAAGATCTCCTATGAGATAGGTCTTCTATCTATGGGTAGATAGTTACTACCCGTTCATAGATGGAATACTTCCCAGCTGTTTTTATAGAAGACCTCATATCTGTCGGTATTTTATGTACAGAGGACTTCCAATTGATCTTGTAAAGATTGAAGAAATAGGACCAACCATCGATATATTATGAAAAGGCGACCTCATTTCGGGCTCATTGTTAAAAGACCGATCATTCTTCTACAGATGTATATAGTAGACCTCAAATTACTCTTTTATAAGTCTTCTATCAGTCCCAACAGTACTACATTTATAGAAGACCTCGAGTTTCTGAAGACATCGAGTTTCTAAAGATAGAAGATTGTCATCGGTATTTTATATACAGAGGACCTCCTATCGATCGTATTAGTATAAAAGATCTCCTAACGAATAGATTTTCAATCTGTGAATAGATAAGTACCCCTCGGTCTACCCTAGATGGAATACTCCCAGTAGTATTTTATTTATAAAAGACCTTGCATTTTGCATTCTTAGGATAAAAGATCTCAATCGGTATTTTATTTATAACAGAGGACCTACCATCGTTCTTCTAAGGTATTCTATTGATAAGTGACCTCATCTCGGGCTTTCGTAAATAGAGAACATCCTATCAAGCTTCTAAGTGTAGAAGATCTATCGGATTCAGCTTCTATATATGAATAGATAAGCACCCGTCTATCTTCCATTGGTATTGTTTTTTATAGAAGGCCTCACATATGTCGGTATTTAATGTGTAGAGAACCCACCATATATCTTCAAAGTAAATAAAATCTCCAAATGGTATTCTATGGGAAGGTGACCTCAAATGGGGATTCTTAATAGAAAACCTTTGAATAATCTTCAATTGAAGACCATTGATGGAAAACCTGTCACCGACCTTTTTGTATAGATGTGTATGCTATAATTGGTGACTTCATTTAGGGTTTCTGTAAATCGAAGACTTCCCATACACTTTCTAAGGATAGAAGATCTCTATTCGTATTTTTTCTGTTGGCGATCTCATTTAGGGTTTCTGTAAATCGAAGGCCTCCCACAGATTAAGGTAAGAAGATCTCCAATCGGGGTTTTATTTCTGGCAGAAAATCGCCTGTATTCTATAGATAGGCGACCTCATTTCGGGCTTCTGCAAATAAGAAAGCTCAAATTTGTCTTCTATGGATTGAATACCTCGCTTTGGTATTTCATAGAAGACCTGCCATCGGCCTTATTTCTATAGATGCACTTCAATCACTCTTTCATATATATATAGATGATCGTTTATCGGTATTCGAGACACTCAATACATAGCATACCTATCGGTGTTCTATATAGGAGACCTACTATCGATTTTTAGTTGTAAATTATATGGGTCTTCTTGTCGGGGTGGTTATTGCTTCTTGGCGGTGTTGCCACAAATTCTCCTTAACGGTGCATTGGTTTCTATTTTATTTCCTCATAAAACGGCATATACATTAGAACTTTTTTACCGGGTTAACCTACTTTATGAGGATTTATTTGACATATATGCAAAGAAATTGACAATTGAAACCTACTTGGTTAACGAAATCCGGTTAAATGTAAACGTACTATAAGCAACATACAAATTTCGATTTTTTTTTTTTTTTTTTTTTTTGATTAAGGGTTGTTTTGGAAATGGTAACCCAATTTAAATTAGCTTAAAATTTATTATGGCATCACTACCACTGTCGTGATTCTGGTGTGGGGACTATACTATTGTCGCTTTTTATGACGATTCAATTATATTTGATTGTTTGTTGTTGTTGGTGGTGCTGCTTCTTCTGCTGATGCCATTGTTGGTGTAGCTCCTATTGTCAACATTTCATTGTCTCCTCAAACACCTCCAAAAGCAACAACAACAAAAGACTATCATTATTTTTATGAAGAATATGTTTCAACGTTCCGTCCTTTTATTCTCCTTGTTGTTGATGATGATGACATTGTCATTGTCTATACACGTTTGTATGTATGTAGGTCTCTCTGTTTCCCTGGAAGTTTGTGCTAGTTGGAAAGGCAACACCAACATGAAACGTAAAATGTTGTCCCGTCCCATGTGTTTGTTGTAAAAAGCAGTAGTGTGGTGTTTAACTCATTCCATAACCAACAAAAAACCCGTATATTAAATGGAAAATAAGAGCACAGGTCACGCGTGATATTACAGTCGGTTAGCGTTGGTTTGTTTTCTACAACAACAAGTCTATATATTGTCAAGATTGTTGTAGAGGAAAAAAAACATTTTTTTCAGAAAATATAAAAAATTGGTCGTAAAAAGTTGGTATCAAAAAAGATAGGAAAAATAGTTAAAAAGCCAGGCAACCAAACCAACTAAATGGTGATAAAACAGGAAACCCAAAAGCAATGAAACTATTTAATTAGGGTGTCGTACAGCTATAAAGAACTAAACTACCAAGTGATAATAAAATTTAGCCTAACAAATAACAAGTATTCGAAAACATGATGTAGGAAATCAAAAGAGACCTAAAAACGGGTATAATTTTCTTCCTATTTTTCTATGACTCAGTTTTCTTTGTAACATAGCTACCTAACAAAATATGTATGTCGAACATAATGATATTCATTAGCCAGGATATGATGAAATTTTGTTAGTAACACTTTTAGGTATTCGTTTACCCGTTTCCACCAACAGGAAAATCCTTTAGAGGGAAATGCAAGTTGTCTATTTTTGTTTTAATTAGCATCCCTTCGTTTGGATATTTGCCATAGATTTTTTTTGTTTCCTGCACCATCATTAGCAGAAAAGAAGGAGAAGAAAAAGCCCTACAACAATGCTGATGGTAGATAGTGCAACTCCAGTATTTCTGTTATTAATGGGGTGTGGAGTTATTTTGGAAAGGAGATTGGGATGCGGTCTAGTCAATGCATACCAGAAGGATTAATTCATTATTAAGAACAAAATGGGAATGGTATAGATTTAAACCTACAATACTCTAAATATAATTAACAAAATACAATGTCGGTTTTCGAAGCTACTGGAGGATTTCAGAAGTTGGGGAACTTCCAATGTACTTTGGAAGGCCTTTTAAGTGTTTACTACATACAGGTCACTTTCTAGAGATACTATCTATATTCCACAAATATAACGTGTTAAAAACTAATATAGGAAGTCCTTGGAATATATTTTCAACGCTGAAATATTTTTCATAATTTTGCTTTGATGCGGAGTTTTTTAATCACCAGAGCAAAATATGTTCTTTAAAAATCCAATCTTATTATAGTCCTCGATAAATGTCCTTAAAAATCCAAGCTTATTATAGTCCTTGAAAAACAGAACAGTGAACAGAAATGGCACTATGTACACCAAACAACACATGTTACTCGCCTACGCCGATGACATCGATATAATGGGTCGAACATTGCGAGCGGTAACAGCCACCTTTGAACAAATTGAAAAAAGTCTGCCAAAGTGGGTCTGGCAGTAAACGGCGAGAAGACCAAGCTGATGGTATCAACGCGCAAGACATCCAGTAGACTCGGATCAACTGTGGAACTTGAGAACTACAGCTTAGAAGTAGTTAAAGACTTTATATACCTTGGTACCACCATAAATAAAACGAATGACATCAGTTTTGAAATTCGGAGAAGGATAGTGATGGCCAACCGATGCTACTATGGTCTGAGCAAACAACTCAAAAGCAAGGCCACCTCCCGCCAGACCAAACTCACGCTGATACTACCCGTGCTATTATATGGATCAGAAGCATGGGTACTTGCGCAAGGAGATGAGGTGTTTGAAAGAAAAATTCTCCGAAAGATCTACGGGCCGATCTGCGTCGACGATGAATATCGGCGTCGAATGAACCACTAGCTCTACAATTTATACGCGGACATCAACATAGTCAGTCGTATTGAGCTGCAACGACTACGGTGGCTAGGCCATGTTGCGCGGATGAATGAGAATGTCCCAGCTCAAAAGGCATACAAAAACGAGCCTACTGATAGTTCCGTAAAAGGGAAAGGCCACGAATTAGATGGAAAGACCAAGTAGAAAACAACATCTTGGAATTGGTGGATTTGCGCACAAGACCGACGCGCTTGGAAATCTTTTATAAGCTCGGCTTACTGAACAACCGTTCTGTAACAAGCCAGCTAATTAAGTAAGTAAGAGAAATATTCTTAAAACCACAGGCTTATTAAACGACATATGCAGGCTTATTAGACGGCATTAGAACTTTTTACCGGGTTAACCTACTTTATGAGGATTTATTTGACATATATGCAAAGGAATTGACAATTGAGACCCACTGTAAACGGTTAAATGTAAACGTACTATTATAGTTCCCGCAAAAAAATATTCTTTTCGAACAAAATATTCTTTGAAAGTCCACTTTGAAAGTTCTTTAAAAATTCACGCTTATTGTAGTGCTCGAAAGAAATATTCCTTAAAAATATACTGTGCTTATAGTCCTCGAAAAAGTTATTGTTTAAAACTCAACGCTTATTATAGTGTTCGAAAAAATATTTTTAAAAATGTATGCTGATTAATTACTCCACAAAAATATACCTTCAAAATGCATGCTTATTAGCCCCCGAAAATATATTCCTTAAACACTCACGCTTATTATCGTCCTCGAAAAAATATATTTTTTTTTAAATCCAAGCTTATTAGATTCCTTTGAAACAAATATTCCTTAAAATCCACCTTTTTTAGATTCCTTTAAAACAAATATTCTTTAAAAATCCAGGCTTGGAATATGCCTTCTAAACAAATATTCCTTAAAAATACACGCTTATTATAGTCCTAAAAAAAAAATATTTAAAAATCGTTTTCTTTTTTCTTTAAGAATTCACGCTTATTATAGGTCTTCAAAAATATTCTTTAAGTCCATGCTCATAACATTCGTCAAAAATAATATCCTTATATACTTCAAGCTAATTATAGTCCTCCATAAAATATTGTTTAAAAATCAATTTTTATTATAGTCCACGAACAAAATATTCTGGATACAAAAGGGATCTTTCCATGTCATGTACGCTGCTCTCATTTTTTCGTTGATATTGAATTTCTTCCCCCCACAAAAAACCGTGAGATTGATGACCTCCATCATTGGGATCGTATAAAAATGCACCTGTTCGTTGCATTAACTGTCTTTTCGCCGACGAATGATTTTCAGTTCAATACAAATAAATGAAACAGAAAAACAAAGAACAACAACAAAAACAACAAACAACAGTGTAAACAATACATTAAAGAACACAACACAGCAACGACAACAGACTCTCGAAATATAACAGCACTACATTAATTTTTCTTCCATTTTCTTGGTAGTGTGTTTGTTTTGCTTGTAGCTACGTATGTGTATGTGTGTGTTTTTGTCTTTAATTTTTCTTTTGTTGCTTTTCAAGCCGGTAATAAACCAAACAAAAAACCCCTCCGTTAAAAAGCCATAAACATTACTTACACAATTCGTACGGTGTTTTGTTGGGCTCCAACTAAAGAGAGAGAGAGAGAGAGACGGGAAAACCTGAAAAGATAAACAAATACCCTTATCCCTGCGCCTCTCACTCATTCTCTCTCACCCAGGTTTTGCTATCAGTTTTTAACACACTCGTTGCAACCACATCGTTTGTTCAATATCATATTTGGTGCTGATGTTGTTGTTGTTGCTGTTTTTCATTCATACAGTTTAATGTTGATGGCGTTTTCTGGTATTTATCGCTTTTGCCACCATTCAACTCCTTCATAAATATCAGCAGTTTTTTGCTGCTGTTGTTGTTGTTGTTTTGTGCCAAAGTTATTGTGGGAGCATATAAATGCAATGCTTGGAAATTCAATATCCAACGTTTGCATTCAATATTCAATACAATTTTCATTATTATTTTTTTTTCTCAAATTTGTACTGGTTTTCAGTTCTACCGGTGTTGGTGTTGTTGTTGTTGTCTTAACCACCAAAAGAAAATCTCAAACAATCGCCAAGAAACAAAGCATACCGATCGATCGATTGAACATTCAAACCAAACAAATCTCTAGAACAAAGGTGTTGATTTCATTGACAATTATTATGTTTATAGGTGGATTCATATGGTCGCTGTTGTTGTTGTTGTTGCTGATGGTGGTGGCGTTGGAGATTTGTTTGTCTTGAATGAATTTAAATTCAAAAAGAGTCATTATACGCTTTAAAACTAAATGAATGAAGCAACTGACTGGTGGGCAACAAGAATTTAAATATCTAACATAAAGAAGCAAACAAACGCACGCACACACATAGCCACACCAACTGATCTGTGCGACATTTATTACAAACATTTATAGTTTTAACGGTATAAACGACTAATTATTTGATTGATTTATGATTATTTGATCGGATCAGGGTACAATAATATTAAGACAGTTAAAGAGTTTTCAAGTTAATAGTTTTATAATTAACTCGACATTTTTTATTAGTACAAAACACAAAATATACAACAATATATAATGCACACAATACAAAAAAATAAAAAAAAGGAACAAAATCGGAGAGGCAAGGGTCATTGGTGCATAGTTTTCATGAAATCGGCCAAAAATCCCTGCAAACAAATGACACACTGAATCTAAAAATAGACGACAGCCCGGTCATTTGAATGGTGTTATGTTGATTCTCTGCAAAGTAGAGACGCATGACAGTGGATTTATGGTACATGGTTACATGTTCCGCCACAAAATTTGCTGAGACTTTTAGAGAATTCTCAAACAGAGCGTTCTCTAAAAGTACTTAGGCTTGACGTTGTGGATGTAAAAAAATTGGGGAAGAAGGGTGTTTTGTTTAGTGGAGTGATACATGACTCCCTGGGACAATATCCCAAGCAAAAAAAAACTAAGAGAACTGATGAGGATTTGTGGCGAAATCCAAAACTATAGTCTTCTCTGCCTTTCCCGAAAGTAATCAATGTGAATATAACCCACTTTAAAAATAAAAATCTTGTTGTTTTTATTTAAAACAACAAGAAAGGGATCAAGCTGGCTTACCTAAAAAAGTAAACACACACACATCCCTACAAACAAATGCCACACTGAATCTATGACAATAATATTTTAATTTCAACTTACTATAGTCCCCGAAAAAATATATTTTTTAACCAGTGAGCGGAGTAGTATATACGGACGGGGCCGACCATACGATACCCTACACAACTACCACGAACTCTAACTTTCTACGGATGTTTATTCCGAGCCTGGGCAATATTTTGTGATATTTGCTCCCTCTAGGCCGTTTGGAGGTCAACAGCACCTCTTCCTTACACTCACATATTTTACGAATATTACTAATATTCAGTACAGCTCTTCTAATTAATTGTCCAGATTCCCTTCGCCGTGGGTTGTGTTGTGATATTCGGATTATTATTGGCATCGACTCGAAAAAACACAAAAAAAATAAGTATTCGGTCCACTTCATCCCATAATTATAATGTGATCATCACCGAAAGTTATAGGCATTGTCCTTGAACATAACTGGATCCTCATGGAAAATTTCAAAGCGATCAGCGCTATATTTCCGCCCTCTAGTTTGCTAATGGGTTACTGAATAATATCTGATTACGTAAGCACCTCTAAATACTTAAGTGTAACTCCCACATCCGAATACATACGACAATATAATTGGTATCAATTTAAGAGTCAACCAATCATCTTGTATATACTATTAAATTCTCGTATCTATGTCCTTCAGGAGTACACATATATGCTCCATAGAATGGAATTTTTGTAATTTTTCGCACAAAAGTCAGAGTCCATTTGACCCGCTAAATATTGACCGATCTTTATCAAACCAGACATGCTTATTCTTTGGCCTGATCCCCTTCTCCATGTAAAATTTCACGATGTTCGGAACATAATTGCAGCCTCTAGAGCAACCAGAAAAATCGACAAAAATTATGGATTTGGTCCATTTCATCCCCTAAATATTATCCGATCTTTACCAAAGACAATAGGGGTCTTCATTGGACAGAACCCATCCTATATGCAAAATTTCGTGAAGATTGCTCCATAACTGTGGCCTGTATCGTGTTTACAAATTATACTGGACAGACGGACGGACGGACACACATGTCTAGATCGACTCAGCTAGTTGAGATATGACGATCGGTATACTTAAAGGTGGGTCTATGACCAATATTTCGCGGCGTTACAAACTTTTTGGGCTGCACAAAGCTATAATACCCTTTAATATATTAAAAAATATTCTTTAATAAAAATCGACGCTTATTGTAGTCTTATAAAAAATATTCTTAAAACACCCACGCTTATTTTAGTCCTCTAGAAAAATATTCTTTAAAAATCGACGCTTATTGTAGTATTATAAAAAATATTCTTGAAACACCCACGCTTATTGTAGTATTATAAAAAACGCTTATTATAGTCATAGAAAAAATAGTCACCCTCGCTTATTTTAGTCCTCTAGAAAAATATTCTTTAAAAATCCACGCTTATTATAGTCATGGAAAAAAATAGTCTTTAAAAATCCACGCTATTTATAGTTTTCCAAAAAAAATAATTTTTAAAATCCACGCTTTTTATAGTCCTCAAAAAATTAATTTTTTGAAATCCACACTTATTGTAAATAATTACTTAAAAATCCACACTTATTAAAGTCTCCAAAAAATATTATTTCAATATTCCACGCTTATTAAAGTCTCCGAAAAAATATTATTTAAAAAGCCACGCTTATTATAGTCCTCTAAAAAATATATTTTGAAAATCCACGATTGTTAAAGTCCCCGAAAAAATATACTTTAAAAATCCACGCTCATATAGTCCTCCGGCCTCGCCCCATTTTCGTTACTTGATGGTGGGTATGGGATGGTATAAAAAATTCGGCCTGACCAAACTTAACCAAATTGTAAAGTATCTCTGTTCGCTTTTTATGATTAATCACATAAATATACACACATACATCCAATACAAACTAAGAGAAACATAAATACATACATATATATAGGAAACTCAACTCATTCTCATTCACTCAAAATAGTATGAAGCTTTCTCTAACACAAAAAACTGAAATCGTTAATAGCAAAAATCTGGATCCAAAAAATCAATACCTTTTCTTAGAATTCCGAACTACAGTTGCTAAAATACGATATATAAAGCAAAAACAAAAATAAATTTTAGCCATCAGTCCTTTCAAAATTCACTGTTATTTTGTTATTTATGTAAAACATTGTTTTATCGTTTTCAAATTTCCATTATATTTTAATTTAATTTTCAAATATGAAATTTCACTAAACGATTAATTTATCTCATACCCCATATTCGTATCAATTTTCAAATTCCAAATTCACTAATAAATTTATAATCAAAAGAAATAAATGCATTAACATTTAATATTCACAATTACCCAGCTAATGAATGATGAAAAGAAAACATATTTGTCAAGCATAAAATATTTAAATTGTTTGTATCATACCATAGATATCGGATGTTATGATGGTTGCTTCTATGGAAAATAGCGTTGAAAAGAAAATCAAAACCAAAAACAATCCCCATTGGTTATTAACTTATTTTATTCAAATTAGCTTTCCCATATTAGTCAAATGAATTTTGAATGAATAAAATTAAGAAAAAAATCGTCTGCAGTCTCACGAGTCTTTAAGGCTGGTAGATGCATTGACGATGTTGAAATCTCCCTTGTCTGACTTGTCTGTCTGTTAGTTAGGCTTTCACATTGTTAAGAAATAAACAACAAACAAATGGTAAAAACTGTTTGGTTGTTTCTTTGTGTGTATGCGTTTTGTTTTTGTTTGTCAAGTAACATGTTGGTATTTGATATAAATGTTTAACATTTGAAATACAATATTTAATATATACACATACATTTTTGAGGTATTTAGAAAATCTATGAAAAGAGACTTCTCCTAAATGTACTGAATAGAATACCCTTTGAAAAGTCTTCTAAAGACAAAATACCTTTTACAAGTCCACTGAAAACAAAAAACCTTTTACCGACCTCAGAAAGGTATAATGTAAAGACATCATCTCTACAGGTAGAAGATTTATTATACAATCACATAGTTATAGTCCTCTAAAAATATTCTTCAACAATCCACGCTTATTATAGTCCTCTAAAAATTTTATTTATAAATCCACGCCTTTTATAGTCCTCTAAAAAATATTCGTTAAAAATTTACGCTTATTATAGTACTCTAAAAAATATTCTTTAACAATCCAAGCCTATTCTAGTCCTCTAAAAAAATTCTTTAAAAATCCACGCCTATTATAGTCCTCTAAAAAATATTCTTTAACAATCCACGCCTATTATAGTCCTCTAAAAAATATTCTTTAACAATCCACGCCTATTATAGTCCTCTAAAAAATATTATTTAACAATCCACGCCTCTAAAAAATATTATTTAACAATCCACGCCTCTAAAAATATTCTTTAGCAATCCTCGCCTATTATAGTCCTCTAAAAATATTCGTTAATAATCCACCACTATTATAGTCCTTTAAAAAAATATTCTTCAACAATCTATGCCTATTATAGTCCTCTAAAAAATATTCTTTAACAATCCACGCCTATTATAGTCCTCTAAAAAATATTTTTTAAGAATCCACGCCTCCAAAAATATTATTTAACAATCCACGCTTATTATAGTCCTATAAAAAATATTCTTTAAAAATCCACGCTTATTGTAGTCCTCTAATATTCTGTAAAACTTAACGCTTATATAGTCCCCGGTCATTTTCGGTTTTTGCAATTTCCCATTGAAACATTTTGATATAGCCCTCATAAAATGCTGCTCCAAATAACATGTTGGTCCATGTTTTATATAGACCTCATATAAAAGTTTCACCCCGAATTAAATAGTTGCATGGTTTATGATGCATTTTCCAACTGTAGTGGGGAAACTATTTCTTCGAACAACAACTTCACATTGGTCCACGTTTTCACATAACCACCACATATATGTCTTGTGCCAATTTCAGTACGTTTGCTGTGCCCAATTTAGCACCTCATTTCACATAGGATAAAATCCACCAGGTTCCATGTTTGACATAGTCAAATCCAATATGAGGTATTTACAATGTCCATCTCATGTTGAAGGCCATTAAAAGATCAAAGTCAGAATTTTACGACGTTTTTACTTGTTTCATACTACTCTCCTCCTGATTACTTTTTAATTAGTAAATTTTAATCAAATGAATATGCATTTATTATACTTACATTAATATTTGGATATCCATATGAACTTTGGTAGAACACCAAAGTGGTGTAAATGATAATAACGCCTAGAGTCATTGCTTGTAATTGTCGTTTGTAACGTTGTGGCAATGACAATAAAATAGAGCTCATACTTTAATGAACATCATTGGTAGTTGAACTTATTCAGCGTTCTTGAATGTTGAGGTAATTTTGATCGCAATGATCGCTTGTAATATCCGTTGTCGATCTAGAACACATGCATACGCACACACACAAACCCACGAACTGTAATTAATTAATTGCAAATTGAAAACTTTGTGTGCTTTTGTGTTCTCACAGCTCAGCTAATGTATGAATTAATTTTTAGCACAATTTTTTTTTTTCTCTCAGCAACTTTTCGTTGTTTGGGTTTAATCTTTTTGTTTTAATGTGGGATTATTTTGTTTCCACTTGAACTTGATTTCATTTCAACATAGGTTTACAAATAAACAAATTTGAATTTGATTTAATGAAACTCCCTTTTTAGCACTTTATCTTGTTTATTTATGTTATTCGTTTATTGTAATTTAATTCCGTTTGTTTACAAAAAGCACGGAGAAAATGCCGCTAAACGCGTTTTTATTTTCAAAACAGCATAAATATTGAATATTCGAATGAAGAAAAAAATAAAACGTGCGCGCCAACAGTTGTACGTCCATGAAAAGTCCAATTGTGACTGATCAGTGTTTTCAACTCAGAGATACTTTACAGTTCGGCCATGAGCCAACAACAACAACGACGCCGTATTCCATGGATACGAAAGCCACAACAGATACAATTGGAAGTTGGGTATCTGTTGCATGTGCTCAACAAGTGGTTGGAAGGCACTCTTCTCATTTGAACGTCCATTGAACAATGAAACCGGCCTCATGGCTTATTCTCTCGCTCTCCTACAAGTGATACTCCGGCTCTAGATATGTGTGTGTGTGTTGGCCCAATTGAGGGTGAGAAAAATGTAAACAAATATAATTCGCTCTTCTCAATATACATATGTTCACTCTCATATACTCACCCCCTCCTGCTTAATCAAAAAACAACTGCTATTTTCCAATTGGTTCACTTCCAGTGTATCTCATTTTTGTTTACATTTCCATTTGGATAATGTATCTACCAGATACATCTGCAGTTTTTTTGAGAGATAGAGTCCTCTCTTGTATTCTCACTTTCGTCTTTGTATCGGTATCTCCGATGTGTGAATTGATTTTTTGCAACAACAAAAAATCACAAAAGAACCTAAAATCTTTGAGCCTCTTTTTGTTTGGGCTTTGTTTTTTGTTGTTGTTTTGCTTTGAATGGCGGTATGCCAAATGAGATTTATTGGTTTTTTGTAAGCTATGTACGTGCGGATTGTCGATAAAAATTTTGATATTCAACAAAATTCTTTCAGAACATTCATCAAAAGTGTGCTCATGACTCAAGATTGCAGGAAATTATGGAAATAAGTTTGCGAACCAGAAATTTTGTTGACAGGAAATAAGGGAACGATGTTATTTTTGGAACACCGAAATAAAAGGATTACCAACAATTATATGTTTTAAATATCATTATTAAAAATTCTAAAAAATATATTGAATAATTTGTATACCCTACACAACTATGTTGTCAGGGTATTATAGCTTTGTGCAGCCCCAAAAGTTTGTAACGCTGAGAAGTATACCGATCGTCATATCTCGACTAGTTGAGTCGATCTAGACATGTGTGTCCGTCCGTCCATTATAATTTGTAAACACTATACAAGCCACAGTTATGGACCAATCTTCACGAAATTTTGCATATAGGATGGGTTCTGGACAATCAAGACCCCAAACACCGCGAATTTTTGCATGGAGAAGAAGGGGATCGGGTCAAAGAATAAGCATGCCTGTTTTGATAAAGATCTGTCAATATTTAGCGGGTCAAATTGACCCTAACTTTTGTGTGAAAAATTACCAAATTTGTATCCTATAGCGTATATATTTACCACTAAAGGACATAGACCCGAGAAGTTGATAGTGTATCGAAGAGGAGTGGTTGACCCTTAAATTGATACCAATTTTATTGTTGTATGTACTCGGATGTGGGAGTTACACTTAAATATTTACAGGTGCTTACGTATTCATACGGAAATATAGCGCTGATAATTTTGAAATGTTCCATGAGGTTCCAGTTATGGTCAAGGACAACGCCTAAAATGTTAGGTGATGATAATAATTTAATAATTTTTCGGATGAAGTGGACCGAAAACTTAATTATTTGTACTTTTCGAGTCGAAACCGAACATCACAACACAATCCACGGTGAAGAGAATCTGGACAAGTAATTAGAGGCGCTGTACTGATTATTAGTAACATTTGCTGACCTCTAGCCAGTCAAAAGTGTGCAAATATCGCGAAATATTGCCCAATCTCAGAATATAGAACCACAGAAAGTTAGATTTTCATGGAAGTTGTGTAGGGTATCGTATGGTCGGCCCCGTCCGACTATACTGCTCCGCTCACGGGTTTATTTATATTTTTAAGGCGACATTTTTAGTATGATTATAAAATTCAGAATATTTTTAGGCGTAGATTTAATTTAGAATATTTTGCATTTTTTAAGCCTGGATATAATTATGAATCTCTACGTATTTTTTCAGAAAATACGTAGAGATGAATTAAAGACATGGTTTCCTTAGGCGTGCATTTCTGTAAAAGTGTTTTTTTAAAGAATAGTTTTAGGCGAATATTTTTAAAAATGATTTTTTTAAGAATATTTTAAGGTGCGGATATAATTCAGAATGTTTCAGGTGTGGAATAAATTATTCATATTATCTATTTATAGTAGTAGAATAAATTAAGCATTAGTTTAGGCGCGGAATAAATAATTCATATTTTTAGGCCTTTAATAAGTTAAGCACATTTTTAAGCGCGGAATAAATGATGCACAATTTTAGACGGTTTGGATATATACCGTTATATTTTTCAGAATATTGCTATGCGAACATTTTAGGCATGGCTTTCTCTACGAATAATTTTAATATTCTTTAAGAATATATTTAGGCGTGAGTTCCTTTAAGAATATTTTTAGGCGTGGATTTCTTTAAGACTATATTTAGGCGTGAAATCACGCATTTAAGCACTCACTGGGTAGGAAATATTCCTACTAAAAAGTATATATATTGGAACACTTTTGAGAGTAAACCTCAAAAAACACTACACCCACCTCCCCTCCTCTTTCGGTTTTTTTGGTGAGAATGGGGAGTAGGAACGTTTTTTAATCGAATAGGCTCCAATTTGGTATTTTGATTGGAGGGATGGAAACGTTGACCATTGTAAGCTTACAGGACGTAGCTAAGATTCTAAGCCAAGATTCTGTTTCAGTCAGGACCCTTAAAACATGTTGGAAATTGCAATATTTATACCCTTCACCACACTGTGGTACAGGGTATTATGTCTTTGTGCATATGTTTATAACATGCAAAAGAAAACGAGATAGATACATGGTTCCTTTTGAGAATATGCATGGAATCACTTTCTTAGTCGATTTATGCATGTCCGTCTGTCCGTCTGTTGGTGTTAAATTGTAAACAAAGTACAGGTCGCATTTATAATCCGATTTGGATGAAATTTGGCATAGGTCACTTATTCGGCCCAAGGACGAACCCTATTGAAATTGGGAAAAATCGGTTCAGATTTAGATATAGCTCCCATATATATATATATATATTTAACCGATTTAATGTAAACGGTCCCTATATATCTTTCGATTTGCACGAAATTTGGTACAGCCTAATCAATTAGGTCTAGAATGATGTCTGCCAAGTTTCGTGAAAATCGGTCCAGATTTAGATATAGCTCCCATATATAATTTCGTCCGATTTCATGTAAATGGTGCACCAAAGTCCCTATATATCCTTCGATTTGCACGAAATTTGGCATAACGTACTGAATTGAGCCTAGAGTGATGTCTGCCAAGTTTCGTGAAAATCGGTCCAGATTTAGATATAGCTCCCATATATAATTTCGTCCGATTTCATGTAAATGGTGCACCAAAGTCCCTATATATCCTTCGATTTGCACGAAATTTGGCATAACGTACTGAATTGAGCCTTGAGTGATGTCTGCCAAGTTTTGAGAAAATCGGTTCAGAGTTAAATATAACTCCCATATATAGTTTGGTCCGATTTCATGTAAATGGTGCCCCCAAAGTCCCTTTATATCTTTCGATTTGCACGAAATGTGGCATATCGTACTGAATGAAGTCTAGAGTAATGTCTGCCAAGTTTCGAGAAAATCGGTCCTGATTTAGATATAGCTTCCATATATAGTTTCGTCCGATTTCATGTAAATGGTGCCCCAAAGTCCCTATATATCTTTCGATTTGCACGAAATTTGGCGTAACGTACTGAATTGAGCCTAGAATGATGTCTGCCAAGTTTCGTAAAAATCGGTCCAGATTTAGATATAGCTCCCATGTATAGTTTCGTCCGATTACATACAAATGGTGCACCAAAGTCCATATATATCCTTCGATGTGCACGAAATTTGGCATAACGTACTGAATTGAGCCTAGAGTGATGTCTGCCAAGTTTCGAGAAAATTGGTCCAGATTTCTATATAGCTCTCATATATACTTTCGTCCGATTTCATGTAAATGGTGCAGCAAAGTCCTTATATATCTTTCGATTTGCACGAAATTTGACATAACGTACTGAATTGAGCCTAGAGTGATGTCTGCCTTGTTTCGTGAAAATCGGTTCAGAGTTAGATATAGCTCCCTTTTATTATAGATTGATTTTAAGTAATTGACGCACCAAGGAAACAATTGGCTGATAGGATTAAATTAGTATAACATAACCTGTGAAAAGTTTGTTTGAAATCGCTTAATATTTGGACAGAGCTTCCATATATATTTTCGCCCGATTTCAAGTAAATTGGGCATCAAACTCCTCAGTTAGACAGATTGACATCAAATTATGCACAACTTACAAAATTGAGCATAGAATTACGTAGTTGCGTTTTGGAGAAGTACAGACATAGCCCAACGGATGACCTATTTATATTTGTTTGAAGTCGATTTGCATACTTTATGGATAGATCTAGGTAGATTCACATTTAGATAAGTATCACATATTTTATTTCATCCAATTTCATGTTAATAGTCCTGTTTAATATACCCATAGTGGTGAAGGGTATCATATAGTCGGCCCCGTCCGACTTTACTACTTTCCTTACTGGTTTTATATTACATCTTTGAGTAGAATATAATTCTATGTCGATTTATGCATGTCCGTCTGTCTGTTGAAATCACGCATTTAGGCTTCTCACTGAGTAGAAATATTCCTACTAAAAAGTATTAATATTGGAACATTTTTAGGAGTTGACCTGAAATAACACTACACCCACCTCCCCTCCTCTTTCGGTATTTTGGTGAGAATGGGGAGTAGGAACGTTTTTTAATCGAATAGGCTCCAATTTGGCATTTTGATTGGATGGATGGATGGAAACGTTGACCATTGTAAGCTTACAGGACGTAGCTAAGATTCTAAGCCAAGATTCTGTTTAAGTCAAGACCCTTAAAGCATGTTGGAAATTACAATATTTTTTCTAAAAATAATATTTCCTTCATCTCTTGTATGTACATATATTGTTGAAGAGTATTATGAAATCGGCCCGTCCGAATTTTTTTAAGATCCTTAATGTTTCGTTTTTTAAAAAAAATCAAATTTTCCTAGAGTTTCTATTTACCTCTGATTACACCAATATTAAATATAACACACTTGAAGCCCGTAAATTTGTTAAATAAACTAGCAAACATTTTCGTAACGCCACTTGAATATGTCTATCTCTTCAACGCTTATCTTCACTATCTTTTCCGATTTCCATAGAATTCACAATTTTAATATAGAATATACCAAAGAATATACCAAATCATATCTAACTACCTATCAAAGTTGAAGCCCGAATTGGTCTACTCCAACAAAGTAAAATGAGGATTTTATAATACCAAACAACAGACCATAAACAACTAAAGTCCTCTTCAAATATTGTCTGCCAATATTTCCAGCAATGTACAACGACCGTTCCGAAATAAGTAAACGGATTTACATGCCAACAAACAATCAAACAAACACTACAGCATTAGCAAACACAAATACGAGTACTTGAATCTTCTCTTGGCTTGCCGCTTTGGAGGATATGTATTTGTGGCTGAATGCGCCTACGGATAAAATCACATATACAGTGGTTTGAAAGTGTGATATTATTGTTTCAGTATTTGTAATATTTTGAGATAGGGCTAATTTCGAAACCATGTATTTAACTCTAATAACGATTTGTTAAGAATTTCTATCCTATTTAAAGACTATGATCAAAAATTGTTAGAGTTCAATTAATAGGTCACCAATAAAAATCAGATATTAACATCGCAATGAGTCTGTATCCTATCAAACAGTCTACATCACTTTAAACACTGTGCAATATGTTTATAACTTTACAAGATATATATACATTAACCGGCACACGTGCAAGACAACATTTTGTGTAGGTCGCCAAATGCGTAGATGACAAACATAGGTTTTAGTTTTTCCATTGTTGTTGTTGGCATTATACTTTGTTTTATTGTAGTTTTCTCTATCTCATATAGAGAAGGGATAAATAAACAATACAAGGTAGATGACATTTGCCCATGCACATGGGTTGTTGGAATTGTATATGTTAGCGGTATAGTTGGAATAGTGCACGCTTCGTCTAGTCTTCTTTTATCAGTTTTTATATGTAATGACGATAAATTGTACATATTCCGACATGAAAATACAATTGAAATTGATGATAAGCGAATTCTTTTATAAAAAAAGCTTTTGGTTAATTCGATGTAAAGGGCCAAATCCAAATAGTAATATTAGTTCCAATATATTATAGGAAAATTTACAGAATATGTTCGAAATATTCCACCGAACAGGTTATGTGAGATTAAATTTCAAAAATCGATTTTTTCAGTTCTGGAATTGGGAAGGATTATCACTTATAGTGTAATCAAGGAAGACAAGGATTTATGAAATATATACTTGCGCAAACTCCTTTTCAATGATACATAAAGGAAGTGGTGTCCAAAAGAGAAACAAGTGAAAAAGGGGTTAAGTTCGGCAGGACCGAACATTGGATACTCCACTGAGAGTTACAGGAACTGAAAATATAAGTAACATACCAAAATGTACACCTACACCAACAATTGCACCATGAGATTGTTGTAAACTAATAACGTACACCAACTACAGCAATTTTTAATGGAGATTTTACCTAAAATCGCAAAACCCGATTTTGACGACACATGGTGGAGTGGAACATGTATATAAAATCCCCAAAATACTGTTATTTATAGAACAAAGTTATATCAGCAATGTACACAGGAATTTATTTCGGGGGGCGGGATAGAATATGAAAATTGTCACCGTAGAAAAAAATGTATGCCTTCGTCCCTGTAGTTATACCCAAAGCGGGACCAATATTACCGAACATTTTGATTTTTCCCTGTAGTTATACCTAAAGCGGGACCTATATTACCGAACATTTTGATTTTTCATTATATGTTGTGATTTGTCTAATTGAGGACTGATATAGCTCAATTTCGAACCTAACATTATTACAATACATTCCTTCATGCTAAATATTGAAAATATCAATTGGTATGTTAGTTGACAAATAAAATGGACCCATTAAGTTATTGTTCACAATAAAACGATCAAAAACACATATTATTCAACAAAAATAATTAATTTATTCTTTATGGTTTCGCCGAATTCTGCACTTTCAAAATTGCTGGTGTTGCATAACTATAGACGCACTTTTACAAAATTAGAAAAATTTATTTTTTAAAACTTAAATAAAATAAAATAACTTTTATAAATAATGGGTAGGGCCTTCCTTATTTTGAATAAGTTCAAAAATTTTATCCATCACACTGTTGATCAAAATTATTCGCAAGTCTTCATCGATTGACCGCCATTCATCGATAATCACTTCTTGGAAATAAAATAATGTTTGGTATTGGCGGTTTTCTGCATAGACACGACGAGGCAAGATTCCACACATGTTCTCGATCGGATTCTGGTCGGAAATTTTAATATTTTTCGATTTTAACCATACTTGAGTATGGCCACTTTTATGAACTGGTGCGTTGTCCTGCTAAAAAACGAGTCCTTGATTGTTGCTGCTTTCCCAAAATGTCAATAATTTGTCTTCCAAGACTTGAACGTACTCCATTGAATTCATCCGACAACATGGAAATGTCAAATAATGGTTATAAAATGTTCCCAAGACCATTATGGAACCGCCACCGAAATATTGTATTAAGAAATAACGATATTTCGGTAACCGCCACCTTGGGAGCATTTTATAGCCACGGAATGCTTTATTTGACATTTCCATGTTGTCGGATGAATTCAATGGAGTACGTTCAAGTCTTGGAAGACAAATTATTGACATTTTGGGAAAGCAGCAACAATCAAGGACTCGTTTTTTTAGCAGGACAACGCACCAGTTCATAAAAGTGGCCATACTCAAGTATGGTTAAAATCGAAAAATATTAAAATTTCCGACCAGAATCCGATCGAGAACATGTGTGGAATCTTGCCTCGTCGTGTCTATGCAGAAAACCGCCAATACCAAACATTATTTTATTTCCAAGAAGTGATTATCGATGAATGGCGGTCAATCGATGAAGACTTGCGAATAATTTTGATCAACAGTGTGATGGATAAAATTTTTGAACTTATTCAAAATAAGGGAGGCCCTAGTCATTATTTATTAAAGTTTTTTAATTTTATTTAAGTTTAAAAAAAATTATCTTATTTTCTAAAAGTGCGTCTATAGTTATGCAACACCAGCAATTTTGAAAGTGCAGAATTCGGCGAAACCATAAAGAATAAATTAATTATTTTTGTTGAATAATATGTGTTTTTGATCGTTTTATTGTGAACAATAACTTAATGGGTCCATTTTATTTGTCAACTAACATACCAATTGAATTAAGGTTGCGTCTATAGTTATGATACGCCATACGGCCAATATTGGTCCGATTAAGACACAATTTTGCACAGAGTACTGAATTAGATTGATATATGCCAAGCATTGTTAAAATCGGTTCAGATTTAGATAAAGCTCCCATATATAGTTTCGTCCGATTTTTTGTGAATGATACACCAAACACCCAATATTTGTCCGATTTGGACAAAATTTTGCACAGAGTACTGAATAAGGTCCAGATTGATATCTGTGAAGTTTTGTTAAATTCGGTTCAGATTTAGACATAGCTCACATTTATAGTTTCGTCCGATTTTTTGTAAATTGTGCACCAAACTCCAAATATTTGTCCGATTGAAATAAAATTTTGCACAGAGTACTGAATTAGTCCAGATTGATGTCTGCGAAGTTTTATTTAAATTGGTTCAGATTTAGATGTAGTTCCCATATATAGTTTCGTCCGATTTTTTGTGAATGATGCACCAATCTCCCAATATTTGTCCGATTGGGACAAAATTCAGCATGGAGTACAGAATTCGGTGGTATCCTTATATGGAGGCTATGCATAAACGTGGACCAATATAACCCATTATCGTGCTTGACCTGCATACAAAAAACTACTCCATGCTAAATTATGGTGATCTAGATCAATTCGTTTAGAGGCTGGAGTGATTACAACAAACAGACGGAAATGGTTAAATCGTCATAGAATTTAACGCTGATCAAGAATAAAAATAGAGAATAAATGTTTAGCCATCACCGATATCGTACTATTTCGTGAAATTTTTTTTGAAAATGTTACCTTTTTATGAAAACAAATATTATTATTGAAAGAAAAAGAATTCGGAATTAAAAACAAATATTTTAAAAATTCAGAAGATATTTCAAATCGCACATTTAAGCGGAATCCTTTATTTTGGTGGACACTCGCACATCCTTCGGGTATAGATGACATTAAAGTATTTATTATTTCAATATTGCTTCCCAGACTTTGAAAAAAGGGTTAAATTTAGCTAATGTTTATGGGGGTGTATAATACTGTCTATGTATGATTGAATTGGCCCTATTTTCAACAACGTGATATTGGTGATTTCCATCTTGTTAATTTAACAAAAAACAGTTCCACAACCGACATAAAAAGTAGTCATGTATCTTAGAAAGAAACACCAATTTTAAAATTATTCACTTTTATTTGAGGAGATAATGAGAATTGATTTAAAACACTTGTAGGTCATGTACAAGCAAGCGGGCACACAATTCTAGAATGTTTTGGACCAACATAAACAAGCCAAGGCTAATGGAAAAACCAAGCCAAAGCTACAAAGCAAACATGAAAGCAAACCAAGAGACGAATGAAGAATTGTGTTTTGAATTTTAAACAAAAGTTTTATTAAAACAAAGTTGATGTTTAGACTGAACAAAGAAAGGCACGAGAAGGCAACAAACAACCAAGCAGGCGATGCCATAACAAACTAAAAACAACAACAGCTCTAGCGATCAGCATACTCAGCACATAGAGGAAGGAAAACGGTTGCCTTGCGGTTAGGCGTGTCTCGCCATGCGACGCGAGCCTTTACTTAAAGACAACAAACAATGGTCGTACTTTCCATATATAGAAATCTGCTGCAACTATGACAAGGAACAGGTCACAGTGGGGGCGTTATTATTATTACTACAGTATTTTTCGGTTAATTGAACCTACGGTTAATTGGTATCCACGCTTAATTGAACCACATGATGGGTCAAAAATATTTCATTTCAAAGTAAGCGGGTTCGGATAATTGGTTCCTCGGTTAATTGCACAAAAATTTGTGCAAATTTTGATGTGCAATTAACCGAAAAATACTGTATTATTATAAGTTATATATAAGTTATATTTTATTGAGTCTTTTTTTTTATCAATAAGATTAGAATTAAAAACAATATAAAGTAATCCTTAAGACTATAATGTATTATCCTAATGTCAAGAAAAGTTATACAGCATCATGCTTCATGTAATAAAAAGACAATAAAATGTAGACATCTTGTGTGTTAATGGACGCCCTTGCTCCCGGGACTTTTACATAAAAGAGAAAATCTTAAATCTAGGGTTTAAAACTTAAAACTAAAACTTAAATCTAGAAATTAAAAAAAAAAACATATGAAAAGAATAAAAAAAATAACAATACAATAAAATAAAAATAATAATAATAAAAAGGTACGCAATAGCTACCCACGATGAGTCCCGGCGAGCGCCTTTTCATAAAAGCAGGTAATGCCTGCCTGATCCTCATTTGAAAACCCCAAAGGAGAGAGATACTGTGTGTTTGACAACCCAAAGTTTCTCTGACTATTAATTGCCTCTATCATATGAGCATTTTCATGAAATTCCAATCTTAAATTAAACTTATCCAAAATATCAAAAACGTAGGCGGAAAAACGCTTTAACTTTGATTTGGAATAAATATAGTCATTTGAATATCTTTTATTTATACTGCTAAAATTTTTCCCTATACACAACCTTAAAATTTTTCTCTCCAGCATCTCAAGTTCCTTCATTATCGTCGGTGATATATTGAACCAAATTGGAAATGCATAACTAATTATTGGTCTTATGCAGGTTTTGTACAAAAGAATTTTGGTGTTGGATGGTAAAAATTTATTACAAAAAAGTTTTAGAAAAGAATTAAAGATTATTTGAGCTTTATTTCGAACTTTTCTCGCGTGAACATTAAATTTAAAAAGTTTATTAAACTCAATACCTAAATATGTGACAGAGTCTTTGAATGGAATTTCTGTGCCATTCAAAACAAGTTTTAATGCCTTACTTTCGGGAACAACAAACCGTTTGCATTTCCCAGAAGCATTCCTTATGCAAATGGCTTCACATTTTGAAGGGTTTATCTTGATACCCCATTTATCAAAATATTGATTTACTACGCGGAGATGTTGCGAGACATCTGCCAAAGCAACAACAGGCGATTCGTGGTGCGAATATAGCAAGGAATCGTCAGCATACAAAATACTTTTGGAGTGTTCACGATCGTGGGGGAAATCACTCATAAAAATATTGTACAGATGGGGAGCTAAAACCGAACCCTGAGGGACACCACAGTTCACATCTGAAAGCTCTGACAACTTGTGTTTAAACTGCACGCAAAACTGTCTTCTTGTGAAAAAACTTTTAATCAGCTTTATGATCTGAGGATTAAATCCAATGTTTATCATTTTCGTCAATATTCCATAATGAGAAGCATGGTCAAAAGCTTTTTCTACGTCAAGAAAAACAGCGACAGTACATTTTTTATCCCTTAAATTTAGAACAATATCATTATGAAATTTTGTCATTGCATCAACTGTTGAATGGCCCCTCTGAAAACCGAATTGTGAATTTGGAATATATGGCAACGATATTCCGTTATCCATTTTTTTCCGAATAACTATCTCGAAAAGTTTGCCCAAATTTGAAAGTAAAGATATAGGTCTAAGATTTGAAATTTCTTCACTGTTGGCTTTTTTCTTAATGGGAATAATCTTGGAAATTTTCCAAGAATCAGGGAAATACCCATTAGAAATGCAATTATTAAATATAATGGTTAAATACTCGAAAGCTTTGACGGGAAGTTTGCGAATAATAAAATTCGAAAGACCATCGAGTCCGGAAGACTTTTTATTCTTGATAGCTGCTGAAATGGCCATCACTTCATCTAAGGTTGTAAGACTTTCGCATCCTTCTCTATTTCTGGAATCCACGTCATTTGAAAATGAAACACTATGTTGAGGAAGGTTGGCAATGAAGCCGTTAATGAGTTGTTCTTCAGAAGGTTGGTGTACTGGCATATTATAAATACTTGAAAAGAACCTGTATTATTATATTTAATAAATAATTTCGAAATTGATGTAAATGAAACTGTTATACAAAATAAAGCTAGAATTTAAATATGAGTTATTTAAATTTGTTTACTTATCATCATTTTTTATTAAAGTCCTCCACTGTACCCCAGTAGAGTTAAGTTAAAATAATTGAAGCATTACACTACATGGCCAACATATTTTAGCCTGGCTCGAATGATCCCCGGTAGCTATGAATAAACTTGGTTACAACTTGCCTAATGCCTGTAACATACAGTACTGAATTTCAACACAGACGCAGAGGGAGAGTGGCGGAGGTAATAAAGAAGTAAATAAGTAGAGGAAAATTTAAATTGTAAGTTCATTTGCTAGAAGTATTGAACCAAAACCTATACGTAATGCCGTTGGGGGCAGTATGGAAATTGGAAGTATTTTAATATATCAATTCAGGGCAACATCAGCGCAGATTTTAAAGGTATACTTTTCGATGGCCTGTCATTGCTATAGGCATGGATTTTGTAAAGAATATTTTTCGAAGGCGTGTCTAGGCTATAGACGTGGATTTTGCAAAGAATATTTTTCGAAGGCGTGTATAGACTATAAAGAATATTTATTTTTCGAAGGCCTGACATTGCTATAGGCGTGGATTTTTTAAAGAATATTTTTCGAAGGCCTGACATTGCCATAGGCGTGGATTTTTTAAAGAATATTTTTCGAAGGCCTGACATTGCTATAGGCGTGGATTTTTTAAAGAATATTTATTTTTAGGCGAAGGCCTGACATTGCTATAGGCGTGGATTTTTTAAAGAATATTTTTCGAAGGCCTGACATTGCCATAGGCGTGGATTTTTTAAAGTATATTTTTCGAAGGCCTGACATTGCTATAGGCGTGGATTTTTTAAAGAATATTTTTCGAAGGCCTGACATTGCTATAGGCGTGGATTTTTTAAAGAATATTTTTCGAAGGCCTGACATTGCTATAGGCGTGGATTTTTTAAAGAATATTTTTCGAAGGCCTGACATTGCTATAGGCGTGGATTTTTTAAAGAATATTTTTCGAAGGCCTGAAATTGCTATAGGCGTGGATTTTTTAAATAATGTTTTTCGAAGGCCTGAAATTGCTATAGGCGTGGATTTTTTAAAGAATATTTTTCGAAGGCGTGTCTAGGCTATAGGCGTGGATTTTTTAAATAATATTTTTCCAAGGCCTGACATTGCTATGGGCTTGGATTTTTTAAATAATATTTTTCGAACGACTTCGTATCGAAATTGCCCTGCCTATACCTCGTAACATTCAAAATATCTCAAAACTTAAATAAAGGTGGGGTACTCACATACAACATTCTACTGCAGCTGTTTGGCATGGGTCAGCCATGGAGGGACAACAGGAATACTCGTTGCAAAAAAATATATACTACAATAGACAACGGTCGCAGCCATATGCGCTGCAAACCAAACCCCTTTGGACACTGAACATTTTGTTGCACTGCAGCAATGCATTTGCAATCAACAGCCGCTGTCCGGCCAAAAACCAAATCCATTTGTGCATTGCAATCCAAGAAAGAGAATGCACCTAAGCCAATGGACAATCAGATTTAAGTCTGTACAACTCCGGCAATCACTTCACTGAACCACCTTCCCTCTCCACACCGTTTCTAATCCCTAAGCTACAGTATTTCCTATTTCAAAGTTAAATTAAATGCTCTGCTCTGTTTTTTGGTTTGCCATACATTTTTGCATTCAAGTTTGAGCCTTTGGTGTGTTGGTTGCATTCAGGCCTTACCTTAGTGTCCATGCTGCCCCTTTGATGACTGGTCTGTGCAAGCGGAACTGCAGAAAAGCCCCCCAGAAGGTGAATTATTTTAATCCATATAATAATGGATAATAAAGCAAACTGGTAGACAGTCGGACACAGCTGGCACGGTTTGTAGCTGAACCAAATGCAATTGCGCATTTAGACATTTGTAACAAATGAAAGAAATGCATAGCAAAAATAACAATAACAAAAAACAGCTGCAAAAAATAACAACGACAAATATCTATTCGAAGTGGAACGGCAAAGACGATAACAACAACGACAACAGCAAAATACATCAATAATAACAATAACTCCTATGGAGTTGTTGCATTGGGCGTTTAGCATAGCTGAATATAGTCCGGAAGGCTTACACTCACGAAAAAAAGTAGTACAAAAATAAATAGGCTAGGCAATTTCTAAAATGTATGATATGTATGTAATCGGTTCAGATTTATCACTTTCAGAGTTGATTTATGCGTGTCCGTCTGTCCATGTATTATTGTGAACAGAGTATTGAATGAAATTTGGCACAAGTGACTTAATTGGCACTATTGAAATTGGAGAAAATCGGTTCAGATTTTAATATATCTCCCATATATATTGTCTTCCGATTTTATACAAATGGTGCACCAAACTCCCAAGAATTGTCCGATGAATACAGTATTTTGCACAGCCTATTGAAATATGTTCATACAAAGTTTTGTTGAAATCGGTTCAGATTTAGATATATCTCCAATATATATAGTTCCGTCCGATTTTATGTAAATATTTGTACTATTGCGAAAAAGTTTTACACAGCGTGCTAAATAAGGTCCAGTTTGATGTCTATGAAGGGTTTCTTTTTATACCCTTATTATGTCTTATGCATTATTATCTTTGTGCATATGTTTGTAACAGGCAAAAGGAATCGAGATAGACACATGGTTCCTTTTGAGAATATGCATAGAATCACTTTCTAAGTCGATTTATGCATATCCGTCCGTCTGTCTGTCTGTCCATGTTAAATTGTAAACAAAGTACAGGTCGCATTTATGATCCGAATTGGATGAAATTTGGCATAGGTCACTTATTCGGCCCAAGGACGAACCCTATTGAAATTGGGAAAAATCGCTTCAGATTTAGACATAGCTCCCATATATATATTTACCCGATTTAATGTAAACGGTCCCTATATATATTTCGATTTGCACGAAATTTGGTACAGCCTAGTCATATAGGTCTAGAATGATGTCTGCCAAGTTTCGAGAAAATCGGTCCAGATTTAGATATAGCTCCCATATATAGTTTCGTCCGATTTCATGTAAATGGTGCCCCAAAGTCCCTATATATCTTTCGATATGCACGAAATTTGACATAACGTACTGAATTGAGCCTAGAATGATGTCTGCCAAGTTTCGTGAAAATCGGTCCAGATTTAGATATAGCTCCCATATATAGTTTCGTCTGATTTCAAGTAAATTGGGCATCAAACTCCTACACATTTTATAGTATATAAATAGATCTAGGTAGATTCACATTTAGATAAATATCACATATTTTATTAAATCCAATTTCATGTTAATAGTCCTGTTTATTTAGTCGGCCCCGTCCGACTTTACTACTTTCCTTACTGGTTTTTTTTTTTTTTTTTTGAAATCGGTTCAAATTTAGATATAGCTCTAATATATATAGTGTTGTCCGGTTTTATGTAAATGGTGCACCAAAGCAACTCTTGTATTTACCCAAAGTGGTCAAGGGTATCATATAGACGGTCCCGTCCGACTTTTGAACATTCCTTACTGATTTTCATAGTGGGACTAAATTTTGCAAGGTCCGACTTTTGAACATTCCTTACTGATTTTCATAGTGGGACTACATTTTGCAAGGTATATCGAATACGGTCTAGAATGACGTGTGGCAAGTTTTCGTGGAATCGGTTTTGATTTAGGTTTAACTCCCATATCAAAATCAATATGGCTTTCATCTATAATTTTTTAGTTCCACCCAAATTATGTACTAAAATCTCTACGTTATTCGAATCAAACGAAGTATTGAGTATATTTCCGCATGAAGTATAATTTATTATGAATTACAATAAAATTCATAGATCACATCAAATAACTACAAAAAAATTAAGTTTAAAGGTCCCGCCTAATTTCTGACACGTTAAAGATTCAATATTGATTTTATAACCGCCAAAATTCCTATTACTTCGAGTTTCAGGAGCATCTTGGCATAAAATTGACAATATAGATCAAGGTTTTGATATAGCCGCCCATATAAAGGCCTCGCTCCATTTTATTTATTTGATGGACCTATGATCATTTTCCAAAAGATGTAATTGAAATTTAATACTAAATTTTCCGAAGAAATTTTAAATATAGTCAATCAAGGTTGACATATTATCTAATGTCTGTTAAACCCGCTCACATAAATTTCCCTCTTCTTCTAAAACGCTACAACATTTTCATTGAAAAAGAACTGCTATTCTATCATCACATATAAATCCGATATTTACCCAGCATTGCGATATTAGAGCAGTTGCTTCTTAACTCGTTCTCCAGGTATGACTAGAGTGTTGGTATATGTATGTATTTCCCAATCCGAATGTGTGCGTGTGTGTATATATGCCGCTATATGATTTGGTTTTCGGGACTTAGATAGCTGGTTTTGGCTTATGATAATTTATCATGCCGGTAGATTTGACCAACATTAATAATACTTGGCACACTCATGGCCATTAAAAAGGAGTGGACATACACACTCAATCGTTCATAGCAAAATCTGTATACATATGAGGGTGGCTGGTTGGGTCTAGATTCGTTGCTTTGGTATAACTACTTTTTTTTGGTATATCAGCCGCAAAATTGGTTTGCCCACAAAATTTCTAATATTTCGCTTTTTTGCAGTCTCCTCTTTTGGTTTCCAAAAAAAAGCTGCTCCATGTGTTACCAGTTTCATCATACATATGGACCCATAGTGGTCATACATTCTGCTTGCGACGACTTAGTCGTTATTGTTGCCACTGTCTGGTTTTGTGATTGATATTTCCAACACATTAACCTGACAGTAAGCGGCTTCAGATTAATGTTGGCCTTTGCTTACAATTTGTTATATATTTTGTTGTTATTGTATTAATCCGGACAATGGCTGCTACTCCAAATAAGGCCGGATGAAAATTTTTCAACTTTTAGTAAATAAATTATTTATCTTCCTCATTTAAAAAAGGATTTGTTTGTTTCCTTTTTTGGTGATGTGTATGAAAATCCTTTGTTATAGCATCAAATATTTGTTAAAGTTCAATTTTGGGGAGAATGAAGGTAGATAGGCGTAGAATTGAACTGCATCGTTATATAGGATATGACAAAAAAATAAGGAATAAAAACTATAATTAAGTAACCGAAATCAATACATAATCCCCAAAATACGTGAAAATGGAGATGTATCGTTCTATGGGCATATATTAATAAATATTAGCACGACTATTTCATACCTAATGTGAATTCAAAATACCATAGTATTCGGTTCGGTTGGAAAGCGTGCCGAAACTCTCAAAAATAGCAAATTTGTGAGGGGCCGTTATATGGCGGTTATCCGAACAAATGGACCCATGTTGATAATTTTTGATATAGAGATTCTACCAAATGAGAATTTACAATATCAAATTGGAGCCCAACGTGCTTAAAATGACTTTGGGCTCCCGTTCTATGGGTGGCCGACCGTACAAACCTTGGCACTATTTCTCAATGTTTGACCGATTAGAGGCCAACAGTTTTCCCTTCATACCCTGGCATCTTTTCCAAACCTTGTTTTACCGGGGTGAACATTTACGCCTTAACGTGCAATTTACGTCTTTTCTAATTAGTTGGAAAGATATTTTTTAAAAACCTCCCTTTTTAGAGGCACTTGATAAAAATTCCTCTCACAGCTGAACGTCTATCAAAATTTGAGAAAATTAGCTGAGAAAAGGAGCTGCATGTTTTGCTTTTTACACAAAAGTCCGGGTCCATTTGACCCGCTAAATATTGACCGATCTTCATCATCGTCCTATAGCCAGACCCCTTTCTCTGTGAAAAAATTTGTGATGCGCGGGTCATAATTGTGGCCTTTAGGGGGACCAGAAAACTTACATACTTACTTACTTAGCTGGCTTGTGACAGAATTTTCGTTCCATAAGCCGCAAGCCCGGCTTATGGAACAGAAAACTTACATACTTACTTAGCTGGCTTGTGACAGAATTTTCGTTCCATAAACCGGGCTTGCAAAAGATTTCCAAGCGGCTCATAATTGTGGCCTTTAGGGGGACCAGAAAACTTACACACATACTTACTTAGCTGGCTTGTGACAGAATTTTCGTTCCATAAGCCGGGCTTGCAAAAGATTTCCAGGCGCGTCGGTCTTTTGCGCAGTTTTTCCAATTCGAAAGACCATTTTCTTTCATTCGGAGAATTTTTCTCTCAAACACCCCAATAGCTGCCTCATCTGCTTGCGTAAGTACCCATGCTTCAGATCCATATAACAGCACGGGTAATATCAGCATTATGTAGAGTGTGAGTTTGGTCTGGCGGGAGGTGGCCTTACTTTTGAGTTGTTTGCTCAGACCATAGTAGCATCGGTTGGCCATCACTATCCATCTCCGAATTTCAAAACTGATGTCATTCGTTTTTTTACGTCGTTACCAAGGTATATAAAATCTTTTACTACATCGAAGCTGTAGTTCTCAAGTTCCACAGTTGGTCCAAGTCTACTGGACGTCTTGCGCGTTGATATCATCAGCTTGGTCTTCTCGCCGTTAACTGCCAGACCCACTTTGGCAGACTCCTTCTCAATTTGTTCAAAGGTGGCTGTTACCGCTCACAATGTTCGACCCATTATGTCGATGTCATCGGCGTAGGCGAGTAACATGTGTTGTTTGGTGTACAGAGTGTCATTTCTGTTCACTTTTGCCTCTCGTATGACCTTTTCCAGCAGGATGTTAAAAAGGTCACATGACAAACTATCACCCTGTCTGAATCCTCGTTTGGAATTAAAGGGCTCCGAGAGGTCCTTTGCGACTTTAACTGATCTTGTGCCAGTTAAAGTTATCCTGCATAGCCGAATTAATTTTGCAGGAATGCCAAACGCAGACATGGCTTTATACACCTCTGAATGGGTAGGGCTGTCGAATGCGGCTTTATAGTCGACGTATAGGTGAAATGTGTTGATGTGTTTTTCGTTGGGTTTTTCCAGGATTTGGCGCAGAGTGAAAATCTGGTCAGTGTTGGATTTGCCAAAGACATATTTTACGAGCGCCTAGATACAGCATATGACCGTTGCCCTGGTCATGACATTAAAATTCTGGTAGCAGATTTTAATGCAAAAATCGGAAGGGAAATTATTTTTGGCCACACCGTCAGAAAATTCAGCCTCCATGAAGAAACATCAGACAACGGCATGAGGCAGCAAAAAAACATGTTGTAATAGACTGAAGGCATTCATCCAGTGTTTTAGACATCCGATCGATCCGGGGAGCGAATATGAATTTGGACCTTTACCTTGTGGCAGCCAAGGTACGCACCCGTCTTGATGTAGTAACAAAGGTGCAATCTAATGTAACACGGAAATTTGACGTCCAAAAGCTGCAAACACAACAGATAGCAGAAGCCTACTCTACTTAACATACACACCTGCTTGAAGAAAGCACTCCGTGTCTCGATAATAATATAGAAGCACAATGGCAGAGAATTGCCCACTCCCTACAAACTGCAGCGAAAGCAACACTTGGATACCAAAGACCACCATCAAGAAATCCGTGGTACGATCAGGAGTGTCGTAATGCTACTGATATGAAAAACGCAGCATATAGGGCAACCTTGCGGACAGTAGCAACACGTAATGTGATGACGAACTATCGGGAGAAAAGGAGAGAGGAGAAACGTATTTTCAGAAAAATGAAGAAAGAACAAGAAGAACGTGAACGTGAGCAAATCGAGATGTACAGGAGTCAGAATGAAGTACGAAAATTCTACCAAAGGGCAAAACACCAAACTGAGGTCTTTGGTGCAGGCACATCCTCCTGTAGAGATGAAGAAGGAAACCTGGTAACATATACAAACAGCGTGCTGTATCGTGTTTAAAAGTTATAGTGGATATACATGGCTAGATCGACTCAGCTAGTCGAGATAAGAAGATCGGTATACTAAAATGTGGGTGTATGACCAATATTTCGGCGTTACGAACACTTTGGGCCACGCAAAGCTATAATACCCCCACAGTATAGTTGTGTAAGGTGTAATAAGTAAGAGTACAGAAGACCATTTGACCTTTTTAAAAAATACTGCAAAGACTCTTCTCATAATGTTTATTTAATAAAAAACTAACTGATCTTATTTTATTAGAACATCAGAAGGCCATCTCCTTATAAAACCCTTCAAAATACTGAAAAGGATTGTGGTCTTTTTATAGGCATAATGCCATAACTTGAAAATGCGTCTTTAATCCGTCAAAATATCGAAAATTTGACAGAATCACAAATTTGTGATACACTGCATCTTATGGTGGAGACTATTAAAAAACCAACAATTTGTTTTCTTAATTCAGCCCAACAAAGTGTGAAAATAACCACAAAGATAGGAATAAAAAATTCAATTAGCCGCAATTGTATACATTCCGATAAATATTACTTTGTTGTTTTTCTGTTTGTTGTTTATCTAATTTCTACACAATAAATTGCTCTACGTTGTGTTCGTGACTCAAATAATAAATAGTTGAAAAAGTGCGTTAATTAATTACTAGACACAATTGGTGTTACCAAAATATACTACCCTCCGAAGACAGGCAGACAGACAGCAATTCTCCCACCAGACCACATAAACATCCGATAATCTTTTGAAATGGAACACACAATGAAACACACAAATCATCAAAATTAACAAATGTTTAGAAATCAATCACTCAACAGCAGCACAGGGCAAGCATTCAATAATACTCGAGACATGTTATTCCGATGTGGGATGGCCAATAGGCCGACAATTCTTTCTAACTGCCTGCTTACCTACCTGTGTGCTAGCGCTGTGAAAGGAACACGGCTCGGTGGTGATGAGTAGGCAACAACCGATAAACAATTTATGCTGACACGCAATGAAACACCTCCTCCTACTTGTTGTTGTAGTATTACAGAAATATAGAGACAAGCCATTTTCCGTCTCTTGTTTTTCGTCATCTCGTCTTCGGTGTAGAGATGTGCCTTCTCTGACTTTGTCTCGAACATAAAACATCAATTTTCATTCATCATTTCCTCTTTTAATAAGGAAGTACTTACACAAAGGCAAACACATCTACCTACAGACACATTCAAGCTTCGTCGATAGGCATTCCTACATGTTTGGATAGGCACATATATATACGTGTTGCTTCGACAAAATAGCGGCTTATAGAATATGTCACAAATATAAATTGCTCGTTTACTCACAAGATCAGCATAAATCAAAAATCATGATTTTTTATTTAATGATGCATTCGATATTTCAGAGTTTTGGTTGTGTAAAAACTTTCAGAAGAATATCTCATCCACACTCTGATTGAGAAGCAGTAGAAGTTCATCTGGTCCTTGTAAGGTATGTCAATCTACAAAATCGATTTTTATACCCTACACAACTATGTTGTCAGGGTATTATAGCTTTGTGCAGCCCCAAATGTTTGTAACGCCGCGAAATATTGGTCCTAGACCCACCTTTAAGTATACCGATCGTCATATCTCGACTAGCTGAGTCGATCTACACATGTGTGTCCGTCCGTCCGTCCGTCCGTCCGTCTGTCCATTATAATTTGTAAACACGATACAGGCCACAGTTATGGACCAATCTTCACGAAATTTTGCATGTAGGATGGGTTCTGGCCAATGAAGACCCCTATTGTTTTTGGAAAAGATCGGTTAATATTTAGGGGATGAAATGGACCAAATACTAAATTTTTGTCGGTTTTTCTGGTCGCTCCAGAGGCCGCAATTATGGCCCAAACACCGCGAATTTTTGCATGGAGAAGGGGATCGGGCCAGAGAATAAGCATGCACGTTTTGATAAAGATCGGTCAATATTTAGCGGGTCAAATGGACCCTAACTTTTGTGTGAAAAATGACAAAATTTGTATTCTATGGCATATATATTTACTCCTGGAGGATGTAGATTCCGGGAGTTGATAGCACATCCAAGAGGAGTGGTTGGCCTTTAAATTGATACCAAATATAGTGATGTATCTACTCAGATGTGGGAGTTACAGTCAAATATTTACAGGTGCTTACGTATTCAGATATTATTCAGTAACCCATTACCACATTAGAGGGAGAAATATCGCGCTGATGGCTTTGAAATTTTTCATGAAGTTCCAGTTATGGTCAAGAACAACGCCTATAATTTTCGGTGATGATCAGATTAAAATTTTGGGATGAAATGGACCGAAAACATAATTATACCCTACACAACTATGTTGTCAGGGTATTATAGCTTTGTGCAGCCCCAAATGTTTGTAACGCCGCGAAATATTGGTCCTAGACCCACCTTTAAGTATACCGATCGTCATATCTCGACTAGCTGAGTCGATCTAGACATGTGTGTCCGTCCGTCCGTCCGTCCGTCCGTCCGTCCGTCTGTCCATTATAATTTGTAAACACGATACAGGCCACAGTTATGGACCAATCTTCACGAAATTTTGCATGTAGGATGGGTTCTGGCCAATGAAGACCCCTATTGTTTTGGGAAAAGATCGGTTAATATTTAGGGGATGAAATGGACCAAATACAAAATTTTTGTCGGTTTTTCTGGTCGCTCCAGAGGCCGCAATTATGGCCCAAACACCGCGAATTTTTGCATGGAGAAGGGGATCGGGTCAGAGAATAAGCGTGCATGTTTTGATAAAGATCGGTCAATATTTAGCGGGTCAAATGGACCCTGACTTTTGTGTGAAAAATGACAAAATTTGTATTCTATGGCATATATATTTACTCCTGGAGGATGTAGACCCTAGGAGTTGATAACATATCCAAGAGGAGTGGTTGACCTTTAAATTGATACCAAATATAGTGATGTATCTACTCAGATGTGGGAGTTACAGTCAAATATTTACATGTGCTTACGTATTCAGATACTATTTAGTAATCCATTACCACATTAAAGGGAGAAATATCGCGCTGATGGCTTTGAAATTTTTTATGAAGTTCCAGTTATGGTCAAGAACAACGCCTACAATTTTCGGTGATGATCAAATTAAAATTTTGGGATGAAATGGACCGAAAACATAATTTTTTATGTGTTTTCGAGTAGAGTATAATCCGAAAATCACAACACACCCACCGTGAAGGTAATCTGGACAAGTAATTAGAAGGACTGCCCCCTCTTGTGGCTGTACAAGAGGGGCAAATATCAGGAAATATTACTCAGACTCGGAATAAACATCCTCAGAAAGTTAGAGTTCGTGGTAGTTGTGTAGGGTATCGTATGGTCGGCCCCGTCCGACTATACTGCTCCGCTCACTGGTTTTTGATTTATGTCGGTTTTGCAGCAAATGAGTGATATATATGTAATGATGTATAGTTGACTGGTAGACAGTATTCATATGACACATATACAAATACATGGAAATGTTCGATGGTACAGCGCTTTGAAGTTGCACGTATATAACTAGTTATAAGTAAAGAAATAGGGAAACTTATCTTAAATAGAAGAAGGTGGTATTTCACTGACAATTTTCCTACAGGGCAATTGTTACTCACATAGACGAATCAGTAAAAGAAGGACGAAATACGTATATGTTACTCTATATCGCTTTGGAAATATGCGAAAGGTTATTTTTTGATTCATAATATTTCACAATTTCTGCTATAATGGCTTGTTAAAAAACGTATGTTGAAGAAAGTATTTATATCCTTCACCACACTGCTAAAGGATATTATGTCTTTGTGCATATGTTTGTAACAGCCAAAATTAATCGAGATGGACCCATGGTTCCTTTTGAGAATATGCATAGAATCACTTTCTCAGTCGATTTATGCATGTCCGTCCGTCTGTCCATGTTAAATTGTAAACAAAGTACAGGTCGCATTTATGATCCGATTGGATGCAATTTGGCACAGGTCACTTATTTGATCCAAGGACGAATACTGTTGAAATTGGAGAAAATCGGCTCAGATTTAGATATAGCTCTCATATAAAGTTTCATCCGATTTAATGCAAACTCCCAATTTTGGTCCGATTAAAACAACATTTTGTACAGAGTACTGAATTGGGTCCTCATTGATGTATTCGAAATTTGGTTGGAATCGGTTTAGATTTAGATATATCTCTCACATATAATTTCGTCCGATTTTATGTAAATGGAGCACCAAGCTCCAAACATTGGTTCGATTGAGACAAAATTTTGCACAGAGTACTGAATTAGGTCTAGATTGATGTCTGCCAAGTTTTGTTGAAATAGTTTCGTCCGATTTTATGTAAATGGAGCACCATACTGCCAATATCGGCCCTATTGAGACACATTTTGCACAGAGTACTGACCTAATTTCCAATATTGGACCGATTGAGACAAAATTTTGCACAGAGTAATGAATTAGGTCTAGATTGATATATGCCAAGTTTTGTTGAAATCGGCTTAGATTTAGGTATAGCTCCCATATTTATTTTAGTCCGATTTTATGTAAATGGTGCACCAAACTCCCAATATTGGAACGATTGAGACAAAATTTTACACAGAGTACTGAATTAGGTCCAGATTGATGTATGCGAAGTTTCAATCGGGATCGGTTTAAACTTAGATATAATTCCCATATATAGTTTCATCACAGTGTACTGGGGTCCAAATTTATGTATGCGATGTTTTGTTGGAATTACTTCAGATTTATAGCTCCCATAATAGTTTCCTCCGATTTTGTATAAATGGAGCACCATACTGTCAATGTTTGTCCGATTGAGAAAAAACCAGTGAGCGGAGCAGTATAGTCGGACGGGGCCGACCATGCGATACCCTACACAACTACCACGAACTCTAACTTTCTGATGATGTTTATTCCGAGTCTGAGTAATATTTCGTGATATTTGCCCCCTCTTGTCCGATTAGAGGTTAACAACACCTCTTCCTTACTATTTTCGAATATTCAGTACAGTCCTTCTAATTACTTGTCCAGATTACCTTCACGGTGGGTTGTGTTGTGATTTTTGGATTATACTCTACTCGAAAACACACAAAAAATTATATTCTCCGTCCATTTCATCCCAAAATTTTAATCTGATCATCACCGAAAATTATAGGCGTTGTTCTTGACCATAACTGGAACCTCATGAACAATTTCAAAGCCATCAGCGCGATATTTCTCCCTCTAATGTGGAAATGGGTTACTAAATAATATCTGAATACGTAAGCACCTGTAAATATTTGACTTAACTCCCACATCTGAGTAGATACATCACTATATTTGGTATCAATTTAAAGGCCAACCACTCCTCTTGGATATGCTATCAACTCCTGGGGTCTACATCCTCCAGGAGTAAATATATATGCCATAGAATACAAATTTTGTCATTTTTCACACAAAAGTTAGGGTCCATTTGACCCGCTAAATATTGACCGATCTTTATCAAAACATGCATGCTTATTCTCTGGCCCGATCCCCTTCTCCATGCAAAAATTCGCGGTGTTTGGGCCATAATTGCGGCCTCTGGAGCGACCAGAAAAACCGACAAAAATTTAGTATTTGGTCCATTTCATCCCCTAAATATTAACCGATCTTTTCCAAAAACAATAGGGGTCTTCATTGGCCAGAACCCATCCTACATGCAAAATTTCGTGAAGATTGGTCCATAACTGTGGCCTGTATCGTGTTTACAAATTATAATGGACAGACGGACGGACGGACGGACGGACGGACGGACACACATGTCTAGATCGACTCAGCTAGTCGAGATATGACGATTACATGGTTATACTTAAAGGTGGCTCTAGGACCAATATTTCGCGGCGTTACAAACATTTGGGGCTGCACAAAGCTATAATACCCTGACAACATAGTTGTGTAGGGTATAAAAATTGCATAGCGTATTGAAGTTACTACATGTTGGCATTCGTATTGATATTACTGCAGGTTGACATCCGTAAAGTTTTGTTGAAATCCATTCCGATTTAAATATAGCTCACATATATACTTTAGTCCGATTTTATATAAATGGAGGAGACTGTTCTGTCTGTTCGCCTTATATGAAATATTTCACAGCGTATTGGATTGAAGACGTTTCAGGTTAAAATATAGCTTCTATATATATTTTCATCAGATTTCATCAAAATGATGTACCAAATATCTAAAGTTTGTCCGCTTAGGACGAATGAGTGCACAACGAACCAAAACGAATATACAATAACGTGTATTGTATTTTGTGATCATACCAAATGGTGGATGCCACGGTTGCTCAAATACGTCCATTTATATATTTTGCTCGATGATTGACATTCAATTTTTCATAAATTTCAGATTTGTATGTGTATGGATTATTTTAATTTAGTTCAAATATCTTTGTACTTCACGCAGTTAATTTCGTTCGATTCCATTTCAATGGTCCTCCAAAGATGCTATGTCTATCAAAAGTATATTGTACATATGCGCAACTCTTGTAGTGAAGGGTATCATATAGTCATGTAATTGCAGACAAACACCCGATTTTGAACATCAGCCAGAAAGACAAGTACAAATTAATAATTTAAGGCTTAAACGGTATGGTAGTGTTAAATCGAATTTAACCTTCCAAAAAAGGTGGTACGTTGAACGTGTTCCATTTCAATCATAACTATGGCTATTGTTGTTGTTTTGTCATTATTAATTTCTTCATTCTGTTGCTTTAATAATAGAAGTATTATTTTGTTTTTGTTGTTTTCTTCTTTTGATTTGATTGTATTTCGGGTGTTATTAATTATCCAACTGTTGTTGTACAGGATTAACAGCAAATTAAAAAATATGATGTGTAATTTTTCAACAAAAAGCATTGTGAATAGACACGGAAATGAAGAGTGTAAAAAACGAAGAAGTTCAAGAAGAAGAAGAAGAAGAAGACGACGACGAAAAACAAAAACAGTAGTGTCATTACAAATGGGCAGACGTTTGTTTTGAAAACAAAGCATTTAATTTCGTCTTAAACGTTTACAAAATAAGGCAATTTGTTAGGGTAGATTAAATGTGTCGGAGGTGTTTTATTTTATTTTTCTTTCTCTTCTTTTTATAGAACAAAAATAATTGTGTGTTTTCTCATGTGGTTCATGTAGACACAAAATATATTACTATTTAAGATAGATGATCATTTGTTAAGGGAATTTTTAAAATTTATTTATTGTTCGAATGGTAGAACAGTTATTTAATTTAAATATTTACATATGTCAAGGAACAATTTTTCTTAGGCTTGCATGCGACAGTATGATCCATTCGATATAAATTTGTTATAAAGGGTGATTTTTAAGTGCTATAGAAATGTGTTTGAACATAAATCAAAATAATGCATGATAGTAATGTTTGAAAATTATTTCATGTAACTGTTGACCGCGACAGCGCATAGGTAAATTTTAGCATACTGTCATAAAGTGCAACTTCCGCGAGGATTCGCCAGCCCATGAACAAAAAACTAAGACTGTCCACGGTTATGTTATAGATCAAACTGAAAATGTTTGGCAGTAAAACAATAACCAAATGTGCATAAGCTGTTCAAAACAGTGTCACCAAAAATATAATAGCTAAAAATCACATTTTTAATGTAACAAAACCAGTATGGTACCCTTCACCACTTTGGGTATATCCTAAAAGACGTCGCCTTTTCGAAGGAACATTGACATGAAATTAAGGGGACCCCCCATTCTCGGGGTCATTTTTTTATATAATTCGAATCTACACTAATTGAAGAATGTCCCTACAAAATTTCAAGTGAAATTCTTAAGAACTCTTGAAAATATAGAGTATTTATTGTGTCAGCATCAAGTGACGGCTAAAGAGCTTCTCAAACTTTAAACGCGTTTTCTCTTTTGCGAATGGCGGACACGATAACTCAAAAACTATTAACCCAATCGATTCCAAATTTTTACACGTTTCTCCGTGAGTGTATAGCTATCGTATGAACTAGGATAAAGCCAATCGGTGAAGATCTTCCTTATTTTTTAACTTGGTTTTTGGTCAAAAATCGACGATTTCCCAAAAATATTTTTTCAAAGGTTTTGTTAATTTTAGAGCGAAGTCAATAACACCTTTGGAATTTTCGGATTCCGATGTTCCAGTGAGGAGTTATCATGCCCGCCATCAAAAATAAGGACTTTTCTTTAATTACAAAAAACAACAACAAAGCAATAACAAAAATTTTTTGTAAATTATTTTTCTTCTCTTTTAAATCTTTAAATATATATGTGCAAAGTTACAAACCTTAACAAGCATTGGTATTGATTTACCAATGCTTGTTAAGGTTTGAAAATCTTTATGACTATCCGGAACATATGCTAAATTTCATTTAATTTGGAAAAGTTTAGAGTCGTTTGCGTACAAGCAGACAGCCATTTGAAATATATATGAAAGCTATGTCTGCATCTGCAACCAATTTTAACAAAAGGCAATAACCCCATTTTAGTCTCAATTCGATACGTTGTGCAAAATTTCGTGTCAATCGGTGGGAACTATATCTAAATCTGAAACGATTTCAACGAAACTTGACAGAGATTAATTTATAATAACTGCAGTACCTTGTACAAAATTGTGTGTCAATCGTACAAAGTGTGGGTCTATAGTGCACAATTTACATAAAATGGAAGCAAAATATATATGGGAGCTATATCTAAATCTGGACCGATTTTCACACAACTTAGCACATATCATTCTAGACCAGTTCAGTACGCTGTACCAAATTTCGGTGCACCATTCACATTAAATCGGACGAATATACATAAATATATATATATATGGAGGGTATATCTAAATTTGAACCGATTTTCACGAAACATCATTTTAGACTTAATTCAGTACGCTGTGCCAAATTTCGAGCAAATCGAATGATATTTAGGGACTTTGGTGCACCATTTACCTTAAATCTGACGAAAATATATATGGGAGCTATATCTAAATCTGAACCGATTTTCACGAAACTTAGCACACATCACTCTAGGCTCAATTCAGGACGTTATAACAAATTTCGAGCAAATCGAATGATATTTAGGGACTTTCGTGCACCATTTACCTTAAACCGGACGAAAATATATATGGGAGCTATATCTAAATCTGAACCGATTTTTTCCAATTTCAATAGGGTTCGTCCTTGGGCCAAATAAGTGGCCTATGCCAAATTTCATCCAATTCGGATCATAAATGCGACCTGTACTTTGTTTACAATTTAACATCGACAGACAGACGGACGGATGGACGGACATGGATAAATCGACATAAAAAGTGATTCTATGCATATTCTCAAAAGGAACCATGTGTCTATCTCGTTTCCTTTTGTCTGTTACAAACATATGCACAAAGACATAATACCCTGTACCACAGTGTAGTGAAGGGTATAAAAACGTGCATAAGCTGTTCAAAACAGTGTCGCCAAAAAGATAATAACTAAAAATCACACTTTCAATGTAACAAAACCAGTATGATACCCTTCACCACTTTGGGTATATTCTACATATGTATCCTAAAAGACGTCTCCTTTTCGAAGGAACATTGACATGAAATTAAACGAACTTGAATATGTGATATTTCATTTATTTCATTTCATTTGGGCAAGTGTATGATCGTTTGCGTACAAGCAGACAGCCGTTTGAAATATATATATGAAAGCTATGTCTGTATCTGCAACCAATTTCAACAAAAGGCAATAACCCCATTTTAGTCTCAATTCGATACGTTGTGCAAAATTTCGTGTCAATCGGTGCACTATTTACGTAAAATCCGATGAAAATTTCTAGGGGAAGTATATCTAAATCTGAAACGATTTCAACGAAACTTGACAGAGATCAATTTATAATAACTGCAGTACGTTGTACAAAATTGTGTGTTAATCGTACAAAGTGTAGTGCACAATTGCACAACTTACATAAAATAGAAGGAAAATATATCTGGGAGCTATATCCAAATCTGGACTGATTTTCACACAGTTCATTTTAGACCAGTTCAGTACGCTGTACCAAATTTCGGTACACCATTCACATTAAATCGGACGAATATATATATATATGAACGGTATATCTAAATTTGAACCAATTTTCACGAAACATACCCACACATCATTCTCGATTTAATTAGGTACACTGTGCCAAATTTCGTCAGAATCGAAAGATATATATGGACTTTAGTGCAACCTTTCTTTTAAATCAGATGAAAATATATTTGGGAGCTATATCTAAATCTGAACCGATTTTCACGAAACTTAGCACACATAATTTTAGACCCATTTCGGTACGCTGCGCCAAATTTCGTCCAAATCGAAAAATATATATAAGGAATTCGGTCTACCATTTACATTAAATCGTACGAATATATATGGTAGCTATACCTAAATCTAAACCGATTTTTACGAAACTTAACACACATCATTGTTGTCTTACTTTAGTACGCTGTACCAAATTTCGGACGAAAGTATATATGAGAGCTACATATAAATCTGAGCCGATTTTTCTCAATTTCAATGCGGTTCGTCCTTGGGCAAAACAAATGATCTGTGCTAAATTTCATCCAAATCTGTGCTAAATTTCATACACAAAGGGGCAGACATGCATACATAATAGCCTGTACCACAGTGTGGCGAAGGTTAAAAAAATAATAAAAGTTAATACAATTTTTTCATATACTGATTTTATACGGATGGTGACTGGAGATGAGAAACGACGATAACCCTGAGCGAAAATGATCGTGGTCAAAGAGCGGTGAAGCATCTCAAACGGTGACCAAACCAGGACTAATGGCCAGGAAGGTTCTGATATGCATTTGGTGGGGCTGGTAGCGGATTATTTGTTATGTGTTGTTTCCATATGGCCAAACGCTAAATTCTAATCCCTACTGTCAACAACTGGACCATTTGAAGATAGTAATTGACCAGAAACGGCCAGAATTGTCCAACAGGTGTCGTGTTCCATCAGGACAACGCTAGGCCACACACACCTACAGTGACTGGCCAGAACCTTCGGGAGCTTGGTTGGGAAGTTTTAGTGCATCCGCCATACTGTCCGGACTTGGTATTGTGATCTTTATTTCTTTAATTGGTATATTGACAGGATTGTGAAAATCCACTACTAGAGTTTTTTTCTTGCAAATAGAGAGCGGGAATTCTCTGAGAGAGACATTATAAAGTTGGCTTTAAAATGCCATCAAAGCATACAACAAATCGGTGCATATTTGGCCCATTTCACACATTCCGAAGCATGTTAAATAAAGTCCTTTATTTCATGTAAAAATTATGGATTTCTTTTTCCCCAACCTAATATATATAAACCATTAACCTTTATTGAACTTTACAGCGACTTCGGTGGGAAAATGTGTGAATTCTAAAAAAATAATAAAATCCTAAATATATTGGGGACAAATATTTTGTTCACCCTACGATTTGTCCTTCCAAATTACAGCCAATTTGGGGGACCTTTATATAGGATCTATGTCAAAACTTGGACTTATATTCAAAATATTCTAAATAGAAATGTGCCAGTGTCTGAAACCAGAAATGCCAAATTACAGCCACTTTGATGGGGGGATTTGGATAAAACCTTAAAAATACCGAAAATGAGCTGGGACTTTTAATATGTATATTAAAAATTTACTAAATAGAAATATACCTAATTACAAACCCGTTTGATTGGAAAATGTGTTTAAAACTCTCAAAAGGCTTAAAAATTTTCTTGGACCTTTATATGAGGGGCTATATTAAATCTTTTAACTCTAATTATTATTTTTAACGAAGAGTTATGTCAGCCCCCAAAGCCAAATGACGAATTACAAACATATATAAATTCCTGTGATACGCAATGGAGAAATATTCAGACCTGTCAGAATGCCGGACAGCGACAGGGTGCCTCCTCATGACACCAGTGGACCATTTTCGGATAAAACCTTTTCAAATGATCATCCCAACCATTATATGGTGTTCTCCACCCAGGCGTGTCAGGAAGGATCTTTTAAGAGAGTGTATATTAAAAATTTACAAGTTGCCTAAATGGCATTCAATGCATACGCAGCGCTGAATTACAAAGTGAATGCCCCTTTGATACCTCCCACCCATAGCAGCTGAAAATGTGTTTAAAACTCTCAAAAAGCTGGATGGTGCAGTCGGCTCAAAATATTCACGGATTGATGACCTGCAGGATATAGCATGTTGTACAGGTCCTCATACCACACTGCACTTGTTCAATTGCCCAGCTAAAACTACTCACCTCACTCCGGAAGATCTGTGGTTACAGCCAGTGGAGGTAGCTGCATTTCTAAATCTGGAGACAGAATAGGAGGAAACTTAACAGAAATATACAATTCATATAAACTGCTACAAAAACAACAACAAAATGACAAACTACAGTCCTTTCGGTTGGAAAATACGTCTAAAACCCTAAAAATATCGAAATATGGACGGAAGAGTATTTTTTTAGTCATCAAAATTTAAAAAAAAAATCATTTTAATCTGAAAATAAACTTAAATGAGTTTTATAAATTTGGGGTTAGGTCTTTATATGTTCTCTATATTATCACTTTCAATAAAATAAACAAATCCGTTGCCAATATACATATTATATTATAATGACTTATCGTATCTCCCACATCTTCGAAATGTCATTACAAGGTCCATTAATATAAAGCTAAACCAATTTTTAATAATACACACATGCCACTCATTCAGACAGAAATAAATTAACTGATTTTTGTTTTAAGTGGTTTCTGTTTCGTTTGCCGTTTCGTTTCTACCATTACAAAAGACAACAGCAACAACAACGATGACAAAGAGACAACATAAATTAACGTTTAGCACAATTAACAGGAATTTCTCATATAAATAAGAAGCAACAACAACAGACATTCCGTCAAGCAATGCATTGGCATCGCATATCCCTGCCGTCCCGACAGTCCATCGATGAAGTAGATGGCGACCCCAAATCGACTTCCAGCATTAAAAACATTGATCTCCTCTTAACAATCTGTCAATCAAACGGCAACAGTCATTTTCACTCGGCTTGGCTATTACGAATGTTCCAAATGGTCGGTTGGATGGATTGAATTGAAACATAGACGGATGAATGGATGGATGGATGTGGTGGCATAAGAGTAAACATAAGCCAGTAAAGATGAGATCGAGCTGGACCGATTACATGGTACCCTATAAAACTTTCTAGACTGAATTCAGCACGACTTGCAAAATTTCAAGTCAATCATGAAGAGGTTAGTCGGACAAAAATGCATTTATGTATATTGGAGTAATATCAAATCGAAAGAAACATAGCGTCGTCGTATATGTGGGAGCTATATATAAATCTGGACCAATATTCACACATCATTAAATACCCAATTCAATACGTACATCGCGGACGTCGAATGAAATATAGGACCTTTTCTGATCCATTTATAAAAAATCGGACGAATATATATATGTATATATATATATGCGATTAAACCGAAACTTAACATATATCACTCTAGATCTAAGTCAGTAAGTCTTTGCGAAATTTGGACTCAATTTACATAATATCGAACGAAAATATATGTGGGAGCTATATCTAAATCTGAACCGATTTTTAAAAAACACACATATATACCTAATTCAGTAGGCTGTAAATTTTGAGTCAATCGGTTTCGTCCTTGGGCCAAATAAGTGGACTGTGGCAAAATTCACCTCATTCGGATCATAGGGTGGTTGGTATAAAAAAAAACTTGTTCCAATATACCAGCAAATAACAATAACACAAAATCACACACGCATACATATCTGTAGTGGTGAAATGTAATTGACAGTTGTTGCACAAACAAACATTGTTTGTCTCTGTTCAAGCCGCAATGTCCATCCATCGGCTGGTTTTCTACATCCCTATTTCTGTGACTGTTGTTGTCTTATGTTGTTCATATTTTGAGTACATTATTCTCAAAAGATTATTTCCTGAATGAGTCAATGTCTGTATGTTTGTCGGACTGACTGACTACTGACTGGCCGGCTGTCAGGAATCAACAACAACAAGATTTCTTTCTAAACGTTACTTTAATCTTCTTGTTTAGATCACCTTGTTGATCATGGGCGAAATAAAAAGAAAAAAAAAATGACTACGGATGACTTGATGGTTTGTAAGACAGCGCTGTAAAATAGTATTAATAACTGGAAATCTGATGGGAGTTACCTATTCGAAGAACATTGAATATGCTATACAATGGAATCGAAATGACAGAGCAATGATTTTTCATAGGAACTTGTAAAATATGATTTTTGCTGGAATGGGAGGACAACGATAAAATTGTTTATAGGAAGGCTTTTGATCACTATTGCAGGACAAAGTAGTTAAAAAACGTCCACATGTAAAGACACAATGTGCTACAAGCCATTGAAGGCAACGCTCCAACACTAGCTATACAATTAAAGTATCTGAAATTGATCGGGACTATATGTAGGATATATTGACAATAGACCTACGACAATTTTTTAAGAAGAAAATTTGTAATCAGAAAGAACCCGTAATATCTAATTACAGCCACGTTGGTTAGAAAATGCATCTAGGACCATCAATATATGTAAAATGGGGCGGGATCAGTATATGGGGGTTAGGTCAACACATGGACGTATATCGAAAACTTTCCGCATCTTTTATATCCTCCAAAACCCTAGAATTTATAGAAGAATGTCATAACAGATTCCACGCGGATCTATATTTTGTTTCATGCTTGACAACGTTACCAATATTCCGACGGGGCGTACAAAAATATTCAACTTCCCCACTATGGAAACATTTTGTGTACGGCCGTATTACCCAAATACGTCGAATCCATATCTTCAAGTGAATAATACAAACCGCAAAACAAAATTGAAAATGTATTAAATTAATCCAATATATATATATATATATATATATATGAGCTATATCTAAATCTGAACCGATTTTCACAAAACTTTGCACACATCTTTCTATATTTAATTCAGTACGTTATGCCAAAATTCGTGCAAATGAAAGGGTTTCCAGAGACTTTGGTGCACCGTTTACCTAAAATCGGGCGAAAATATATATATGGGAGCTTTATCTAAATCTAAATTAAATTTTCATGAAACTTAGCACACATTATTATAGACGCAATTCAGTACGTTATGCCAAATTTCGTGCAAATCGAAAGATATATAGGGTCTTTGATGCACCAATTACCTTAAATCGGATGAAAATATATATGGGAGCTATATCAAAATCTAAACCGATCTTCACGAAACTCTGCACACGTCATTTTAGACTTAATTCAGTACGCTACGCCAAATTTTGTGCAAATCGAAAGATATATAGGAACTTTAGTGGACCACTTACATGAAAACGGGCGAAACTATATACGGGAGCTATATCTAAATCTGAATCGATTTTGACAAAACTTTGCACACATAATTCTAGACTTAATTCAGTACGCTATTCCAAAATTCGTGCAAATGAAAAGATTTACAAGTACTTTGGTGCACCTGTAACCTAAAATCGGACGAATCTATATATGGGAACTATATCTAATTCAAAACCGATTTTCACGAAACTTTGCACACATCATTCTAGACTTAATTCAGTACGCTGTGCCAAATTTCGGGCAAATTGAAGGATATATAGGGTCTTTGAGGCACCAATTACCTTAAATCGGATGAAAATATATATGGTAGCTATATCTAAATCTGAACCGATTTTCAAGAAACTTTGCACACATCATTCTAGACTCAATTCAGTACGCTGTGCCAAATTTCGCAAATCGAAGGATATACAGGGTCTTTGAAGCACCAATTACCTTAAATCGGATGAAAATATATATGGAAGCTATATCTAAATCTGAACCGATTTTCACGAAACTTTGCACACATCATTCAAGACTTAATTCAGTACGCTACGCCAAATTTCGTGCAAATCTAAAGATATGTAGGGACTTTAGTACATCATTTACCTTAAATCGGACGAAGATGTATACGGAGCTATATCTAAATCTGAACCGATTTTCACGAAATTTTTCACACATAATTCTAGGCTTAATTCAGAACGCTATGTCAAATTTCGTGCAAATCGAAAGATATATAGGGACTTAAGTACACCATTTACCTTAAATCGGACGAAAATATATATGGGAGCTATATCTAAATCTGAACCGATTTTTTCCCAATTTCAATAGGGTTCGTCCTTGGGCCAAATAAGTGACCTATGCCAAATTTCATCCAATTCGGATCATAAATGCAACCTGTACTTTGTTAACAAAAATACATGGACTGACCGACGGACAGACGGACAGACGGACGGACAGACGGACATGCGTAAATCGACTCAGAAAGTGCTTCTATGCATATTCTCAAAAGGAACCATGGGTCTATCTCGATTCCTTTTGCCTGTTACAAACATATGCACAAAGACATAATACCCTGTACAACAGTGTGGTGAAGGGTATAAAAACTTTATGGCTGATTATTGTCCTCTGACACTTAATTATAACAACTAGTATCAAATATATCCTTTTGATATATTAGTTACAAATTTTTACAGTTTTGTAAAAAAAGTCAATTCGCCGAATGTGCCCCATCCTAGGGTAGCTTCGGCATTTGATGGGGCACATTCAGAACCATAGTCATAGCCTGGTAATTATCACCGCTATCAGTCTGGTTGAAATTCAGATCCTCTAAAGGCTCTATATTGTTTTAATACGCGACAAAATGTTTGAATTTTTGACCTTTATTTTCTAGGGGCGGACGTTGAAATCTCAAGGTCGCACACACCATCAGAAATAGGTTTTTCTATCGCATTTTCGTCAATAAAAGCAAGTTTAAGGGTTAAACAGAATGTTCTCATTGAGCGTTTGTGTTATCGTTATCGTGTGGTTGTTGTACTTTCGATAACACATTACGCAAGGGATGGCTCAACGCGAGCATTCTGCTTAGCCCTTTAGTCTTATATATGTAATTTCGAACCATATTAAAGGATTATTTTTAAAGACAAACTCAAAAACATTTTAACGAAATAATATTGCACTATCTGTATATGGCCGTATGTGCCCCACTTTAAAATGCCGAATCTACCCCGAATGTCCTTTTTATAGTTTTTTCATTTTTTTCTATCAGTCTTGTAAATATATATTTTTAAACATTTCTATAAAATTTGAAAAGTTTTATACACGAAATACTTACGAAATGGAATGGAAATATTACAAAAACATCTGTAAAAATACAAAAATCCGTGCATCTAAATAAGTTTATTAGCTAGAAATTTCAAACTTTGTGACAATTATTTATTTCGATATTCGGCGCCTACGTATCGAAACTAGTGATGTACGGTGAGAACTTCATATCGAAAACGCGATTCCCGAAGGTGCCCCATTCTCCCCTACATGTGTTCTACTTTGTGGTGAAAAACGTCTAACGAGCTAGTTGAATTTTAGGTAGGGCAGTGAATGTTTCATTCCTATATATGTATATATATGTATAGGTATATAGATTTGGATAAACAATTCAATATTTATATATTTGGTGTACAAAAAACTTAATTTTGTACGATTGGGACGAATACCAAATTGAAAATAACGTGTACGTGGACAAGGCACTGTGCTGCAGCATACCACATGGCTCGATTTCATACACCTTGTACACCAAATAACCAAACCTGTTTGATTGACATGTAATTTTCATACATTTCAGATTGGTAGTTTATGGGTTGTTTTAAATGAGTTCAAATATCTAATTTCGTCTAAATCCATTTCAATTGTCTTCCAACGATGCTATGTCTGTTCTACATACACGATATTGTATCATATAGTCGGACCGTCCGACTTTTGATCTTTCCTTACTGGAATAAACCGGAAATTCTGATATTATGAAGGTTACACCTGTATTTTCAGGTTCCCATAATTTTTAAAAAAATAACAAGAAACCCCTTTTTTAACAGCCACTTTATTTCCCGTTTTCTTACTATTGAAGCGTACCATAGAATTTATTTCTGAAGCATTGCATTTTGTTATCAAATATTGCTGTTTCTTTTTAAGTTATCAGAGCATGTTGATTCTTGGCATTCTATTTATATTCCCATCAGATTTTATTGTTATATTTAACACACCAATTAAAACCTTTCAGCTGACAATTAAATTTACACTTTGTCCGAAAATAGCAATTAGTATTCATTGGTCATTTTGAAATTAGTTTAAACGTGTTCAAGTTTAATTGAAGATTTCTCATTACGTCTTGAAAACATTTATCGGTAAATAAATAATCTAAGCATTCATTTCAAGACCATTTGCGGTGCTGCTAGTACACATTTATTCTTCGAAACCTATTTCGAAATTTAAGAAGTTTTATGATTTCATCACTACTGATAAACCAATCCATCATCTTTCAGATGAAAACTCATCAGCTCTCTCCCTCTCTCTCTCTCTTCTGCATGTGTGTGTGTGCATGTATGTGTCAGCTTGTAATGATTGACGAACAGAGGTAAAACTGAACATTTAAACACGTTTTAGAAATTGTTTTACATTTATTCGTGTCACGTTGATAACGATCTTCAAAAGGGTACACCGATTAAAAGCAATCCGTCCAGCCAGCCATCCATCGCTCCATCCAAATTAAATGTGGAATAACGAGAATGCCCTTGTCGTACAATTGAAGTCAGCAGCAAACGGATGGAGGAGAGGTAATAACATTTTAAAAAAGGTATTTAGTAAAAGAGAATAACATCTTCAGTGAAGTAATATTGGTACAGTGGGTATAGCAGATTTAAGAACAAGGCTCCAATTGCTTGATTTTTATACATAAGGTGGGGTGTATATTAAATGAATCCTTCGCTTGTAACACCTCGAAATATTCACCGGATACCACATAAATTCTCGAATATCTTATTTTTGATTCTCATTGGGTGTCAAAACATTCTACATATAAAATACCTGGACGATTAAAGGTATATTTAAATGTCCATTTAATTGTGGAGGATATAAAAAGTTCGGTCCGAACGAACTTAATTAGATTTCAACGTAAATATGTGCCTCATTTTTAAATACAGTTTATCAGCTCATAATTGCTAAATGGGTATTTAAAATTTTTGAACCTAGGACTTGTCAATCCTGCAGCGTTAAGGTCGCTGTATACTATTTTTCAAATGCTTCTTAAAATTCCTATTTAATATTTGTAATCCTCTTCTAACCACTGTAACATAGAGACCATCACAAAAATTCTTAAATCAAACGAAATTTGTTTATAATGCCATCAGCTAAATAAATAAAACAATTTAAACACTCGTAAGCCAGCCAACAAAGGCAACATGGGCACACGCAGCCACAACAACAACAACAAAAAATTAAAAGGCCCGAACAGGAATACAAAGAAAGGTAGAAAAAATAACGCACTTGGCAATTCCCTTTGATTAAACGCAATTGATAACAAGTTCATTTTTATTATTATTTACTAACAACAAAGCGAAAAAATAAAACAACAACATCAGAAGAAATAATCAGATTGGCCTCAAGTACCAACATTCTCAAGTGGTGGCCAATGTACAGTGGTTTTATAAAATCCCAATTCACCCAATGTTGTTAACGAAATCAAATCGGTAAGGAAAGTTCCAAATTCGACCCAGAACATCAGAATTTCATCATTGTATTTGGAAATCCGGCAGAACTAAATCTTGAGTAAAATTTTATAATTTTGGTATTTACTTTGAAAAAACTTGGCAACTTCGTCCGACCATGTCTTTATTAATTTTTTTTTCAATTGTGTTCTTTGGTTGCCCATATTTTTAAATAATGTGATGTAAATCTAGAGTCTTTGGTGCCCCATTTTCTTAAATTGGATGAAAATATATCCAGATATCTATGTAAATCTGAACCGAGAGTAAAAAGCCACACTTTGACAGTTATTTTAAATGATTTTAGAATTCAAGGCTCGTAGAATATAAAACAAAAATTTCGAGTTCAGAATATCCCCCATATTTGGGACCACTATGATAATTTTAATGGGGAGATTAAGTAAATAATATGAACCCAAAGTACTAAACGGGGACCAATATTCCTAATTATACCCTACACAACTATGTTGTCAGGGTATTATAGCTTTGTGCAGCCCCAAAAATTTGTAACGCCGCGAAATATTGGACCTAGACTCACCTTTAAGTATACCGATCGTCATATTTTGACTAGCTGAGTCGATCCAGGCATGTGTGTCCGTCCATCTGTCCATTATAATTTGTTAACACGATATAGGCCACAGTTATGGACCAATCTTCACGAAATTTTGCATGTAGAATGGGTTCTGGCCAATGAAGACCCCTGTTGTTTTTGGGAAAGATCGGTTAATATTGAGGGGATGAAATGGACCAAAAACTTTATTTTTGTCGGTTTTTCTGGTCGCTACAGAGACCGCAATTATGGCCCAAACACCGCGAATTTTTGCATGGAAAAGGGGATCGGGCCAGAGAATAAGCATGCATGTTTTGATAAAGATCGGTCAATATTTACCGGGTCAAATGGACCCTGACTTTTGTGTGAAAAATTACAAAATTTGTTTTCTATAGCGTATATATTTACTCCTGAAGAACCTAGACCCGAGAAGTTGACAACATATTCACGAGGAGTGGTTGGCCGTAAAATTGATACCAATTACTTTGTCGTATGTACTCGGATGTGGGAGTTACACTTAAATGTTTACAGGTACTTACGTAATCAGATACAATTTAGTACACACACTAGAGGTCGGAAATATAGCGCTGATCGCTTTGAAATTTTCCATGAGGATCAAGGTATGGTCAAGGACAACGCCTTTAATTTGACGATGATCAGATAATAATATTGGAATGAAGTGGACCTAAAACTTAATTTTTTGTGTTGTTTCAAGTCGATCTATAGGCCACAATTGAAAGCCGAACATCACAACACAACTCACGGTAAAGGGCATCAGGGCAAGTAATTAAAAGAGCTGTACTGAATATTAGTAATATTTTTTGACCTCTAGTCGGTCAAAATGGTGCAAATATCGCGAAATATTGCCCAAGCTCAGAACATAAAACAACAGAAAGTTAGATTTTCGTGGAAGTTGTGTAGGGTATCATATGGTCGGCCCCGTCCGACTATACTGCTACGCTCACTGGTTTTTGGTATGCAGATTTCGTTCCCAATAAGAGCACACAGCTTATTCCTTTAAAAAACTTACTCATCGTCGTCAACATATTGCAAATGTTAGGGTTACAGTTGTATGGGGACTTTGCAAAAACGTGGACAGATATGACCTGCCTGCAGACAAAATATTGACTAGGTTAAAGTATGTAGCGTCGCCATTTGCCCTATAACTACACTTATCCATTGCCATGCCACTATATTTGTCCATTATTATCATCCGGGACACCTGGAAAAAGACAAATAGAAGAAAGCGGGAATGGGATAGAACAAGTTTATAGAGTGTATAATTTTGGCTATATTAGTCAAATGGATTTTAACAAAGCTAACAATATTTTTGGAGTCTATTCCGGAGAAGAAGGCTAGAATATCATTTCCATACATTGCAAACAGTCGATGTCTTCAGCTACATAACGATGGAAATCTACTGAATATATGTGCAATTGTTTCCAGCCCTTTCCATCCTCACATAAACGGCAGTAGTCCACTTTGTTAATGTCCCATTTGGATGTGAGCGATCAAATCCTCCTGTGACCTGTTATGATCCCTACAATGGTTGATATCTCTCTCTCTCTTTCTATTAGACAACAACGAAAAAGATCTACGGCGTGAGAACTATAACCAGACAGTTTTTTTTTTTTTAATTCGGCATCTAGGTTGTAATGAACATCAGTTGCCGGTTTTTTCACAGTTGCTCCTTCGGTTGTGACTGTGAATCTCCTTCGGTTGTGACTGTGAATCTCCTCGAGCATGCTCGTTCGCTATTTCATTCCCATCTATATTGCTATGACCCGGATCCAAACATATTTATCTTTCTGTCGTATATCGTACAGAGCAACTTTGCAATAAAGAACCGTTTTTGAATTTATAGTACACGACTTAAATGCCATAAGGTCCGCCTAACTATCGACCTATATATTCACCAGTCATACAATATCAGCTGTAAAAGTTTTGACTATCTTAGCCGCTTTCGTGAGATCTTAAAGTTCATGTGAGTTATATATGGTCAATTCTTTATAGTAAACTCCTGCACCAGTGCATTCCTCCATAATCGAACTGTCTTCAAATATCGACAGAACGGCCAGAGGTAAGAAGCCACTTGCCGAGTATTTCCTGCTAGGCAAATCTACTCTAAAGTCATCAACGTCATAATGGGAGGGAGCATAGTCACTGATGTGAGTGTTTCTATCTAAAATGTGACAATTTGTAATTGTGCTAAGGATACTAGCGTGGCCAAAGTGCAGCGACTTCCACGTGTCCGATTCCCGGAGTCTCAGGGCACATCTTGCAGCCTAACATTTTACCGAAGTATCCAGTGGTTGGAGATTCATTTTGGCCAACAGTGTACACTTGCTGACCTTGCCACCATACAAGGCCACCATATGTAAGTATGGGAAACACAACCGTTGCATACAACCTGGGTATGATATCGTGTTTTAGTCCCCAACATTTACCTATAAAGTTCTTGCAAGAGTGAAGTGCTATTAAACCTTTCTTAGTGCATTTCTCGACTTTCCTTTTCCACGTTAGTCCGTAGTCAGATACTGTACCTAAGTATTTTGTTTCTAAGGAATCCTACACTTCCTAGTGAAGAGTTCGTGGGCTTACTCCAATGCCATTGGCCTGGGCTCAGTTGGACAGAGTTAATAAGGCACACTGCATTATAGTCCGCGGAAATTTCCCGCTGACTAACAAGACTACATCATCAGCATAGGCTAAAAACTTCACCATAAGTAAATCGAATCTCATCAGTATCAGAGGATATGGTACTCCCCTTGCGGTGTTCATCTATTGGCAGATTTTCTCACGAAATTCTCTCCAATAGTTGAATTGAAAATTCTGCTTTCCAGCATTCTATCAATCCAACCCGTGAAGAGAGAGAGAGTGAGAGGAGGCACCTGAACGATCCAGAACAGAATGAATAGCTTCAGATTTAACATTTTACATTATTGAAGGCTCCTTCGATATCGAGGAAAACTGCTAATATGTAACCGGAGGTCTCTATATTCTTCGCGATATGTCCGATGTAGGTATGTTCGGATTTGATTTTCTTAGAATTAATAGTTTTCCTAATTTTGAGGTCTAGCCTTTAAGTCTTGAGTAGAAGGGAACAAAGAATAATCGGTCTATAATTCTTAGGTAGCGTAAGACTCAGCTTTCGGGATGAAGGTCACCATTACCTCTTTTCTTAAAAAAAACCGGAAAGATCCAAAACACCTTGAAGAGTATTACGGGGATTTGTAGGGTTGAAAGCTATTTATTGCTCACACTAACCTAGCTTAGCGTAGCTTATAACAAAGCATCTCCTCCTCCTTGGATCGAACTGTGTGCCAACGTGCATGCTGCACTTCGTCATTTTGTTGCATACAACCAGGGGTCGACTGTAAAAGTTCAACATTTGCCACATTTTTTTTTTTTTTTTTTTGATGTATCTCAAATTGTCTAAAATGATTGTTACGTCTCCATTTTACTGTGAAAAAATATTGCGAATCTGACTAACAAATATTCATATTGAATTGGGATGAATATTAGTATCTATGATGAGCAATGGATTAAAAAGAATGCTTTCGTATTTCCCCTATAAGATCAATAAGATCAAAAACCCCAAAATACTGAAAATTAGGAGGTACCGTTATATGGGGGCTACCAGAAAAATTAGACCTATATTTATAATTTTTTGTGGAGACAAGTAGAACCCAATAAGAACCCAATGTAGCAAATTTCAGCGAATTCCGTCGAAAAATGCGATAAAACCCCTCAAAATACCGCAACATTGGGGGTACCCTTATATGGGGCCTATCCAAAAATATGGACCCATATTTACAATTTTTAGTGGAGAGATTTGCTACTCAATAATAACTCAATGTACCAAATTTCAGCGAATTCAGTTGAAAAACGCGCTCAAGAACCCTAAAATACCGAAAATTGCGGGGTACCCTTATATGGGAGCAATGCCTAATCGTGGACTTATATGAACATAGGTCCATTTTTTCGGATAGCCCCCATATAAGGGTAGCCCCAATTTTGTGTATTTTGGGGTTCTTGAACGCGTTTTTCAACCGCATTTGCTGCAATTTGGTATTTTGTAGTCGTAAATGGTAAATCTACCTTGCAAAAATTATTAATATTTGCCCCCTTTTTGGGGTAGTCCCCATGTAACCCCCTTTTTTATAATTAAATGGTTATCTGATTTGTTTCGTGTTTTGAGTTTAGTTCTAAGACTCTTATGTAATCATTTCACCTTCGTAGGATATCGAGATAAAAAAGTAGAACGTAAGGTTCAATAATGAACTATATCCCGATTATAGATCTAGACCCTATATGGAGGTTACAGAAGGAGTGGACCGATATTCCCCATCTTCGAAATTGAACTAAGATTGGAAGAAATAAGAAGATGGACAAAGTTTGGATGAAATCTAAATTTTTTGAAACGGATTTGGTCCAAAGAAACATGGGGTCTAGAACCAATATTTCGATAAGCCACATTTTCACCGTGTTAAATTGTATACACCCTCATTAGCCATAGGGCTGAGGGTATAATTATCCATTAAAAATTTCTGAAATTCGATTATACCGACATTTCTAAAAAGGGATTATGTACCTTTTTAGAAATGTCGGTATAGGTCCACTTTTTGGTATTTTCCCTATATTTTCATTTCAAGTACCTGTCAGTATATATACGGCGGAGGTTCGGCCCGGCCGAACTTAACGCTTTTTTACTTGTTAAATTTTACCCAGTGTGCAACGATTTCACAAATAATCGCACTCATTGTAGCCCTTATCAGTCAAAAATATTGGAGATATTCCAAAAAACAATATTTACACAATACGCAACGCATGCCCAGAGTTTACAACCGAATTTGTAGGTTTTTATATTCTTTTCAAATCCGTTACCTGTACTCCCGTCATTATCTCCGATCTCTGTCTTATTGTGGCACATTGTGTGCTGTAATTCCTCATGCCCCTGATGACAGCGGCTTAACCGACAAACAATATTAAAAAATCACAACAATGAAGACGAAGACCTTAATAATTCATTACGGCTATCAACACATCAGCAAATAAAACAGAGCTGGCGGCTGATGATGATGATGTGCGCCAGATAAACGTAAATAATAAATGTGCTGGACGATTTTTTGCTTTTGAATACTTCGCAGTAACCTAAATATTGTATGAATATAATATATATTTTTTTGGGAAACAAAAAATAAATATAATTTAGGGCACACATTTTCAGTATAAAACAAAAAAATTTATGTGAAAGCTTTTTTATATGTAATCGTATTTAGATGGGCTTGGTGACAAATATGGGCGGTATTAACACGTAGCGGTTTATTTAAAACAGAAAACTACCTGACTGATTTAATCATAACAAGTTATTTCATGTTATATATGATGTTATTTTAGCGATATTACGGTACAGTATCTATCATGTGAAAAAGCATTAAGTTCGGCCGGGCCGAACTTTGGATACCCTCCACCATAGTTATACTGACAGATACATGCAATGAAAATATAGGGAACATACCAAAAAGTGGGCATATACCGATAATTCTACAAACCGATTTTTGTAAGCCGAACCAAACCAAATACAAACTTCAGCAATTTTTAATGGGGATTTTTCCTAAAATCTGTAAGATCCAAAAATTGGACTGATACTGATAACGCATGGTAGAGTTTAAGATCCTCAAACTACTGTAATTTAGATTACAAATTTATATGAGGCTATGCCTAAAAAGGTGCCAATATTGATTACATAGTGTAGGAAATAGTGAATATTTGGGGATATCTTTATATGAGGGCTATGCCTAATTAATAACCGGTATATGCCAATATTGAACTCAATATTTTAATTGTTTATCTCAATTCTTTCCTTCAGGAGGTATCACTATATTGGGGAGATGCCTAAATGTCTGCCGATATATTTCATTATCGTCATGATTGAGTTTTCTTTCGTCACCATATCTTTAGAAGGCGGAATGCTTACAACAGATGGCTAAACAGTCTTTGTAGGGTAAACATTGACTATTCCCCGTATCGACTACCCAACCCCAACACACGGAACAAATCAGATAACTATTTTAATATAAAAAGGGGGTTATATGGGGACTACCCCTAAAAAGGGGTGAATATTAATAATTTTTGGTGGGGAGATTTGCTACCATATACGACTACAAAATACCAAATTTCTGCGAATTCGGTTGAAAAACGGGCTCAAGAACCTTAAAATACCGAAAATTGGGGGGTACCCTTATATGGGGGCTACCCGAAAATTGACCTATATTTATAGTTTTTTTGTGGAGAGATTTGCTACCCAATAAGAACTCAAATTACTAAACAACAGCCAATTCGATGAAAAAAATCCGGTCAAAACCCCCCCCCCCCCCCAAAAACTGGAAATTGGGAGGTACCCTTATATGGGGGCTACCGGAAAAAGTGGACCTATATTTATAATTTTTAGTGGGGAAATTTGGTTCCCAATAAGAACCCAATGTACCAAATTTCAGCGAATTCCGTTGAAAACCGCGCTCAAGGACCCTAAAATACAGAAAATTGAGGGGTACCCTTATATGGGGGCTACCTGAAAAAATTTACCTCTTTTTATAAGTTTTAGTATAGAGATATGCTACCCAATAAGAACTCAAAGTACCGAATTTCAGCAAATTCGGTCGAAACACCCCCCCCCCCCCCAAAATACCACAAAATTGGGGGTACCTTTATATGGGGGCTATCCGAAAATATGGACCCATATTTGTAATTTTTAGTAGAAAGATTTGCTACGAAATAAGAACAAAATTACCAAATTTCAGCGAATTTCGTTAAAAAACGCGCTTAAGAACCTCAAAATACCGAAAATTGGAGGGTACCCTTATATGGGAACTATGCCTAAATGTGGACCGATAAAGCCCATCTTCGAACTTGACCTGCCTGCAGACAAAATACGACTCTATGCAAAATTTTGGCCATCTATCTCCATTCGTTTAGACGCTAGAGTGATTACAACAGACAGACGGACAGACAGACGGACATGGCTATATCGTCATAGAATTTTACGCTGATCAAGAATATATATACTTCATAGGGTCGGAAATGATTATTTCGATGAGTTACAAACGGAAAAACAAAATTAATATACCCTCCATACTATGGTGGAGGGTATAAAAAGGAATGAAGCGAATTATCTGTGCTTCAGGGTTCTTGAAAGTCAAAAAATTTATTTTATATCCATATTTAAACAAAAGTCACATATTGCAGTACAGGCTCATTTCGAATATGTTATTTGACCAAATATGTTATATGGCTGAATTTAACGACATTTGTACTTCTTCTCATTCTTAACCTAGTAGGATTCTTCATTCGGTTCACATATGGTGGAGTGAGCATTGTTACCTATATACAGTCTCATATCGCCTATCCATGCAAATTTTCGTGCCAATGGGACAGGCATAATGTCATTCGTGCGTCATTTATATGACACAGGATAAAGGAGCCCGTCGGCTAATCAATATAGGCCCATGTTTCGGATCATCTACCATATACCGTTAGCCCCCAAATTTTCGGTATTTTGAGGCTTACGGACATGTTTTTCATTCTAATTAGAAGAAATTTGGTATTATAGATGTTTATAGGGTAATACTTTTTCCTGCTAAAAATTACTCCTACTAAAATTTGCCAATTTAATGTAGCTCCATTATAGCAGTACTACCCCAGAGCTTTGGCTCTGTTTTCCCACCGATGTGGGTGTAATAGAGAAAAATCAGAAAATGGTCAATATTGGTTCATATTTAACATAGATCCCAAATATGGGTAGCGTTTTTTTAGTATTTTAAGGGTTTAAAGGTTTAAAGGCATTCCGTCATATTGGACGCTTTTTCCGCCCGAGTTTTCTACAGGCCCACATAAAGATTCCACCTTTATGCTTGAATTTTCTCATCGAAGTGACAATATCGAATACTTGGAGAAAAATCTTATTTCCGGAAAATATTCAATTTAGATTTAGTCGCCATATAAAAGCCCCGACCGATTAAAGGGGTTTTGAGTGCTAACCAATTAACCACGGATTTTGCTTGTTTCCTAAATAATTTCTTAAATCTAAAGGTAAAAAAGGATACTCCCATCTCTCTTTCTGGGAATAAAAAAAACAGGACTTCAAGGTTTTTAAAAATTTTTTAAATACATTCTCCATAATATTGTGGTGAATATAAAACAGTGAGCGGAGCAGTTGGACGGAGCCGACCATATTAATATTCCTTATTCTCCATAATATTGCGGAGAATACAAACCAGTGAGCGAAGCATTACAGACGTACGTAGCCGAACCTACACAACTATTTCGCGAATCTAACTTTCTGCCGTTACATATTCTGAGCATAAGCAATATTTTCCGATATTTGTTGTGGACCACTTATATGTACCAAGCTCCGCTTTGTAACCCTGGCATATTTTCCACATCTTGTTTTCCCGAGGTGAATATTTAAGCCATAAAATATTTGGTCAGGTCACCTTCAACGTGTAAATTATGTGATGTTCTGCATATAATAATGACCTCTGGAGCGACGAGAAAATCTGACAAAAATTAATTTTTTTGTTCATTGCACACCTAAATATCATCTCAACATCACCGAAAATTATAGGCGTCGTCCTTGACCATAACCGGAACATCATGTAAAAGCGTTAAGTTCGGCCGGGCCGAATTTTGGATACCCTCCACCATAGATATACTGACAGGTACTTGAAATGAAAATATAGGGAAAATACCAAAAAGTGCACCTATACCGACATTTCTACAAGCCGATTATTTAAACCATAATACAAATTTCAGAATTGTAATTGATAATTATACCCTCAGCCTTATGGCTGATGAGAGCGTATAAACTTTGACACGGTGAAAATGAGCCTTATCGAAATATTGGAACAAATTCTTTGGAACAAATTTTTTTTTGCAGAAAATTTTGATTTCATCCAAACTTTGCCCATCTTATTATTTCCTCCAAAATATTTTCAAGTTCGAACATGGGGAATATCGGTCCACTCCTTCTGGTACCTCCCGACGACAAAATACCAAATGGCAGCGAATTCGGTTGAAAAACGCGTTCAAGAACCCCAAAATACCGAAAATAGGGGGTACCCTTATATGGGGGCTATTCGAAAAAATGGAACTATAATTATATTTTTTGTGGAGAGATTTGGTACCTATTAAGAACTCAAAATACTAAATTACAGCCAATTCGAACAATACGATCAAAACCCTCAAAATAATGAAAATAGGAGGTACCGTTATATGGGGTCTACCAGAAAAAGTGGACCTATATTTATAATTTTTTGTGGAAACATTTAGTACCCAATAAGAACCCAATGTACCAAATTTCAGCGTATTCGGTTGAAAAACGCGCTCAAGAACCCCAAAATTCCGAAAATTGAGGGGTACAGTTATATGGGAGCTATGCCTACACGTGAACCGATATATCCCATCATCGAACTTGACCTGCCTGCAGACAAAAGACAAACCTATGCAAAATTTCAGCACCCTATCTCAATTCCTTCAGAAGATACAACGTGATTACAACAGACGGACGGACATGGGTAGATCGTCAAGAATATATATACTTTATAGGGTCGGAAATGAATATTTCGATGAGTTAAACTGCATATACATTAGAACTTTTTATATATATAGGATTTATTTGACATATATGCAAAGGAATTGACAATTGAAACCCACTGGGTTAACGAAATCCGGTTAAATGTAAACGTACTATTACAAACGAAATGACAAAATTAATATACCCTAAATACTATGGTGGAGGGTATAAAAAATAATACATAGACACCTTTAAATATTTACGTTCTCAAGACTATGTCCTTCAGCAGTAGTACATATTTGGAATTTTTCACCCAAAAACCTGGGCTCTTTTGAGCAGCAAAATATTGACAAAAAACAGTTAGGGTCATAATTGTGGCCTCCAGACGGACCAGAAGAATAAAGTATAAAGTTTATGGTACATTCCAATCCCTAAATATTAACGGATAATTAACAGAAACAATAGGGATCCTCTTTGACCAGAACGCAATTTTCATGCAAAATTCCGTGACGATTGGTCAATAATTGTGGCCTGTATCGTGTCTATAAATTATAATGCACAGACGGGCGGCCAAATGAACACCCACGTCCAGATCGACTCAGCTGGTAGAGATATGACCGGATCGGTATACTTAAAGCTTGGTCTAGAACCAATATTTCGCAGCGTTACAACCTCTTGGGGCCACACAAAGCTATAATACCCCGACAACATAGTTATGTAGGGTATGAACATGGTATGTGGTCAGTAATGACCATCTTTGCTAAAAATTAAAAATTAAATTATTCCCAAATCGTTTAAAGAGTTTAGAAACATGAATACATTTCTAATCCTCTTAATGGACAATCAAATTTCGAGAAAAAACTCCTACTTTTTAGGCATGCCTTCAAGATGTCCTTAATGAATTCCACTGGATATATTGGCAATTCAGGAGAAAAAAAGAAAGAAAACTTGACGTATTGTTGCCACCCCATCAGCACGTTTATATGTAGATCATCAAATTTTCATTACAGTAATGTGTTGTCTCTACCGTACTCTTTCCCGTACATGTCATTAGTATGCCCACCCTAAAGTTACTCACACATATCCCTCCATATGGTGTATTTTAAGGCATTTATAAAGAGATTTTATGCCAAAGGATGAAAATCTTTGTCATTAACTATGGGATACACCATCAATGGCATAAAAATGTATGAATGAATGAAAAGCTGAAATGAACAACATACTCGCTCACACATTGTCGTCCAACTGTGTAGGCACATGTGGCTTATACGGATATCCATACAAAGCACAATAAAGACCATACATGCTTGGGATTGCTTAGATTTTTTGATGCATGGATATGAAGCATTTGGATCTAGATTTTCTTCCATGATGTAGTAGGGGGAAGGATTGCCATTTTTCGTTAATAATTTCCTTACCGAACAATATGGTATAGAAACTATCTTATTAACCCTGTGGGATTATTGAACAACAATATACAATATACCACAAAAAGGAGGGGGATGTTTCAGCATAGATTGTATTTAATGACATTTTATTTGAACACATACGGATGGAGTAATCTATCCCCTCTCTCCTATTAACATGAGTGGTTTTCTTAGGAAAATTGTTTCATATGACTATACAATTTAGTTCTCACGCACAGAAGTAATGCTGGAAAACTCGTATGTGGTTGTGTGTTTGTGTGTGTGAGTTTTTCCTATGTACTTTGCGGTAAGATTCAGCAGAGAAATAAGAGTTTGCCTGCCCTGCTTTATTTCTTTGCATCAAATTAATTGTGTGAAAAATTGTCACCACAACAACACCAGTATCTCTGTGAAACACCAGCCAACACGATAACAATGAGACTGTGACAGTTGCTGTGGCTCTGTTGCCTCTGTAAGATTTTCAACAGCAACAGCAGTGACTGTTGTGTGTTTTGTGGTATTTTTATAAAACAACAAAAACAACAACAAAACATAAAATGGGAAAACTTCTAACCTTTTGAAGTTTGATGACATCTTAACTGGCAATAATTAACATCCTCTGGAACTGGTCATAATGAGGAAGTGTGGTGAAATCATTCATCCGTTTAATCTCTGCGAGTGATACACACATACATGCATACACACAAAAGAAAAATCTATTATTGCAATAAAGACCATAATAAAGAGGCAATGAGTAACTCATAGATTGCAATAATAGAAATGGCGTTTCTCACGTATATTATTTTACTGGAAGCGAAATGGGCGTTAAAATAGCAATACTTGTGAGAGATTGAAATGCCTGTTTGATGAGGGGCATGCCATTACGGAAATAAACTTCGAACATGGATTGGAGTATGCATTTTGTTGTCTGAAGTATTTATACTGTACAAAACTAAGTTTTTAGAAATTTATAGCTTTGTGTGGCCCCAAGAGTTTTGAAAGTCAATCTCTGCTAGCTGAGTCGATCTAGACATGTGTCAATTATAATTTGTAAACAGAGACAAGCCACAATTATGGACCAATCGTCATGAAATTTTGCATGTAGGAAGGGTTCAGACCATAGAAGACCCCTAATTGGGTAACATTTAGAGATTTTTTTCTGATCCAAACATCTCGAAATGTTTACGCAGATCATGAAATATACATGGTTATTTTGATGAAGATCGGTCAATATTTAGCGGGTCAAATGTACCTAGACTTTTGTGTGAATAATGACAAAATTATATGACATATATATTTACTCCTGAGGGACATAGACCGGAGAAATTAATCTTCATCATTACGATTTCTACACTAGAGGGCGGAAATGTAGCGCTGATGGCTAGGAAATTTTGAATGAAGTTCCGGTTGTGGTCAAGGACGAAATCTATTATTTTCGAAGATGATCAAATGTTATTGTGGGGAATCAATGGACCGAAAACTTCCTTCTTGTATGGTTTTCTAGTCGCTCTAGATGCCACAGTTATAAGCCGAACATCACAAATTGTCCATGGGGAGGACGATCTGACCAACTAATTTGAATGACTGTCATCCAAAGTCTATATTTAGAGGGTGATAATGAACTAAAACTTTTTGTGTAAAATAAAACAAACTTTGAATTTTATGGAGTAACTTTTTACTCCTCGAAAATATGCTTAGGAAGAGATTTCACAGAGAAGAATTTTTTGCTATAGAGCTTATTTTACCCGCAAAAACTAAGAGGTCAGTGTAGTTGCGTAGGGTATAGTACGGTCGGCGTCGCCTGACAATACGGCGCCGCTCAATGGCTCACTGGTTTGTCCTAATGCTTGTAAAACCAAGAAATTTTGGTCGGAGATATGCCATTTAGCATACCGATTGTAGTATTTTGTCTAGTTCCGTCGATATAATTATAATTAGGAAATTTCGTACTTAATTCAGGAAACACTTAAAATCTGATTATTTAATAGTTATGGAATCAAAATAAAAAATATTTTAACCTGGCAAGAAAAGGACCAAAATTTGCCATTCCGGCTTTTTATAGTGTATGTGTATTTGAAGACATATATCAATGTAGGTCCATGCTCGGATATAGGCCCCTCATTCAGGTCGCGCTCCATTTTCGGTATTTCTAAAGGCTTTAGCTTCATTTTTTAAATCAAATACATATAATTCTCTATTCCAAATTCGTGGAGAATTTTCCGATATGTGCATTTATTTTAGCCCTAATAAAATGTACTCTCCCATTTTCGATATTTTGTCGCTTTAGCTATTCCAGTTTCCTGGTGAATAAAACTCCTTCTTCTGTGCACATTTGCAGTATGGGTGCATGTTCATAAGTAGTACAAAGATCTCACATAATTTTCTGATCTCATGTAATGTAAAAAATGTTTATGTTTATCCTGATTTAAAGACAGAAGAATATGGAAAATTTGCATAGAATTATATATATATATATATATATATATATATGATTTAGGATCACTGTAGAGGTGTACGATTGGGGTATGTGGGAAGTTTTGAAAATTCGTACTACTGTGTACTAAATTTGGTACAATTTGAATTGTGGGTGAACCGATAGTGTTGGAATCCTGAAACTTGGATTTAGGATCACTGTTGGGGTGTTGGTTTGGGTTGAGTAGGAAGTTTTGGAAAATCATACTACTGTGTACTAAATTTGGTACAATTTGAATTGTGGGTCAACCGATAAAGTTGGAATCTTGTAACTTGGATTTAAGATGACTGTGGGGGAGTAGGATTGGGGTATGTAGGATGTTTTGGAAATTGGTACAACTATGTACTAAATTAGGTACAATTTGAATTGCGGGTGCACCAATAGAATTGAAATACTGAAACTTTAATTTAGGATGACTGTGGGAGTGTAGGTTTGGGTTAGGAAGGAGGTTTTGGAAATAAGTACAATTTGAATTGTGGGTGAACCTATAGAGTTAGAACCCTGAAACTTGGATTTACGATCACTGTGGGGGTGTAGGATTAGGGTATATAGGAAGTTTTGTAATTGGTACTGTGTACAAGATTTGGTACAATTTGAATTGTGCGTGAACCTATGGAGTTGGAATCCTGAAATTTGAATTTGGAATCATTGTGGGGGTGTAGGATCGGGGTATGCATGAAGTTTTGTTGGATGGTTGAAGAGGGTACTTATGGAAATAATGTGTGCTAAATGAAAAATTTGGATTTGGGTGAACATTTAGAGCTCGAATCATGAAATTTGGTACTAAATGGTACTCAAATTTAATTTATGGTCGATATTAATGTGTGGATTGTTTTTTCTGACATATGCAGTTTGCTGTAAAAATAAAATAATATGTTAATAAATATTTAAATATTTCCTACATTCGCTAACGAAGTTGCGGGCAGATGCTAGTAAAAGAGTTAAGTTATTGACTAACTGACTGATTTAACGATTCATCAACGCCCAGGCGAAATGGCTGAAGCTAGAATCTTGAAATCTTGGGTGAATGTCACTCTTGGTCCAAATGTGACAGATAAGGCTGGGTTTTTGGAAATTCGTACTAGAACGGTACGAAAAGCACTAAAAAACACTAAATGTGATACCATTTGTATTTGGCGAACCGGTGGAGCTAGAAATTTAAAATTTGGTCTGGTGGTCGTTGATGAAGTGTAGGATGGATATACCAAAGGGTTTTTGGAAATTCGAACTATCACTATCCACAAAGTACGAAAATGTACTAAATTTGATACAATTTAAATTGTGGGTGAAGCGATAGAATTGGAATCCTAAAATTTTGATTTAGGATCACTGTGGAGGTGTAGGAGGAGGAAATTGGTACTACTATGTACTAAATTTAGTACAATTTGAATTGTGGGTGAACCGATAGTGTTGGAATCCTGAAATTTTGGGGTATGTAGGAAGTTTTGGAAATAGGTACTACTGTGTCAAGTAGGAAGTTTTGGAAATTCTACTACTAAATTCGGTACAATTTGAATTGTGGGTGAATCAATAGAGTTGGAATCCTGAAATTTGAATTTGAAATCATTGTGGGGGTGTAGCAGGAAGTTTAGTTAGATGGTTGAGGAGGGTACTTATGGAAATAATGGGTTATAAATGAAAAATTTGGTAAAATTTGGATTTGGGTGAACTTTTAGAGCTCGAATCATGAAATTTGGTTCTAAATGGCACTCAAATGGTCGATATTAATGTGTAGAATGTTTTTTTCTGACATATACAGTTTTCTCTGAAAATAAAATAATATGTTAATACAATTTTAAATATTTCCTACATTCGCTAACGAAGTTGTGGGCATATGCTAGTATATATATATATATATATGGCCTTTAATATAGACTCCTCGTTATGGCAGAGGATATAGAAACATAGTTAAGTTCGATCGTCCACCTTGAGAGGGGAATTAAAAATACACAAAAACAGGAGTCTTCAATGACAATTTCTTTTCAACAGAAATTTCACTATCTAAGAAAACGAAATACTAAATCACAAATACTTAAGAAGAATGGGCTCTTCAACATACCGAAAATTGAGCATGGCTCTGAGATGAAACTTTTTATACCCTCCACCATAGTATGGAGAGTATATTAAGTACATATACTCTTGATCAGCATAAAATTCTATGAAGATATAGCAATGTCCGTCTGTCTGTTGTAATCACTCTGGCGTCTAAACGAATTGAGATAGATCGCCAAAATTTTGCATAGAGTCGTCTTTTGTCTGTAGGCAGGTCAAGTTTGAAGGTGGGCTTTTTCGGTCCATATAAGAGCACCACCAATTTTCGGTATTTTTGGGTTCATGAGCGCGTTTTTCAAACGAATTCGCTGAAATTTTCTACATTGTGTTCTTATTACTACTTTTTCTGGTACCCCCATATAACGGCACCTCCTAATTTTCAGTATTTTGGGGTTTTTGATAGTATTTTTTCGCCGAATTGACTGTAATTTAGTATTTTTAGTTCTTTATAGGTAGCAAATTTCATTACAAAAAATTATGAATATAGGTTCATTTTTTTCGGACAGTCTCCTTTATATAAGGGGCGCATTTGGACCTAGCACCTGTGTGGAGGTTCCAGAAGGAGTGGACCGATTTTCCCCATCTTCCAACTTGAACTATGTTTGGAAGAAATAATAAGATGGGCCATGTTTGGATGAAATCTAAATTTTTTGAAACGAATTTGGTTCAAAGAAACAGGGGTCTAGAACCGATATTTCGATGAGGCACATTTTCACCGTGTTAAAATGTATACACCCTAAGTATACATACCCTAATAAGGCATTAAAAATTTCTGAAATGTGTATTATGGTTTACATAATCCCTTTTTAGAAATGTCGGTGCAGGTTTTCGTTTCTGGTACCTGTCAGTATATCTATGGTGGAGGGTATCCAAAGTTCGGCCCGGCCGAACTTTACGCTATTTCACTTGTTATATTACTAACATATACCGAAAAATTACTGAAAAAATACATATATTTCGTTCAATTTCTGAAATTGGGTCGGGAGTTTAAAATGTCAATGTCAATTACTGACACTTCGGGTTGACCTTTAGACCAGGGATAGATGTAAGGCAATATTAAATCCTCTGCCAAGAAACTACTTACACTTCAAGAACCGGTATTCAATTGAAATCCGTCCGATTTCATGTAAACAATGTACCAAATAACGTACGTAGAGTTGTTTAATCCAATCGGTTTTAAATACTTTGCTACAACCCAATATTCTTAAACACCAGTAAAAATTTCCATTAGTACAATTTCATTTAGGTATGTTTAAATTATTTTTTCATTGGCCTCTGTTTGAAGTACCTCTTCACGATAGAGTGGGCAATACTCCCGATATTTACTAATTCTACCATTGAACATTGAATTTAATTTACACATTAATGCCAAGGGATTTCCACACATGTTGCCATATTTAATCAGACATTTGGCCACAAACGTTTTTACATATTTAAAGTATTTGCAAGCAGAACAAACAGATGTTCGGTGCAAGGAGTCACTGACACATGCACTCGATTTTCATGCGATTGAGTGAACGCAGTGGTGCAACATATGCCACATGTTGCATATATGCAAATAAGTGTGGCGCTGATTCAGCCAGAGTTTGACTTCGCCTATGTTTGATGTCAAAGGCTTTGTTACATACACAAATACAGATTTTCATTGAATGCATGTGTATTTACAGACATACATATGTATATGGCATAGCAAAGATTGTGTTGCAAATATGTGCACAAAGGAAGAACTATTTAAAGTGCCTGAATTCTTAAAGAGAAGCGTAATGTATACAGTAAAGTTGTTTGAAAAATGAGGGAAAAGCGGATTGTGATGAATTGAAGCATTTTCAATTTAGCGTTAGAATTTTAATTGGGCGTGATGCTTCCGCAAACGAAATCGAAACAATTTTTTCCAAAATAAGTTTCAGACGAATGTATAAAAATATGACGAAATATTCTTTCTAAGAAAATGATCAAAATCATGTAAAAACCAAGTTACCTTCAACCGGACTGAAAGGCATCGTTTAAATCAATATAATTTGATTACAAGTTATGTATATGTGTAAATTTTTCTTTGTCTGTTATGAAATTAAATACCACAATTGTGGTGTGAAAATAATTGTCAGTACTAAATGCTTCTCGTATGGATGTAATAAAGAAATTTATTTTCACGCGTCTAATATTTCTGTGGGAATTACATAATTCTTTGCTATATTGTGGTGACGGAAAAAATCGACTGGAAAACTAACACGAAAGGGGCGATTCAATACAATTATTTGCAATGAAGTTTTGAATCCCGCTACGAACTATAGAGAGAGTGGGATGGTTATAAGGGGATAAACCAAACAATTTTACCATACCGACAACTTTTTTCCAATGAGATTTTGTAATATAACCGTCGCATGTAGTACTCATTTGCATTGTCCGCTAATTTTAAAATTTACGGAATTTTGAAAATTAGCTACTTAATCGATAATATGATACAGCAACCAATGCGCATTGAAAACTTGCTCAAAATTCGGAAATGTTTCTACCCAATGAGAATTTGAAATACCAAATAAATTGGAGTCAATTCGGTTGAAAAGCGTGTCCAAAGTCCAAAACTACACCGAATTCGTATGTAAAATCTCTTTCAACTCTCTTATTTGCCGCAATATGGGAGGTATCGTAAAAAGGGGGCCAATATTGATACTCTTCAAAATACCTGTTCAAATTCTTCTTTATACCGTATTTGGGAGGAGTCATTATTAGTGGGACGATGATAATACTTTTTGATAGAAAGATTTACTGCCCAACGATAAACCAAAATACCAAATTATCAATGTCTTAAAATACCGACTATTGGGGATAGAACATTTTATGGGTTCTACACCAAAAGAGGGCCTATATATAAGAATAACATCAAAAATGTCAATGCTCTCATTCAATCTTGCGAAATCTCTCATTGTTTCAACAAACGGACGACCGGTCATGACTAGATCATTATACCCTACACAACTATATTGTCAGGGTATTATAGCTTTGTACAGCCCCAAATGTTTGTAACGCCGCGAAATATTGGTCCTAGACCCACCTTTAAGTATACCGATCGTCATATCTCGACTAGCTTAGTCGATCTAGACGTGTGTGTCCGTCCGTCCGTCTGTCCATTATAATTTGTAAACACGATACAAGCCACAGTTATGGACCAATCTTCACAAAATTGTGCATGTAGGATGGGTTCCGACCAATGAAGACCCCTATTGTTTTTGGTAAAGATCGGTGAATATTTAGGGAATGAAACGGACCAAATACTTAATTTTGTCGCTTTTCTGGTCGCTCCAGAGGCCGCAATTATGACCCAAACATCGCGAATTTTAACATGGAGAAGGGGATTGAGCCAAAGAATAAGCATACCTCCTTTGGTAAAGATCGACCTATATTTAGCGGGTCAAATGGACCCTGACTTTTGTGTGAAAAATTACAAAATTTGTATTCTATAGCGCATATATTTACTCCTGAAAAACATAGAGCCGAGAAATTGATAGTATATCCAATAGTAGTGGTTGGCCTTTAAATTGATTTATATCGTCGTATGTACTCAGGTGTGGGAGTTACAATCAAATAATTACAAGCAACTATTACCACACTAGAGGGCGGAAATGTTCCATGAGGTTCCACTTATGGTCAACTTCAACGCCTATAATTTTCGGTGATGATCAGATAATAATGTTGGTATGAAGTGGACCGAAAATTTATTTATTTTTATACCCTTCACCACACTGTGGTACAGGGTATTAAGTCTTTGTGCATATGTTTGTAACAGGCAAAAGGAAACGAGATAGACCCATGGTTCCTTTTGAGAATATGCATAGAATCACTTTTTAAGTCGATTTAAGCATGTCCGTCCGTCCGTCTGAAAAATCGGTTCAGATTTGGATATAGCTCCCATATATAGTTTCGTCCGATTTCATGTAAATTGTGCACCAAAGTCCCTAAATATCTTTCGATTTGCACGAAATTTGGTATAACGTACTGAATTGGGCCTCGAGTGATGTCTGCAAAATTTTGTGAAAATTGGTCCAGACTTAGATATAGCTCCCATATATAGTTTCGTCCGATTTCATGTAAATAGTGCACCAAAATCCCTATATATCATTCGATTTGCACGAAATTTGGCATAACGTACTGAATTGAGCCTAGAGTGATGTCTGCCAAGTTTCATGAAAATCCCAGATTTAGATATAGCTCCCATATGTAGTTTCGTCCGATTTCATGTAAATTGTGCCCCAAAGTCCCTATATATCTTTCGATTTGCACGAAATTTGGCATAACGTACTGAATTGAGTCTAGAGTGATGTCTGCCAAGTTTCGTGAAAATCGGCCCAGATTTAGATATAGCTCCCATATATAGTTTCGTCCGATTTCATGTATATGGTGCCCAAAGTCCCTATATATCTTTCGATTTGCACGAATTTTGGCATAACGTACTGAATTGAGCATAGAGTGATGTCTGCCAAGTTTCGTGAAAATCGGCCCAGATTTAGATATAGCTCCCATATATAGTTTCGTCCGATTTTAGGTAAATGGTGCACCAAAGTCCCTATATATCTTTCGATTTGCACGAAATTTGGCGTAACGTACTGAATTGAGCCTAGAGTGATGTCTGCCAAGTTTCATGAAAATCGGTCCAGATTTAGATATAGCTACCATATATAGTTTTGTCCGATTTCATGTAAATAGTGCACCAAAATCCCTATATATCTTTCGATTTGCACGAATTTTGGCATAACGTACTGAATTGAGCATAGAGTGATGTCTGCCAAGTTTCGTGAAAATCGGCCCAGATTTAGATATAGCTCCCATATATAGTTTCGTCCGATTTTAGGTAAATGGTGCACCAAAGTCCCTATATATCTTTCGATTTGCACGAAATTTGGCATAACGTACTGAATTGAGCCTAGAGTGATGTCTGCCAAGTTTCATGAAAATCGGTCCAAATTTAGATATAGCTCCCATATATAGTTTCGTCCGATTTCATGTAAATGGTGCACCAAAGTCCCTATATATCTTTCGATTTGCACGAAATTTGGCATAACGTACTGAATTGAGCCTAGAATGATGTCTGGTATGTTTCGTGAAAATCGGTCCAGATTTAGATATAGCTCCCATATATATTTTCGTCCGATTTAATGTAAATGGTGCACAACATGTATCCTTCGGTTGGCACAAATGTTGGCATAGCGTTCTGAATTGATGCTGGAATGATGTGTGCTGAGTTTCGTGAAAATCGATTCAGATCTAGATATATATTTTCGTCCGATTTAATCTAAATAATGTACCAAGTTCTTATGTTGCATAGCGTTTTTAATTTAATCCAGAATAATGTGTGCCAAGTTTAGTGAACATCGGTTGAGATTTAGATATAGCTCCATTATATTATAGATTGATTTTAAGTAATTGACGCACCAAGGAACCAATGTATGGCTGATAGGAACAAAACGTATTGAAATTAGTATAACCTAACCTGTGACAAGTTTCGTTGAAATCGGTTCATATTTAGATATAGTATCCATATATAAATAAATTGTGCATCAAACTCCTAATATTTGTTAGATTGACATCAAATTTTGCACAACGTACAAAATTGAGCATAGAATAACGTAGTTGGGTTCTCTAGAAGTACAGACCTAGCTCAACGGATGAACTATTGACATTTGTTTGAAGTCGATTTACATATTTTTGTTCCATTGTAACAAACGAATGACATGTTTATGGATAGATCTAGGTCGTTTCACATTTAGATAAATATCACATATGTTATTTCATACAATTTCATGATAATAGTCCTGTTTAATATACCCATAGTGGTGAAGGGTATCATATAGTCGGCCCCATCCGACTTTGCTACTTTCCTTACTGGTTTCTGTTTTTTTTTTTCGATTCAATCTATAGGCTACAATTATAAACCGAACATCACAACACAACCCGTGTATAAGTAATTATAAGGGCTGTACTGAATATTGGTATTATTGGGAAAATATGTCAGTGTAAGGAAGAGGGTGCAACTATCACGTAATATTACCCAGGCTCGAAATAAAAATCCACCGCTCTTTGACCAAGATCGTACATGGTTATCGTATGTGATTCATTTCTCATCTCCAATCACCATCCGTTTAAGAAATGGGTATATCTCATTCTGTTTGGTCAAGGCTTCGCAGATATAATTCGATCCATCCTATTTCTTCTTTTAATTGGTGTGACACCCAAACATCGATCTTCTTTTTGAATCCAGCTTTGTATAAATGGTTTAAAACAGTTTTATGGTCGATTTTTAGCTCCTGGGCGTTGTTACGATTGCTAATATGTCGGTCAACTTCGATCATTTCTCCAATTATATCGACATTTTCGACAACCGACCTAATGAATTTCTTTTTCTCCAAACTAATATATATACTTTATGGGGTCTCAAGTGTTTACCTCGAAAATCGAACTTTCTGCTGTTCTACATTCTGAGACTGGACAATATTTCGCCATATTTGCACCCTGATACCCTCGCCAGGTCCACTTTTAACCTTGACATATTTTCCAAATGAATATTTAAGCCATAAAATAAAAATTTGATTACTTTAGGGTTTTGTTGATTTGAACCTCGGAATTTTAACCGATCCTCATCTAAACAGCTGTACTAAGTATTTGGCCAGATCTGTGTAAAATATTTGACGTTCCCCATATAATAATGGCCTCTAAAGCGACTAGAAAATCTGACAATGTATATAATTTCAACAACACCGAAAATTATAGGCGTCGTCCTTGATCATATCCGCAACTTCATGTAAAATTTCAAAGCGATCAGTGCTACATTTCCTCCCTCTAGCGGGATAATAGTAATACTAAATAATATATTAATGCATCTGAGTACATAGAACAATATAATTGGTATCAATTTAAAGGCCAACCACTCCTACTATCAACTTCTCGGGTATATGACCTTCAGGAGTAAATATATACGCCATAGAATACAAATTTTGAAATTTTTTACACAAAAGGCCCGCTAAATATTGACGGATATTCATAATTTTTTGGTTAAATCCCCTTCCAATGTAAAATTTCTTGATGTTCGCGTCATAATTGTAGCATCTAGAGCGATAGGAAAAACAGACAGAAAATAAAGATTTTGATCCATTTCATACCCTAAATACTAACCGATCATTATCAAAAACAATAGGGGTCTTCATTGGCCGGAACCCGTCCTACATGTAAAATTTCGTGAAGATTGGTCCATAACGGTGGCCATGTTTACAAATAATAATGGACTGACACATATGTTGAGATATGACGATCGGTATACTGAAAGGTGGGTCATGGACTTAAAACAAGATGTTGTTCTAAAATATAATTCTTCCTGGTTCAATCTGGTGTGGAAATCATTAATTCGGCTTCGCATTTTAAACAAACTTTCTTTTAACTGTTTTTTATTGTTCGTCATTATTATTGAATATATCTTGGTTTACAAAAATGTATGTGTTTGTGATTGACATACTGGCCATGTGAATTAATCTCTACTTGAAATGTATCATTTGACACTTTTCGGACACACGACGAAACAAACCTCATGTCCAAATTAAAGAAGTAAGAAAACCGCAATGAAATAAAGGGAACATCAAAGCAGATTTTTTGAACATCGAGATGTCAATTGTCAAACTGACACTTTTATTAAAGATTAACGTTGCTTCATTATGAGGGTTTATTGCCAAAAAAAAAAAAAAAAAAAAAAAATCCGTCTGCCCAAATCAATTGTCTGTTATAAGTCTTATTAACTCCTTTTTGTGGTTTTTAGGGCAATTAACAAAGTTTCTTTCAGCATGAGGTTACGGAGTTGTTTTTGTGGGGCCACAACTCATTTTTCAGTCATTATGAAAAAACAGACTTGGTTTCAATAAAATGAAACTTGCCAATCATTAAAAAGGATTTCATCTTTTTTATGTTTCGAATGTAAAGCATTTTCGGTGATTTCTTCCATGTGTTAATTTTCGAGGTTTTGGGAGTCTTTTTTTGTGTTATACGTTTATCTTGTTCTCAGATGGAGCTCATTAACGCTTAAAAACATGTTGACTATACTACTGCTGATTTTCATAGCTTGATATGCTAAAGACAGCAACTTGACCAGTGAGATAAAAACACAGACACACACACCTTTGCTTGACAGCAACAAGCTCCACATGACACCTAAAAGTGTTTTCAACCTCTTTTCTTCATTTTCTCTTTAACAAAATAAAAGAAGAAAACAAAAAACAACTGCAACAATAGACTGGTAAAAATCACAATCACTTGTTTAATATCTAAATCTATAAATTGGAAATATTTGGTCTTACATAGTGACCTCTATTACGTCATTTTGCTAACTTCGATGTATCCATATCCAGTTCTGAAAAGAAAGTACATGTTTAATACATTTATCCTATAACAATGCTTCTTTATTTTTAATTAACTTTTTGTAATAACCCACACTTTTGGATTTATCAACACACACACATGCATTTCACTATTCATGTTGGTATTATTCTTCACATTGTTGTTGTTGCTGTTGGCATTAATTAAACATAAAGTTCATTACTTCCGTGCAATTAACTCAATATGCAGATTATCGTGATTTTCCTCATTTTTCTTTCATGCAGTTTTTGTTCAAAGTTGTCGCTTCACAAGAACACAACAATGTTCATGTCCAGCTTCATCATGACCACCAATCGGTATCTAAGGATATGCTGGCATATATGTGAGAACGAATATGTAAATATCGTATACTCGCCTATCAGCAGTCCTTCCATCTACCGTCGTGTTTCGTCAACATCAACCTTATCATAGTACCAAACATGTAACAGTGGGTGAAAGCGGTAATAGGTAGAGCAGAATGAGCAGATCCCTGAAAAACATACAAGCGAACATTTTTTGAGATTGGTCCATGTTTTGACATAACCTCCATATAAAGGTCGTGCAATATTTTCAATATTTTGAAGCTCTTTTTCTGAAATTTCCGATTGAAATGACTATAATTTGGAATTCGGGATTCCTGGTGAATGGAAAAGTCTTCCCATAATATTTTCGAGATAACTTTTATAGAAAGACGTAAAGTTTGGCCGAACTAATTGGTTATAATTTGGAATTACAGTTTTTTGATGGACACAAAAAGGAATGCAGGATATATTCGATATATATTAAATTTTTTGGCATACATCCCATATAAATTCCACACCCCATTTTCGTTATTATAAAGGGTATATATATGACAGGGTTCTTAAAGGTAGAAAATCATATAAGCATACATTTTTCGTTATTGGTCCATTTTTTTACATAATCTTCATATAAAGGTCCTGCCTCATTATCGTCTTGCCACAAATATCGCAATAAAAATAAAGTTTGGGAATTTGGCAAATACATTGCTATAATATATCGGTCCACGTTATAGTATAGCCTCCATATGATGGTATCCCAATATATTCGGTTTTTAGGGATTTATGGCACGTATTTATACCCTGACCTTTATGGCTAATGAGGGTAAATACACTTTAATACGACAACAATGTGACTAACTATTAGTATTTGAATCATGTTTTTTACTGGTCAAAATTCTGCAATGAAAAAAAAAATGTTATAATACCAATCCTATTTGAACCAAACTTTGCATAGTCAAATATTTTGACCAAGCCTGTTTAATATTGGAAGAATGGATTTACCGATCAATTCTTTCTAGTACCTTCTCCACAAAGAGTCAATTTTTGCAAACTTGTAAGCGAACGGAATATCTAATCTAATTCCATCCAATATTTGTACATCATATCATTTTTACCAAACATAGAGGAAGTCCGAAGGTGGGACCCATGTTTTCACTGCTTTCGTATTTCTACCACAAAGTGTAAAAATTTTTCAAAATTAGTAAATACAACATTCAAACTTTGATCATTGTAATATTTTAACCAAATCCAGGCCATTACAGAATATGGGGCCAATCTTTTCACTCCCTCTAATACCTTCCAAGGTGCCGCAATTTTAACCAGTAAGGAAAGTAGTAAAGTCGGAAGGGGCCGACTATATGATACCCTTCACCACTTTGGGAATATTCAACAGATGAATCCTAACAGACGTCGAATTTTTGAAGGAAAATTAAGATGAATCCATATTATGTTCTTAAATCGGCAGAAAATATATATAGGAGCTTTATCCAAATCTGAACCGATTTTCACGAAACTTAATACACATAATTCTAGACCTAATTCATTACGCTATACCAAATTTCGTGCAAATCGAAAGATATATAGGGACTTTAGTGGTCAATTTACCTAGAATCGGGCGAAGCTCTATATGGAAGCTATATATAAATCTGAACCGATTTTCACGAAACTTAACACACATAATTCTAGACACACATAATTCGTTACGCTATACCAAATTTCGTGCAAATCGAAAGATATATAGGGACTTTGGTGCAACATTTACATTAAATCGGACGAAAATATGTATGGGAGCTATATCTAATCTGGACCTATTTTCAGGAAACTTAACAAACATCATTCTACAACTAATTCATTACGCTGTGCCAAATTTCGTGCAAATCGAAATATATATATATAGGGTATTTGGTGGACCATTTACATTAAATCGGACGAAACTATATATGGGAGCTATATCTAAATCTGAACCTCGAAAATTGGCACACATTATTCTGGAACTAATTCAGTGCGCAATGCCAAATTTCGTGCAAATCGAAACTTATATAGGGACTTTGATGCCCCATTTACCTTAAATCGGACGAAAATATATATGGGAGCTATATCTAAACCTGAACCGATTTTTCCCAATTTCAATAGGGTTCGTCCTTGGGCCAAATAAGTGAGCTGTGCCAGCTTTGTAATTCTATGCATATTCTCAAAATGAACCATATGTCTATCTCGTTTCCTTTTGCCTGTTACAAACATATGCACAAAGACATAATACCCTGTACCACAGTGTGGTGAAGGGTATAAAAATATGGAAATCTTATATGTCGCGAATATCGAATCCTGGGTGGCCTAAGCCAAGCAGGCCTTTATATTTGAACTAACCATAGATTTAGTGCAGTTATCGGATATAAAGGTCAATCATTAAATAAAACCTCACATTTTCAATCTTCTTTATTTTTTTCAAACGTAGAAGACATTTTATTGATCTTTATAAAACATATCTATGCATGGGAGACCTCTATATGAATACGAGAACTATTAGATTTATAGAATACATCTTCAATCCATAGCATAACTTTTCTATCCCCGACGGACCTTTTAAGTCTCTTCTATTCCTAGAAGAACTTTTGTAACCATCGAGGACTTGTTTTATTCAAAAACAAAAAAAATACCTTTGCCAGGAATCACTAGTTTTAACTATTTTTATAGCCTTACATTCATTCAATATTGGTCCACTTTTTACGATAGCGCTATCGCTATCTCCCAAATAGCGGTTATTTGGTGAGTATTTGCATATATTTTGAACCGCTTTGATTGTAATTTGGTGTTTGTTAACATTGGCCTTTCAAATTTCAGTATTTTGGGCAGTATGGAAATGTTTCTCTACCGCATTAACTGTTATTTGGTATTTTGGGTTGTCAATAGGTACCTCATCGTCCTATTAAAATGTATCAATATTGGTTCACTTTTTGTGATAGCCCCATACAACGGTGCATTTCAGATTTCGGCATGTTTATCCACCAAATTTGGTGTTTTGGGTTCTCACATTTTCCTACCAAAAATGATCAATATTGGTGTACTTTTTATTATGGCTTCCATATAACGGTAGCTCCCAAATTTCGGTATTTCGAGGTGTTTGCGCATGTTTTCAACCGAATTGACTTCAATTTGGAATTTTGATTTACATTACATTGCAAAAAATTCTAGAAATGTTCAATATTTATCCTTTTTTTTGAGATTGGGTATTAGTTCTTAACCGAATGGGCTCTTAGTTGGTTATCATTTAATATAAAATCTTCCTACCATACATTTACAGTGGCATAACCCGCCATATCTGTTAATGTACCTTTCATGGTGATACAATTGTTTTCGATATCATAAACGTTTCTATTCTTCTATTTATTGAATATCTACTATATAAACATAGAAGAGCTCGTCAATCTCTTTTTTCCATAGAACATCTTATCTACCTTAAACATCTCTTTCAAGCATATAAGACCTCATCCAGATTCTTTAGATGTAAATAAATTATCTTTCGGGTTCCACTATGCAAATTGCCTATCATTACCTTCCTCATGGTAGGTGTACTTACTATGCCACTGTGTTCATATCATGCAGACATAGATGCTTGAAACTGATGCATAGAACTATGTCAGGTTGACGGTAACGACTAAGAACATCTCGTTGGCTAAAAACATGACATACGCGTTCACATCTTTATGTAAATGTGTTTGGAATTTTTTTTTAAAGATAAGTTTTAACATTTTGACCACTAAAGAGTAACTTCGACAACAACAACAGCATTTTCTTGTAAATTTTAATTGATGCTTACAAACTTCATCCGACCAAAGCTCAATGAGAGGAATCAACAGCAACAACAACATAAAATTGTTATCACCATTGCTGTCGCCTTTTGTCCAGAGGATGATGGTTTGGCTACAGTTTATCTAGAAATAAACGTAAAAGAATAATTGAAAGCAATGACTAACCCAGCAGAACTTAATCGAGAGAAACAAAATAAAGTTACAGAATATCTAATTCCCAGAGTTGGATCAATATTCGATATTTCGATACCTTGTTGCAAAAAAGTAAACAAAAAATTATTTTCAAACATAATTGAGATGGCGTGTTTATGGCCCCCATGCATTCCTACACAACAAAGAATTCTTTAAATAATAATTTTTCATAATAAATTAAGTTTCAGCCAAGATCTATCCACCGCAAAAAAATATGTCGATTTTGAACGGATTGTTTGCTCTACAACATAATTCATAAGTGAAAATGTTTGTTGGGTTACTATGGGGTATTTAAATTGATGCTCATAGCCACTTAATGAAACATTTTCCAACTAAAACATTAAAGCTCTACATGATTTTAAGTTTATATTCTGTCCGGTTGTCCTTCGAAACTTTACACTCTAAACTCCTCCCACTTATCTTGATGGCCGGCACATGAGTATTGACACCAAAATATGTTGGGGGCTCACAACACACTGGCAAAACAAAAACCTATTCGCTTGTTGTCATTGTCATCAATATCACATCTCCGGCAACCAGTCGGACATCCATCCATACACATTTGGGTTTCTGACGAAACATTTCGTTTAGGCAGGTTCCCATTTTTTTTTTTAGTTTTTGTTAAATTGCGTTCATCGTCTGGTCCTTAAAATTGAATTAATTAACATAAATAAGTCAGTTGGTTTGGCAATCCATTTTTTCACTTCGTTTCAAGCTATCTTTTCGTTTTTTTTTTATTTTGGTGAATAATTTCAAGGCAGTTAGCTTAATAGCCTGTAAACATGATCTTTCAAAGCTCAATGATGTCCTCAAACAAACATTTTTTGGCAGCAAAAAAAAAACGTTTCACGAACGGTTAAATCTCAGTGCATCCTTTATAGTTGATGAAAATATTGGGTACTGATAGCGACAAAATGTAAATCAGTTTTGACTGAATAATCATGGAATATAAGCACGATCCCTCAACATATTATTTGGTCAAATTTTAAATTGGTCAAAATGTTAAAGCTGTAAAGAGTTGAAATGAAGGTATCGAACACCCTTATACGACTGGAACACCCTTATATACAAACATATGTATTTTTATGACAGACATTCTATCGAATTTATTTATTTGCAACAAAAATCAAAAAATATGGAATTTAAATTACAAGATTTGGCGAAAATCGCCTTGGGTTCCGCGGATCTTACAAATGTGAATATAGCCGTCTTGCAAAGTCTCATTGAAATTCTGCTTAAGAAACTTAATTGTCAATCGGAGGCAGTTATTTTGAGCTCCTTTGAAGGCAATAAACTACAAAATCTCTTAAATCAAAGCAAGCTTTCTCCTTTGGCTATTGACGATGAAAAAATCGAAGTGATAAGCGATAAACTACAACGTTTATTAAAATTGGAGCAAGTCGTCCAAACGATGGACGAAAAGCTGTCATGCCATTTGGAAGAATCCAGTCGACAAAGCAATCAGAATGAAACCACCCTACAGTTGGATAATTGGCAGAATTTTAACCCCGAAGATCTTTGTACAATTTGCAATCCCGACAATGTGATTGCCTGTAAGCTATTGAAAAACACCGATTTCCTTAAGAAGCTGTTGCGGCGCATTTCAGCACCGATGGTGGATCGTGTTTTCCAATTGGAAAATAAAATCGCTGCCTTAGAAAAGGAGTTCAATGCATTTATCGCAAGAACCGAAGAACATTATTTGAAGATTCAATTACTGGAGAAATGTCTGCATGAAATCGAATTACTACGAAAAAAGATAAACGAAAATCAAACACAATTTATTTGTGTCATGGAAGAGGTGCAGGATATGTTGGATGCGAAGCTAGATAAAATACATGTGCCGGCTCTTAAGAAATATATCAAAGATAATTTTTTGAGAATTTCCCGGGAGATCAATGACCTTCAGGCAAGGGAAGAATGTCCACGTGCTGCAGGGATAATTATGAGCGGTCTTCAGTGTATGTCATGTGGTAGTGCGAATATTTGTAGGGATGTGGGTAGTCAATCGGTGGCCATGCTACCCGATTCAAGTAAAAAATTGGATTCTGCTCTGCTGAAACATTGTGCTACACCGAGCCCAAATGACAATATATCGAAGAGGAAGAAAATTAAGGCAATTTCAAAAAGTGTTGGTGTGGAAAATATTTCTTCGCGTTGGAATGCAAAAGCAACCTGTGGAGTTGTTAAAGGTGAAAAATTACAACTATTAGAAGGGTTCGATGGTAATCTTTATCGTAAGGGATGAAATGTACGAAATATAAGTGCGGAATTTTAATAATATATTTTTATTTTTCAAGGACTACTAGATATACCCAGAGTTTTAAAATAATATTCGTTCAAGGTCCGTTAGGTAAAAGTGTAGATTTTTAATGATTATTATACCCTACACAACTATGTTGTCAGGGTATTATAGCTTTGTGCAGCCCCAAAAGTTTGTAACGCCGCGAAATATTGGTCCTAGACCCATCTTTAAGTATACCGATCGTCATATCTCGACTAGCTGAGTCGATCTAGACATGTGTGTCCGTCCGACCGTCTGTCCATTATAATTTTTAAACACGATACAGGCCACAGTTATGGACCAATCTTCACGAAATTTTGCATGTAGGATGGGTTCTGGCCAATGAAGACCCCTATTGTTTTTGATAAATATCGGTTAATATTTAGGGGATAATATGGACCAAATACTAAATTTTGGTCGGTTTTTCTGGTCGCTCCAGAGGCCGCAGTTATGGTCCGAACCTCGTGAAATTTTACATGGAGAAGGGGATCGGGCCTAAGAATCAGCATGCCTGCGTTGATAAAGATCGGTCAATATTTAGCGTTTTTTTTTTTGTGTGAAAAATTACAACATTTTTATTCTGGGGCGTATATACTTGCTCCTGAAGGACAGATACTCGATATGTTGGTAGTATGTCCAAGATGAGTTGTTGACCGTCAAATTGATACCAATTATATGGCTGCATGTACTCCGATTCGGGAGTTATACGTAATTAAGTAAAGGTGACTATGTGCATATTATTACTATTACTCCATTAGAGGACGGAAATGTCGCGCTGATCGCTTTGAAATTGTACATGAAGTTCCGATTATTGTCAAGGATTACGCTTATAGTTTTCGGTGAAGTTGAGATTTCATTCAGGGGGTGCAATGAACCGAAAACGTTAATTTTGTCAGATTTTCTAGTCGCTCTAGAGGCAATTATTATATACAGAACATCAAATATTTTACAAGGTGAAGGGGATCTGACCAAATACTTAGAGCGGCCAATTTTCCGAGGGTCAAACCAACCAAAACCTAAAGTAACCAATTTTTTATTGTATGGCGTAAAAATTCACTTCAAGAAAGAACATTTTGGAAAATATGCAAGACTTAGAAAGAGGAGTTGTTGATCTATAATCGGTAAAAAGGGTGCAAATATCACGAAATATTGCCCAGGCTCAGAATATAGAACCGCCGAAAGTGTGCTTTTCGTGGTAATTGTGTAGGGTATCATATGGTAGGCCCCATCCGACTATACTGCTCCGCTCACTGGTTTTTTTTTTAAATACTGTTGAATATAAGCGTAGATTTGCATACCCTCCACCTTATGGTGGTATTCCTATTGCAGCATTCTAGATCAGAATACAATTCTCTATCGATTTAGCCAATTTCGTCTGTCCGTCCGTATGTAGTTTGAAATTACGATAAAAATCGCAATATTTAACATAGAGCTAGGAAATTGTGCTCTGGCATTGCTATTACTTCTAGGATGTTTGGGTTTGCCAATAGGGCTTATCGGTCAACGTTTTAGTATAGTTCCCATATAACGGTACTTCCCAATTGTCTGTGTTTTTTTAAGGTTTTATGTAAGCGAGAGGGTTGTTAGTTGGTATACCAGGTTTTTGGAGGGTGACATACATCTTTGCAGAATTAAACAATACAGGTCCATGTTTTCACATAGCACCTTTGCAAAGGTCCATTACCATTTTCCATATTTTGTGGCTTATTGCCGAATCTTTACCAATATGAAATACCATGTTCCAAGATGTTGTCTTCAACTTGTTCTTTCCATTGAATTCGTGGCCTTCCCACTCTAAGTGTTTTCAAGTTCTGAAGCCGCATTGGTATAGTCCAATAATGCAATTAACCATTGGATTCAATCGTTCTCACAGCACGCTGGATATCGACTTGTCTCGTTTTTTAGGCACGGGACACAGGGTGCTGAGGTTCTAGTCATTGGACATGCATTCCTCTAGCCAAATTTTACTAATCAATTGGTGCATGCTACTGATCAGCTTCAGACTGGATTCGGCTGGTAATCGGTCGGCACCGGCTTTATTATTCTTCAGCCGATTAATTGTTACTCTGACTTCATCTTGGCTAGGTGGCATACAATCTATACCGTTATTTCTTATTAGTTCTGGGGTGTTTTCTTTACCGTTATTATTTGATACCAAAATCTTTGCTAAATGTTCCTTCCAGATCTTCAACACGCTGTCCAGGTTTCCTTCTTCACCTTTACAGGAGTAGGTGCCTGAACCAAATCCTTCGATTTCATTCCGACTCCCATACATCTCCATTTGCTCAACTTGACGCTTTTCTTGTTATTTCTTCTTTTTTTTAACGTGTTTCTCCTGTTGCTACTGTTCGCAGGGTTGTCATATACGTTGCGTTTTTTATACCAATAGCATTTCTTAATGGTATTCTGTGGTACCCAAGTGTTGCTTTTGCTGCAGTTTGTAGGGAGTGGGTAATTCTTTGCCATTGTGTTTCTATATTATTATCGGGTCAAGGAGTGTTTTCTTCAAGCAAGTGGGTAAGTTGAGCGGAGTAGGCTTCTGCTACCCTACCCCACCTTAATGTCCTAACCGAAATTTTCAAAAATACCAACTATATTTAGGTAGGATAGAAATGCTCCTTGTAGACATAATAACTTGGTATTGTTTGGAATACCGCCCGTCTTAAGTTTTCCATCTGATTTCATAAACAATATCCCTTAAAGGAATAAACCTCGATAATCATTCACTCTAATATTCCCAAGGCGAAAGTTCAAGTAACACTCTTTTGATTTCATGTACTTATTTAAATTATAAACAAGTGAAAAAGCGTTAAGTTCGGCCGGGCGGAACTTTGGATACCCTCCACCATAGATATACTGAAAGGTACCTGAAATGAATATATAGGGAAAATACCAAAAAGTTTACCTATACCGACATTTCTACAAACCGATTATTTAAACCATAATACAAATTTCAGAACTGTAATTGATAATTATTGATAATTATACCCTCAGACTTATGGCTGATGAGGGTGTATAAATTTTGACACGTTGAAAATGAGCCCCATCGAAATATTGGTTCTAGACCCCATGTTTCTTTGGAACAAATTTTTGTCAGAAAATTTTGATTTCATCGGTCCTCTCCTTCTGGTACCCCACACAGGGGCTATGGCTAAATGCGGGTTACAGTTCATATATATGATTATATATTCATTATCGAACCTTATGTTCTAGTTTTTTCGTATCTTCAGCAGATGAAATGATTACAACAGAGTATTAGAACCAAACCCAAACACGGAAAAAATCATATAACTATTTTAATATAAACAAGTTTTTTTCACAGTAAATGTTACTGTTTGAAAATATAGGGAACATACCAACCCAGGGACGTACGAAGGGTGGGGGGCCGCCCCCCCCCCCTAATGAATTTTTTTCACAGTAAATTTTTGTTTGCAACTGCGAATTTTTTCATTTTGTATTACCGGGGAATATCGGTCCACTCCTTCTGGTACCTCCCACACAGGAGCTAGGTCGGGCTATAGTTCATATATAGTTTATTATCGAACCTTACGTTCTAGCTTTTTATCTCGATATCCTCCGAAGGTGATATGATTACAACAGAGTCTTAGAACCAAACCCAAAACGCGGAACAAATTGCATAACTATTTTAATATAAAAAGGGGTTATATGGGGACTACCCCAAAAAGGGGGTGCATATTAAAAATTTTTTGTATGGAAATTTGTTACCATATCCGACTACAAAATACCAAATTTCAGCGAATTCGGTTGAAAAACGTGCTCAAGAACCTCAAAATAGCGAAAATGGGGGGTATCTTTATATGGGGGCTACCAGAGAAATTGGACCTATATTTATAATTTTTGGTGGAGATATTTGGCACCCAATAAGAACCAAATGTACCAAATTTCAGCGAAATCGGTTGAAAAACGCGCTCAAGAACCCCAACATACAGACATTTGGGGGTACCCTTATATGGGAGCTACCAGAAAAAATTAACCTATATTTATAATTTTTAGTGGAGAGATTTGGTACCCAATAAGAACTCAAAGTACTAAATTACAGTCAATTCGGTTGAAAACTATCATCAAAACCCCCAAATACTGAAAATTAGAGGGTACTGTTATATGGGGGCTACCAGAAAAAATTGACCTATATGTATAATTTTTTGTGGAGAAATTGGGTACCTAATAGCAACTCAATATACCAAATTTCAGCGAATTCGGTTGAAAACCACGCTCAAGAACCCCAAAATACCGAAAATTTGGGGTACCCTTATGTGGGAGCTATGCCTTAACGTGGACCGATATATCCCATCTTCGAACTTGATCTGCCTGCAGACAAAATACGACTCTGTGCAAAATTTTTGCGATCTATCTCAACTCGTTTAGACGCTAGAGTGATTACAACAGACGGACAGACAGACGGACATGCTTAGATCGTCTTAGAATTTTACGCTGATCAAGAATATATATACTTTATAAAGTCGGAAATGATTATTTCGATGAGTTACAAACGGAAAAACAAAATTAATATACCCTCCATACTATGGTGGAGGGTATAAAAAGGGGGTTATATGGGGACGACCCCAAAAAGGGTGCGAATGTTAAACATTTTTGGTAGGAAGATTTGTTACCATATACGAAAACAAAATACGAATTCGAATTTGATTGAAAAACGCGTTCAAAAACCCCAAAATACCGAAAATTGGGGGTACCCTTATATGGGGGCTATCCGAGAATATGGAGCTATATTTTTAATTTTTTGTGGAGAGATTTGGTACGTTTTAAGAACTCAAAATACAAAATTACAGCCTATTCGTGGAAAAATACGATCAAAACTCTCAAAATACTGAAAATAGGAGGTATTGTTATATGGGGCTACCAGAAAAAGTGGACCTATATTTACATTGTACCAAATTTCAGCGCATTCGGTTGAAAAACGCGCTCAAAAACACCAAAATACCGAAAACTGGGGGGTACTATTATATGGGAGCTATGCCTAAACGTGGACCGATATATCCCATCTTCGAACTTGACCTGCCTGCAGACAAAAGACAAACCTATACAAAATTTCAGCACCCTATCTCAATTCCTTCAGAAGATAGCGTGATTACAACAGACGGACGGACATGGCTAGATCGTCTTAGAATTTTACCCTGATCAAGAATATATGTACTTTATAGGGTCGGAAATTAATATTTCGATGAGTTACAAATTCGATGACAAAATTAATATACCCTCCATACTATGGTGGAGGGTATAAAAATACCCATAAACTGAACAATACAATTTCCCAACTACATACAAGATATTGAGAAAAGCACAGTTCAATAAGAAATATCCAACATTTACCGATGACTATCATACCCCTATTTCAATAAAAGTTTATGATTTTAAAACATAACAAAAACAACAACAACCCATTAAAGCCATTATTTTACTGAAATGCAAAACTTTCATCATTCTCGACTTTCAATGTTTAATGGCATCATAAATAACAATCACGTTGGACAATGAATATGTATGTGAAGATGTACTGGTGTGTGTGTGTGTTTGTGAAATACTCCAAAAGACAATTTAATGCATTTCAATAATGATGAGTTTTAATCATTTCTTGACGCATGGTAACCGGCCAGCATTCTCCAGGAGAATGAAGGAGATGGCGTCCGTCACAGAAACATCATTTATGAATGACTAATAAAGCAAGCAAACCTCTTTTGAGAAAAAAGGATTTCACCAAAAACAACAAAAAATCACATTTAAATGATGGTGTTCGAAGTTTTGTGATGTTTTTTTTTTTCTTTTGCATAAGGCTCTTAAAAAGCTTTTATAAAGAAATGAAACAAATCTCAAAGAAAAAATTTGGTTTTGCATTTCAAGTCTGAATCCTTTTTTTTCATGATTATGTTTTGTGTGTTTCTTCTCTCTCATTCTTTCAATTTTTATTTAATCCAACAATTTATTGGTATTGTATGAATTTATAATTTGCAAGCCCCACAAAAAAATATCGACAACAACAAAAACTACTTAACTTAGGTTGCGGGTCCATTTAGCCGCTTAAATAAACTGATCATTGTCAAAGATCAGTGTGTATGGGTGTTTGTGATGAATTTATTCATGATTTGATTCTGTGAAATTCTGTGAAATATTGAGAATAAAATATCTATTACTTTGGTGAGTTTTGTTTAATTCTCATATTTCATTCTTTCATTTGAAGTTTGCAAATCCATTTGCATTGGCCCGTATTAGACATTTGATTATGTCCATGTTTAATTTTGTTTTCAAATTATGTACAGACTTTGATGTTCTTCGGAATAAAACAAAAGAATAACTTAAAGCCAGAGGGAAGGGGCCAAAGTAGAGATACACTACACCACTTTTGATATATAATATCGGCCAATACCAAATATCTACTCAGTATTTTTTTTTATAAAACTTCGACATTTCTAACTGAGCCCCCTTAAATTAAATTTTATATCGAATTTGCCATGTCCGTCCGTCTATTGAATTTAGAGCTTTGAAACTTTGCACATATATTGTTAGGATTTTTGGTACTTGGCATGGGATATATCTGTAGCCCCCACATAAGAGTACCCCTCATGATTTGATACTTTGCAACTTTTGGATACGTTTTTCAATCAAATTAGCCGTAATTTGATATTTTGAAAATGTTCCTATTAAGAATTTGCAATATAGGCCCATGTTTCGGGGTATCTCTCATATAACGGTAACCCAAAATATTCCGTATATTGATGCTTGTGTTCAGTGTTTGGTCAATATTACGCGATATTTAAAGCCTCTTCATCGATTACCTGGCATATTTTCCCGTGGTGAAAATTTACGCCATTCGATACATTGCTTTTTGTTGTTCATTTTACACTGACAGGTCTTAGTTGATTTAACCCGCAGAATATTGCCCGATAAAAAAACTACCGTTCTAATTAGTTGGCCAGATCCCCTAACTCAAGTGATGTGTAGTAATGTTTGGCTTATTATGTTCTATGTTTTTAGTCTACATCAGTCCCTAATTATCATATAATAATTTCCAAAATTATTGGCGTCGCCCTTGACCATAAATGGAACCTCGTGTAAAATATCAAATTGATCTCCGTTGATATTCATGTACAACTCCCACATCCGAGTACATACAACAATATAATTGACATAAATTTAAAGATCAACCACTCCTCTTGAATTCACTTCCTCTTGAATATGCTATGCTATTTACTTCCTCTTGAATATGCTTAAGGAGTAAATATAAAATGAAACGCTAAATATTGACCATCTTTGGGAAAAATAATGTTTTTGGTACATTTCATTCATATTAATCGGTCATTACTTTGGACCAGAACCGGTCCTACATTCAAAATTCCGTGGCTCATTACTGTGGCCTATATAATGGTTTTTCACAGTCCCCACCTTAAGAGCCCGATGTATTTTGTATGTATTATTACATTTTTGACCGAATTTTCGCATCGTACTGACAATAATTTCTCACATTGAGAAAACAATTTTTTCCAGAAGTTATATTTCAAAACAACCGTCGGTGTTGCCCCGTTTAATTATACCCTTCACCACACTGTGGTACAGGGTATTATGTCTTTGTGCATATGTTTGTAACAGGCAAAAGGAATCGAGACCCATGGTTCCTTTTGAGAATATGCATAGAATCACTTTCTGAGTCGATTTTGCATGTCCGTCCGTCCGTCTGTTGATGTTAAATTGTAAACAAAGTACAGGTCGCATTTATAATCCGATTTGGCTGAAATTTGGCATTGGCTCATTTATTTGGCCCAAGGACGAACCCTATTGAAATTGGAAAAAATCGGTTCAGATTTAGATTTAGCTCCCATATATATTTATGTCCGATTTATGGACTTTAGTCCCTGAAAATCATTCGATTTGCACGAATTATGGCATAGCGCACTGAATTAAGTCTAAAATGATGTGTGCTAAGTTTCGTGAAAATCGGTTCAGATTTAGATATAGCTCCCATATATAGTTTCGCCCGATTTTTAGTAAATGGAGCACCAAAGTCCCTGAAAATCTTTCGATTTGCACGAATTTTGGCATAGCGTACTGAATTAAGTCTAGAATTATGTGTGCTAAGTTTCGTGAAAATCGGTTCAGATTTAGATATAACTTCCATATATAGTTTCGCCCGATTTTAGGTTAATGGTGCACCAAAGTACCTGAAAATCCTTCAATTTGCACGAATTTCGGCATAGCGTACTGAATTAGGTCTAGAAAGACGTGTACAAAGTTTCGTGGAAATCGGTTCAGATTAAGATATAGCTCCCATATATATTTTCGTCCGATTTTATCTAAATAGTGCACCAAAGTCCCCATATATCTTTCGATTTTGGGATAGCGTACTGATTTAAATTTAGAATGATGTGTGCAAAGTTTCATGAAAATCGGTTCAGATTTACATACACCTCTATATATATTTCCGTCTGATTTTAAGTAAATGGTGCACTAACGATCCATAGTTAGGCCGATTGACCCAACGTACTGAAGTTAATATTCATTAATCTCGGATAAGTTTCCTTGAAATCGGTCCAGATATAGATATAGCATAGCTTCCATATATAATTTTGACTTAAGGATACATATGCTGAATATACCCAAAGTGGTGAAGGGTATCATATAGTCGGCCCAGTCCGACTTTACTACTTTCCTTACTGGTTTTCGGTATGTTGAAGTTCAGACCCCAAAAAATTGAAAATTTGTTGATTAAATATCAAAGGAATGGTATGTCCGATTTGATCCAAGTTGAGTTCATGTAATATTTTTACCAAATCTAGATTAAGTACGAGGAATGGTGACCATTTCCCTCTGCAACTACTGAACCGAATATCATAACAACATTATCCAAATGTCTTCATCCATTCAAATGTTAAAGACAACTGGTCAGGAAAATAATGATTCTGAACCACTGTGGGTAGTAGAATTAAATATAATATGTGCTACAAGTTTTTATATCCACCAAGAAACCAGAAACATGCTGGCTTGAAACATGCGTATTTCTGGGACTATAAAAATACTCAAAATGGGACCTATATTAAAAATTTTCTACATAGCTATTTTTTGGGTACAGTTATATGGAATCAGCCCATGAATTCGGACCGATACATGTCATTTTCAATATCACACAATCACTATCTTAAATGTCGTGATTTTAATATAAAGACACGAATGAATAAATCGACATCGAATTAATTATGATCACTTACTATTTTGCAATAACTGGCGTTACTTTTATATGGAAGCCATATTATATCGTCGACTGATGTTGACCATTTTTGAAAGACAATTTTTCTGCTCAATACAAACCAAAAATACGAAATGGAAAGTGTGTCGATGATATTTAAGGGGACTCCACCCCATTCTCGGTGTCAAAAATGTTTTTGATTTACAAAATTTCAAGTGAAAATCTCAAGAACTCTTGAAGGTATAGCCGATTTATTGTGTCAGCATCAAGTGACGGCAAGAGTGATTCTCAAACTTTAAACGCATTTTTTGTGAAGTTGTGTTTTACGAATGGCGGGCACGATAACCCAAAAACTAACAATCCAATCGGTTCCAAATTTCGACAAGTTTCTCTGGGAGTGTGTAGCCAAACGGTGAAGAACTTCCTTATTTTTTAACTTAGTTTGTGGTCAAAAATAGGCGATTTTCCAAAAAAATTATCAAAGTTCCGCCATGTTGTTAATTGTTGTGCGAAGTTAATAATCCTAGTTCATACGAAAACCAGACATGTACTCTTTCCAACACCGTTGACATTTTCGGATTCCGATATTTTAGTGAGGAGTTATAATGCCCGCCATCAATAATAAGGACTTTTCTTTGATCACAAAAAACAAAAATTTTTTTGTAAATTAAATTATTTAAAGTTACAAACCTTAACAAGCATTGGTATTCATTTACCAGCCCATTTAAAATCTTAAAAATAAACAAGTGAAAAGCATTAAGTTCGGCCGGGACGAACTTTGTATACCCTCCACCATAGATATACTGACAGGTACATACCACAAAATGTGATCTTTCTACAAACTGATTATGTAAACCATAATGTACAGCAAATACAAAATTCAGCCTTATGGCTAATGAGGGTGTATACACCTTGATACAGTGAAAATGTGCCTCGTCGAAATATTGGTTCTAGACCCCACGTTTTTTGGACCAAATCCATTTCAGAAATTTTTGATTTCATCCAAACTTTGCCTATCTTATTATTTATTCCAAACTTTGTTCAAGTTCGAAGATGGGAAATATCGGTCCACTCCTTCTGGTACGTCGCACACAGCGGCTAGGCCTAGGCCTAAATCCGGGCTATAGTTCATATCTAGTACATTATCGAACCTTACGTTCTATCCTTCGTAGGTGAAATTATTACAACAGGGTCTTAGAACCAAACCCAAAACGCAGAACAAATCAGATAACTATTTTAATATAAAAAGGGGGTTATATGGGGACTACGCCCAAAAGGGGACGAATATTAATAGTTTTTAGTAGGGAGATTTGTTACCATATGGGACTACAAAATACCAAATTACAGCGAATTCGGTGAAAAACGTGCTCAAGAACCCCAAAATACTGAAAATTAATTTTTAGTAGGGTGATTTGTTACCATATAGGACCACAAAATACCAAATTACAGCGAATTCGGTTGAAAAACGCGCTCAAGAACCCCAAAATACTGAAAATTGGGGGTACCCTTATATGGGGGCTACCCAAAAAAAAAATTAACCTATATTCATAATTTTTTGTGGAGAGATTTGGTACCCAATAAGAACTCAAATTACTAAATTACAGCCAATTCGGTGGAAAAATACGACCAAACCCCCAAAAATACTGAAAATTAGGAGGTACCATTATATGGGGCCTACCAGAAAAAGTGGGCCTCTACTTATAATTTTTTGTGGAGACATTTAGTACCCAATAAGAACCAAATCTACCAAATTTCAGCGAATTCGGCTGGAAAACGCGCTCAAGAACCCCAAGATACCGAAAATTGGGGGTACCGTTATATGGGGGTTACCAGAAAAAGTGGACCTATATTCGTAATTTTTGGTGGAGAGATTTGGTACCTATTAAAAACTCCAAATACAAAACCTACACAAAATATTGAAAATTAGGAGGTACCGTTATATAGGGTTTACCAGAAAAAGTGGACCTATACTTATAATTTTTTGTGGAGACATTTAGTACCCTCAAGAACCCCAAAATACCGAAATTTGGCGGGTACCCTTATATGGGAGCTATGCCTAAACGTGTAACGATATATCCCATCTTCGAACTTGACCTGCCTGCAGATAAAAGACAAGCCTATGCAAAATTTCAGCACCCTATCTCAATTCAAGATAGCGTGATTACAACAGACGGACGGACATGGCTAGATCGTCTTAGAATTTTACCCTGATCAAGAATATATATACTTTATAGGGTTGGAAATGAATATTTCGATGAGTTACAAACGGAATGACAAAATTAATATACTCTCCATACTATGGTGGAGGGTATAAAATGAAATGATGCCATCGATTTCGAATGCACATTTCAGATGAAGGTTAGTATATAAATGTTAATCTTTAAGGACTTTCTCTTTTTTAACGATGTATTAAGCCCTTTTTTCGATCCTGAGAAAAACGTATAAGATGATAAACGGTACCCGTTACATTTTTCTGACAGTTCTACCAAAAATTCATCATACATAGTATAATGACATTGGCCATAACACCTATGGCGCATATAAAAAATGAAACAACACTCGTTCAGCCATAAATCAACTGGGAGTTTATTAAAACAGCTTAAGACTCTATTAGTCGATTGTGTGGAAATGTCAAAAAGACAGAACAACAGTTAAAACACAACAATAATATTGAAAAGTCATTAATAAATTTTGGGTAAATGCGTGAACTGGAATAATCATGAAATGGGAATTTAACTGTCAGTCGTTATGCGTTGAGACTATTTCAAGGCATAACCATCATCTACATTTGGCAAAATCCGTTGATAGCTACACAAAACACAACAACAACAAAACATTCTACTTAATTAAGAAGATTAATTATTAACCCGCAAATGGAAGGCTGAAAAGTCCCCAAATATAAACTCAACAAACCCAAAACACTTAAGAGAACAAAGGAAGAAAAAAGAAAACAATCCGAAGGTGCGGTCATGTTTTCACATTCAGTCAAAATTATTTGTTCACTATATTGTATGTTGTGTGTGTGTGTGTGAATATGTTGCCTTCCCGGTATGAACTCCAGCAGCCATTGAAGTTGAGTCAATGATTAATTTTTTATGTTGAACCAAATCTAACAAGAAATATGTCGCGCACAGTGGGACATTGTTTTTTTTTTCAATTTTTACATTGTAATAATTTGTATTTGCTTGTTATTTTTTAATGGAGTTTTTCAAATTTATGCTTGAGAATAAATTGAATAGACACTGAGCCATCAATTTGTGAAATGATTGATAACACAGGTAATCACTTTTAAGAAAGTTAATGGCCAAAGTAAAAACAAAAATTAATATTAAATGGTGTTCATCAAATTAGTGCGAACAAGAAATTTTTGTAATTAAAAAAAAAAATCTGAAAAGAAATCTCAGAATAGCCGCAATGATAAATTGCTGAAGTTGTTAAAAAAGTAAAACATTCATTGAAATTATTTCCACCCTATTACAAGGGGTTCTATAAGGGTTTTATATATCCCCTTGTTTTAATAGGGTGGAAACGAGATAGGCACATAGTTCCTTTTGAGAATAGGCATAGAATCACTTTCTGAGCCGATTAATACATTCCGTGGTTGTCCATGTAAAATTGTAAACAAAGTACAGGTCGCATTTATGATCCCAATTGGATCAAAATTGGCTCAATACGGAACCCTATTGAAATTGGAGAATATCGGATCAGATTTAGATATGGCTACCATACATAGTTTCGTTCGATTTTATGTAAATGGTGCACCAAAGTACCAATATTTGTCCGATTGGAATACAATTTTGCACAGCGTCCTGAATTAGGTCCATATTTAAGTATGCGAAGTTTTGTTGAATGTCGGATAGCAAAGCAATTCATAAATGTAGATTTTAAGTTCCATTGAAATCGGTTCAGACCTATATATAGCAATGAAATTTACAGTTTGAATGTGCGAATGTTGTATAGAACTGGCGCAAAGATGAACAGGCCAAAGACATACTTTATGAGTGTCTAAATAGCATATGGCTTAACAAAACACGGAAACTCGACGTCGAAAAGCGGCTAACACAACTCCGCTCAACTTACCCACCTGCTTGATGAAAGCACTCTTTGTCCTGATAAAAATATAAAAGCTCAATGGCAAAGAATTGCCCACTCTCTACAAACTGCATCAAAAGCAACAATAGGGTACTAAAGACCGCCATGAAGAAACCACTGGAACGATCAGGAGTGTCGTAATGCTATTGATGTAAAAAAACAACGTATATTGGGCAACCCTGCAGATAGTAGCAATACATAATGCGAGGAATAAAGCTAATGACATCAGTTTTGAAATTAGGAGAAGAATAGTACTCTACAAGACGGTGATACTACCCGTGCTGTTGTATGGATCTGAAGCATGGGTAGTTGCGCAAGCAAATGAGGCAGTTCTTTGAGTGTTTTAGAGAAAAATAGTCAGACGTATCGAGCTGCAGTGACTACTTTGACGAGGTCATGTTGTTAGAATGGATGAGGGTGCCACGAATTTAATGCACAAGACCGGTGCTACTGGAAATATTTAATACCCTTTACCACACTGTGGTACAGGGTATTATGTCTCTGTGCATATGTTTGTAACAGGCAAAAGGAAACATGATAGACCCATAGTTCCTTTTGAGAATATGCATAGAATCACTTTCTGAGTCGATTCATGCATGCCCGTCCGTCTGTCCGTCTGTTGAAATTGGGAAAAATCGGTTCAGATTTAGATATATATTTTCGTCCGATTTAAGGTAAATGGTGTACCAAAGTCCCTATATATCTTCCGATTTGCTCGAAATTTGGCATAACGTACTGAATAGAAACTAGTGAGATGTCTGTCAAGTTTCGTGAAAATCGGTTTAGATTTAGATAAAGCTCCCATATATAGTTTCGTCCGATTTAATGTAAATGGTGCACCAAAGTCCCTATATAGCTTTCGATTTGCACGAAATTTGGCATAGCGCACTGAATAGAGACTAAAGTGATGTCTGCCAAGATTCGTGAAAATCGGTCCAAATTTAGATATAGCTCTCATATATATATATATATATATAGGCGTCAGTTTTAATGTATATGGTGCACCAAAGTCCCTATATATCTTTCGATTTGCACGAAATTTGGCGCACCTTATTGAATTGAGCCTAGAGTGATGTCTGCCAAGTTTCGTGAAAATCGGTCCAGATTTAGATATAGCTCCCATATATAGTTTCGTCCGATTTTATGTAAATGGTGCACCAAAGCCCCTATATATTTTTCGATTTTCACGAAATTTGGCATGGCGCACTGAATAGAGACTAAAGCGATGTCTGCAAAGATTCGTGAAAATCGGTCCAGATTTAGATATAGCTCTCATATATATAGGCGTCAGATTTAATGTATATGATGCACCAAAGTCCCTATATATCTTTCGATCTGCACGAAATTTGGCGCGACGTACTGAATTTAGCCTGGAAAGTTGTCCAGATTTAGATATAGCTCCCATATACATTTTCGTCCGATTTTAAGTAAATGGTGCATCAAACTCCTCATGTTTGTCAGATTGGCATGAAATTTTGCACAACGTACAAAATTGAGCATAGAATAACGTAGTTGTGTTTTATAAAAGGACAGACCTAGCCCAACGGATGTCCTATTCATAGTTTTTGAAGTCGATTAACATACATGTTTATCAATTGATCTTACTCGATTCACATTTAGATAAATATCACATATTTTAGTTTTTCCAATTTCATGTTAATAGTCCTTTTTAATATACCCATAGTGGTGAAGAGTATCATATAGTCGGCCCCGTCCGACTTTACTTCTTTCCTTACTGGTTTAAGCTAGATGTATGGAACAAATATTCGGTCACAAGCCAGCTAAGTAAGTGAATAGATTTTTGACTTACATCCTAATTGGAAATGTTTATTTTTTACATACATTATCTTTATCAAGATTCCAAAGTTTAATTGTCAAAATGTGTGCGGAGTACCGTTTGAAGGAACAAAAATATATTTTTATTTTACAAAAAAAAAAAAAACTTTATTAATTCGTTTAGAACTCAATCCACAACACATCCATGAGAATTCGCCCAAATTATTAACTTTTTTGCTTCCCCAAAAATATTTGACTTCTATTTAATTCCCGAACCATTGAGGCATGTTAGCGGTTCGTTAATCTCTTGTTGAGAATTTTTGTGACATTGTTCAACTTGTTGGACAGGACACCAAGTCGACAAGATACAGAGCAATCAGTTATGCCAAACCACAAACAGCAGTGTTCGCCCCGACCACAACCAAAGTCCATTTAACAGTGTGCAGAACAACAACAGCAGCAACAACCACAAAAATTGATTGTACGCATAACACCAATCGATGATTTTCAGGTATGATGATTGGAATTTTGATTAACGCAAAAATCGAAGGTTCTCTTGACCAACACGTGTTGGATTCTGAAAAATGTGTGTCCGCTGTTGCGCTCCCAGCCGCCCTGATATAGATGACCAACAAACACAGTGTGTGTGTGTGTGCATTTGAGAAAAACACTGGGGTTGTGAACATTGATCTTAGGTTGCTTAACAAACAGACAAACCAACCATTAAGTTGAGGACAGGCACACATTTTCGAAAACCAAAGTAAACATAGCGAAACAGAGCTGCCGGAGATCAGTCGATTTTGTTATGGTGTTGTGCGTAAATCTTTGCTTTGCACGGGGAGTCCTTGTCTTGTCTGGATTGGTTGGCTTAGAGAATTGAACTGAGTGGAGTGCAACGCTAGGCTATGGTATCGAGTTATTTTAAATATTTCAACGATTTCCATCCAATTAAGGTTTACTTTTTCGGCTTGTTGTCTTTGGTCACAGTGCACAACGATGACTTAGCATTCTGTTCTGCTTTCGATATGGGATTTTGTTGTTTCTTATTTTCAGTAGCTTAATTAAGCGCTGAGAAAAAGATATGAGAATGCCGACACAATTGCACCGGTAACAATTAGCTGGGTGTATTATCGGAGGTGTTTTTTGTGTTGGGTGATTGGATCTGGCTTTCATTCCCAATATGGGTATATTGGGATACAAATATTTTTAGAAGAGGAAATAATTGATATTTTTAATTCTAAAATCCAATGGTTTATCAATGAAAGAATTCATTTCTAAGTATATTTATATTAGAACAATATTTCGAAGCAGCCATATCATCCTGTATCAAATATTCAAAAAGCTGCTTTATACGAAACCCAATTCATTGCAAATGTTGTACGAAATCGATTCAGATATATGGGCAATATTGTCAATTTTATAATATAGCTGGAAAAGTATATGAAAAAAGTGAAAAGTTTTGGGTTAATTGATCTGTCGTTACAAACTATATATGATATTGACCTCCAAACTTTATTTGGGTGGAATCTGTGTCTATTTTAATGTAAAAATAATTGTAAAACCAGGTTGAGGCGAACCAGCTTTTTATGTTCTCTATCGATTTGTGACTAAGTCACTCATTCCACGGCTTCACTAGAAGCCTACAAAATGGAGACTACGTCTCTTATGTATGATTTTTCAAAATTACAACTGCATCTCCCTTTAAATGATGCTGGCATTTAGAAGCACGATTTTTACTGTTTTATGAATTTTACTTTTAGCTTTACAGCCTGTTTTTGTAAAATTCTAAACGAAATATTTTTGAAATATGTATATATATATATATATAAACTCGAATTTGTAAAAATCGATTATAAGATTCTTGTAGTCGCGAATCTGAGTAATTTGATAAACAGGGTTAGATGAAAAAACTGCAACCAACATCAGACTGATGTCATTTCTAAGCCACTCGTCCGACAGGTGTTAAAATTATTCTGTCACTGTCATCATAATGTTTACAAGCGAACAAAAGCATTATGGCGAGAATTTTCCAGAAAAAAGTTATTTGTGATGGAATTTTTGATTTGTGATTTCTTTATATTTGGCTGGAAAACCACAAGTGGCTATCGTTAGAGCACTTTCCGCTTTTAAATGTGAATAAATCGTTTGTGTCTCGTACCATCGCTGGTAGCGTAGCCCGACGTCAAGGAAGTGGACGGAAGAAAACAGCAACATCAGCAGAAATGGTTCGAAAAGTACTGAAGCGACTTGATCGAAACCGATAATGACTCGTAAGCTGAACATATCGCAATATTCCATTCGGCAAATATTGAAAAATGAGCTCGGGGTAAACCCATTGAAATTCAAAAAAATGCAAGAACTTTTTAATCGCAACAGAAAGATTCAAAAGACCTAAAGAGTTGTTTCATTGGCCGAAAAAAGGTGAACTGCCGAATTTGGTTTTCTCCAATAAGAAAACATTCGTTGTCCAGCAGTTTGTAAACAAACAAAATGATCGTGTTTACTTGCCAAGGGGTCAGCTGAAAATGTGCACCTTCGATTGACCACCAGAACTCAAGCACCGGCCATGGTGATGGTGTGGGCCGCCATAACAGTCGATGGTGGCCCCAGCTCTATTAATCGACCGTTGCATCAGAATAAATGTCAAAATATTCTGAAGGGTGTATTAAAGCCTTGGGCTTTCAAACATTTTGGCCGCAGACCCTGGACATTCCAACAGGACTCAGCACCATCGCACTCAGTACGCGCCACCCAAGAATGGTTACAAAATGAAGTTCTTCGTTTCATTTCCAGCGCACAATGACCTCCAAAATCTCCGGATGCCAATTCGTTGGAGTATTTTTGAAAGCAAGGTTGGCACGAAAAATACCAAATTGTCGATCACCTCAAGCACGCGCTTCGCCGGGAATAGGCCAAAATACCGCAGAGAAACATTCGGGCTTTCATTCAATGGAATTAAAAAAAATATATAAAATATAAATTTTTGTGCGATCAATTTTTGAAAAAAATAACTATTTTTCGGGTTAAATTTGTAGATCTTTCAATTAATGGGTCGATTATGGAAAGCAACCAAACTCCAGTTGCGAGTACAACTGGCAACGCAATTGAAATAAAACTTAACATTATGAATATCAAGTATTCTCAGTTGCTGTCGATAATACTGTTTTGGCATTTCTACAACTAGAAATATTGTAAACAAAAAAAAAAAGAATAAAATATTTCAGAAAAAACTAATTATATGTGATGATAAGCTCAGTGGAACTATTTTTTGATGATGAAAATTACGTTCAAGGTGTGTCATTTATTAGAAGGCATTTAAGAGATAACTGTGATAAGATTCTGACGTTTAGAGCAATGTTCAATCAACTGCTCATATTAGCTTGAAGGCGTATTTTCGACTACCAAAAGATGCCGTTGTGTACATAGATGAAACCGTAAAAGCCTGGCGGTCAACAGCAATTCCTCCTCCCTTAAAAATGTGTGCAGCTCTGATGTTTTTTGTGGAAGGAATTTTTCAAAAGTCCCATAGCAATGACTTCAACCTTGGCATGGCTCAACCGACAATGTCGGTGGTTTTCGCCGAAGTTATCCGGCTAATAGAGGATAAACTGTGTAAAATTTTGATTGTATCCAAATTAAAAGAGAAGAAAGATGTTCGCCAGTTTCTGCCATTCATTTGGAATGCGTGTTGGTGGGCCATAGCAGTTAAGGTCTTCTGAAATGGCCTTCCACACATCATCGATAGTAGCTTTGGTTTGACCAAAAGTCCGGGTGAACTTCCATCCGGGCAATAAGGACCTCAAATTGTTCTTTTGTAGTAATATTAGCCATTATGGGAAGCTTACAAAGTTCAGTTATTATAAACAGTAACCAGAAATAAATGGTTGCCGAAAAAATCTATTTGAAGCAACTGAAGTTGACAACAGTTGCCATCCATAATGCAAATTTGGCAACTGGCAACGCAACTAAACAATGGTTGCCATCCGTAATCGACCCATAAATGATATGTGTAAGTCAGTAAGTTTTTTTACGTTTTGAACTTTTGCGAAAGTAGAATTATAAAAACTTCAGCCGAAAAAGAGATGTGCCCAATTTATTTCAAAAATAGTGTGAGCTGGATCATCCATGGTTCTCATTGGACCGCATTAGAACCATGGATGATCCGCGATATTTTCAAAAACATTTTTTTTTGCCAAATTTCGTGTTTTTGAAAGGCCAGTTCCCGCCGTATTAGTAGATGGATTTTCACGAAGAAGATTTTATGTTATCCGAAACGTAAACAAGCCTATTGATCGCGGATACCCATATCATTCAGTTGACAGATCTAAAAATTTGGCCCTAAAAATAATTTTAAAACTTTGATCGCACAAAATTTTCACAATAAGATGAGATTTATTCTGAAGCTGTGCATACTACATACACAAAATATATATCAAATTACGCAGAATCGCGACTACAATAATCTTATAATCGATTTTTAATTCCTGTTTGCGTATTAAAGCTAGAAGTAAAATTAAAAAAAAAAAAAACACTTAAAATCGAGCTTCAAAATGTCAGCATCATTTAAAGGTAGATGCAATTAAAATTTTGAAAAATGATTCATAAGTGGCGTAGTCCCCATTTTGTTGGCTTCTAGTTTTATTTTGACACGAAGACCGTGAAAAGAGTAGCTTAGTCACAAATCGATAGAGAACATAAAAAAACTGGTTCGCATCAACCTGTTTTTACACATTTTTTATACCCTTCACCACACTGTGTTACCGGGTATTATGACTTTGTGCATATGTTTGTAACAGGCACAAATAATCGAGATAGACCCATGGTTCCTTTTGAGAATATGCATGGAATCACTTCTTGAGTCGATCTATGCATGTCCGTCTGTCCGTCCGTCCGTCCATGTATTTTTGTGAGCAAAGTACAGGTCGCATTTTTGATCCGAATTGAATGAAATTTGGCACATCACATTGGTTTGGCCCAAGGACGAACCCTATTTAAATTGGAGAAAATCGGTTCAGATTTAGATATAGCTCCCATATATAGTTTCGCCCGATTTTAGGTAAATGGTGCACCAAAGCCCCTGAAAATTGTTAGATTTGCACGAATTTTCGCATAGCGTACTGAATTAAGTCGGCAATGATGTGTGCTAAATTTTGGGAAAATCTGTTCAGATTTAGATATAGCTCCCATATATACTTTCGGCCGATTTGAAGTAAACGGTCCCTGCAAATCTTTTGATTTGAACGAATTTTGGCATAGCGTATTAAATTAAGTCTATAATGACGTGTGCTAAGTTTCGTGAAAATCGGTTCAGATTTAGATTTTAAGTAAATGGTGGACCAAAGTCCTTGAAAATCATTAGATTTGAACGAATTTTCGCATAGCGTACTGAATTAAGTCTAGAATATTTAGATATAGCTCCCTTATGTACTTTCGCCTGATTTTAGGTAAATGGTGCTCCAAAGTCTCTGCAAATCTTTTGATTTGCACGAATTTTGGCATAACTTACGAATCTTGGCATAACTTAATCTCTGGCAACTTTCCTTGAAATCGGTTCAGATATAGATATAGCATAGCTTCCATATATAATTTCGACTTATTCATGTTTATTGTACACCAAACAATCAATGGGTGTTTGATTGAGATTAAATTTTAAACAGTGCAGCATATCGAATAGCGTTTGTCAAGTTTTCTTTAAATCGATTTACAAAATTTAGCATAGGTAGCAGGATGACATGTGTAGGGTTTGATGTTAGTCGGTTAAGATATAGATAAAGATCACATATTTAAGATCGTTCAAGTTCATGTCAATGTTCCTTCGAAAAGGCGACCCCGTCCGGCCCAGTCCGACTTTACTACTTTCCTTATTGGTTTTTACATTAAAGTGGAAAGTGGACATAATCATGAACAGTTTGCAACGACAGACCAATTAACCCAAAACTATTCACTTTTTTTCATATACTTAAGGGGACCCCCCCATTCTCGGGGTCCAATTTTTTGTTGATATAATTCGAACCTACACTGATTAAAGAATGTCCGTACAAAATTTCAAGTGAAAATCTCAAGAAAACTCTGGAAGATATATCCGATTTATTGTGTCAGCATCAAGTGACGGATGAAGGGCTTCTCAAACTTTAAAAGCGTTTTTTCTCAAAAAATTTTTTTTGCGAATGGCGGGCACGATATCTCAAAAACTAATAATCCAATCCGTTCCAAATTTTGCAACTTTTCTCTGGGATTGTATAGCTCTCGTATGAACTAGGATAAAGCCAATCGGTGAAGATCTTCCCAATTTTTTAACTTGGTTTTTGGTAAAAAATCGGCGATTTTCCAAAAATATTTTTTCAAAGGTCCACTCTTGTATGTACTCTTTCTAACACCGTTGGAATTTTCGGATTCCGATGTTCCAGTGAGGAGCTTTCATGCGCGCCATCAAAAATAAGGACTTTTTTAATTATAAAAAACAACAACAAAACACTAACAAAAATTTTTTGTAAATTATTTTTCTTCTCTTTTAAATCTTCAAATATATATGTGCAAAGTTACAAACCTCAACAATCATTGGTATTGATTTACCAGCCCATTGAAAAGCTTGAAAAATTAAAATCGAGAATGGGGGGTTCCCTTAAGTAATTCCCACCGCTTCGGCTATGTTAAAAAATTGGCAATATTGCCCATATATTTTTAAATTAATTTTTAGTTGGATATATGTCATTAATATAATGAAAATAATGACGTGGTCTCCTATATTATTTTTCTCATATTTTGGGAATTTGTGCAACTTTTGCGCGCATCAAACAAAAATTTGATCGCGAATGTATTCAGAGTCAGGAAAATTTTCTCTACATGTGTACCAAATACATTTTTGTTCAATAAATTATTTCTTTGTTGCAATATACAACTTATAAACAGTTCTATTAGACTGCCTTCTAATTAATTTACGACAATGATGCACACCATTGATTTCCAACGACATCTGGTCCGTACGAAAAATATCTATGCTCTTAATTTCATAATTTATTGGCACACGCAAATATGTAATTTGGTTCTTTATGATGCTGCCACACATTCCACCACCACAACGGAGAAAAACTGATAGAGAGTGAGAGCAAAGGAGACATTAGTTGCATGTCACAAGATATAATAACACATAAAATATATTTTTATGTCTTTCATTAATTGATAATTCCCATCAAAAAGTAGTTCAAGCATTGGCACCATTTTCCTTCTTGAAGTGACTTCAGCAGCAGCCACTTCAAATGATGATGATGATGACGTCGACGATTGTGTAGCTCTTGATGAGTAAATGGCACTGCTGCCGTTGGAAATTAATGCAAATATTTATGCATTACAAATACAATCAGATGAAGATGAAGAAGAAATATAGACTGGCAAAGAACCACAGACTCGATGCACCAATAGAGAGCGCAGTGGCTGGCGTCCATTGGATTTCGTTAGATGCGAGTGAATGTAGTAGTACGATTGCGGTAGGTTAACTGTGATTGCAGACCAATGCATGGAAAACGTTTTAAGTGGAAATCTCAAAACGTTTATATTACGATTTTTTTTGCGCGCATTTTTGCTCGCAATGGCGACAACTACTGCAACGCTGGCGTCAACCACAATCACACAAGTATTGAATTTAATAAAAATACAATTTTTATGATTTCATGGTGGAAAGCAGAAACTGAACGCCCAGTGCGGCACAAATGACAGATAAGTTAGTTATGGTGCAGTCACAAAGTGGTTTTACAATTTGTGGCTTTGCACGACAAATCGCTGCGTTGTCACGGTTCGATAGTTTATTTTTTCATTTTCACAGGAGAGTGATTTATCGATTTAAAGCGGAAATATTTAAATTTCTGGTTAATAACCTATATTTTTTCTTCTTATATTTATTTCAACAAAGCAGCTAAAGTCCTCTTTGAAAAAAAAAACATGTGGGGGAATGTTATATTGTAGATATTTATTAAAATGACTTTATACAGATAGAGGAATTAAGGGGGAGGCTTTGATTCGCTGTTTCGACATAAAAACAGGTAAAAATCGGCTGAGTATTTTTATAACACCGTTACAAGCGGACTATTCCCCGTTTGGACAAACAATTTTTGTATAAAAAATACCGTAAATGGGGCGGGACATGCCTATATTAAAACAACTTTGTACACATATTTTTTCACCATGAACTAAGAATACCAAATGACTGTTTCTTTGGTTGAAACGTAGTTGAAACCATTGAAAAATGCGTTAAGTTCGGCCGGGCGGAACATAGGATACTCTTGGATTTTTACTAAAATCACAAAAACCCAAAATGTGGAACAATTTTAACGACACATTGTAGGGTGGAACATGTGTATAAAATCCCCAAAATACTGCAATATAGAAGTTATACGAGGTCATCACCAACGTACATAGGATTTTATTTCGGGAGTGGGGTGGAAGCTGCTGTTTCAATATGCCAATTTTCATTGAGGAGAAAAATTGTATGCGTACGTTCCTGAAGGCTATGCCTAAAGCGAGATCAATATTGATTGCATTGTATAGGAATTACCGAACATTTTGAATTATCAGTATATGAGGTGTTATGCATAATTGAGGACCGAAACTATCATTTTGCTTCACAAAACCTTCCTTCATGCTAATTGTTAAAAATACCTAAAATCCGTAGGTATCATTGAATGGGGGCTATGCCTAAATGCGAGCCAATTGCAACAGATGGCCGAAGGAAGAATGATTACAACAGATGGCTAAATCCCCTACATGGTCTTAGAATTCTGCCAAATTTCATGTAACCACCATTTACATAAAATCGAACGAAAATATATATAAGACCTATATCGAAATCAAAAAACCTTATCACGCATCATTTTTTTCTCAATAACTATGCAAAATTTTACTCAATCGGCCGAATATTGGGAGTTTGGTGTATCATTCACAAAAAAAATCGGACGAAACTATATATGGAAGTTATGTCTAAATCTGAACGGATTTGAACAAAACTTCGCAGACATCAGTCTGCACCTAATTCAGTACTCTGTGCCGAATTTTGTCACAATCGGACAAATATTGGGAGTTTGGTGCATCATTCATATAAAATCGGACGAAACTATATATGGGAGCTATATCTAAATCTGAACCGAATTAAAAAAGAAAACTTCGCAGACATTAGTCTGCACCAAATTCAGTACTCTGTAAAGAATTTTTGCCTCAATCGGACAAATATTGGGAATTTGGTGCATAATTCACAAAAAATCGGACGAAACTATATATGGGAGCTATATATAAATATGAACCGATTTCAACAAAACTTCGCATACATAGCCTGGACCTGGACTGTGCAAAATTATGTACAAAGACATAATACCCTGTAGCACAGTGTTGTGAAGGGTATAAAAAGAGGGTTATATGGGAACTACCCCTAAAAGGAAGCGAATGTATATAGGCAATATTGCCAATTTTTAACATAGCTGAATCGGAGGTTCACCCCTTTATAACTCGGGAATTACTTAAGGGAACCCCCGTTGTCAAAAAAAATTATTTAGTATATCGAATCTAAATTATTTTTCTTCCTTTTTAAATCTTCAAATATATATGTGAGAAGTTACAAATCTTAACATGCTTTGGTATTCATTCACCAGTCCATTTAAAATTTAAAAATAAAAAATCGATAATGGCGGAGGTCCCCTTAAGTATATGAAAAAAGTGAATAGTTTTGGGTTAATCGATCTGTCGTTGCAAACTTTTCATGATACTGACCTCCAAACTTTATTTTGGTGGAAGCTGTGTCTACTTTAATGTGAAAAAATGTATAAAAACAGGTTGAGGCGAACCAGTTGTTTATGTTCTCTATCGATTTGTGACTAATCCACTCATATCACGGTCTACATGTCAAAGTAAAACTAAAAGCCAACAAAATGGGGACTACTCCTCTTATGTATCATTTTTCATAATTTTAACTGCATATAACTTTAAATGATGCTGACATTTTGAAGCTCGGTTTTGAACGTTTTTTTTTAATTTTACTTATAGTTTTAATACGCAAACAAGAATTTCTAAAAATCGGTTATACGATTATGGTAGTCGCGAATCTGAGTAATTTGATATATATTTTGCGTATGTAGTATGCACAGCTTCAGAGTAATACTCATCCAAAGGTGAAAATTTGGTGCGAACAAATTTCTAAAAAAAAACTTATATTTCGGGCCAAATTTTTAGATCTATCAATTGAATGTTATGGGTACCCGCGATCAATAAGGTTTCTTATGTTTCTGATGAAATAAAATCTTCTTCGTGAAAATCCATCTATTAGAACGGCTGGAACTGGCCTTCCAAAAACACGAAATTTGGCAATAAATGTTTTTGAAAATATCGAGAATTTAGTTGCATTTTCTGTGGATCATTTCGGTTTCAATAAATGGCCTGATACTGATTTTGAACTTTTGCGAAAACAGAACTTTTAAAATTGCAGCCAAAAGAGAGTTG